>NC_041389.1:127677802-127740042 GCF_002162155.2 Triticum dicoccoides
CCGCCGCCGGTCGCCGTCGCCACCGCCCGCCGCCTCACCGCCGACCCCCCCGACGCCGCCGGAACCCCGCCGGAGCCGCCGCCGTCTGTCCCGAGGTAGCCGCCGCTGTCGCCCGTTTTCGGTAGAAAATTGTGCGGGTTTTTTTAGATCCCGCGGTTTATTTTTTTAGATCGGTTTATTTTTTCGATTCAGTTATTTAGCGAACACCCGTTCGTTCGTTTGTTTTAACGACCGATTTTCACCCGTTAGCCGCAGACAACGAACGTTCGTTCGTTAGCCTGTTCGTCAGTTTTTCTTTTTCCAAGGATTTTCCGCGATTATTTTCAATCGCGATTTCTGCCCTGATTTTCATTTTAGTTTATATTTTCGCTCGTTTATCGGAATCAGGCGATTCAAGCGCCTAGAGTTTCGTCTCGAAGCCCTCTTTCTGTTTAACAAACTTGAACAAGGTTTTGGTACTGTAAAATTTGACTTAAGTTCATATTAGTAAACGGAGCTTGTTTCTTTCGCAGTTTGAGTTTCGTTGCTTCGTTTGATTTGATTCTTTTTGCAAACTGCAGTTCTTAAGTTGAACTTTCTGGTTAGATCTTTTATTGGAGTTTTACCTGTGCTTCTAGTTGAGTGCTTATTGTATACTTGTTTGTTTGCGATAGAGTACCCGTAGTGCGAAGCGTGCTACTACGAGTCTCTAGGTTTCACGGATCATTAGCAAGGCAAGTAACACTTTGATCATACCTCTTTACTACCCAGTTTTATTGCATTAGATCAATCCTCAAACAATTGCATGGTTAGGATCTGATTAACATGTGGGTTTTGGGAAGTAGATGAGGTAGAACCTATTACCTATTTATTATCAAACCTTGGGAGTTTCTTCTATGTTGCCTATATTGCTATGCTATGCTTGTAGATGTGGTTTGGTTCAAGTGATTCATGACAGATGTGAGTGTTGTTACTTAATGGTTAACTTAAGGTGGCTACTTTAATACACATCTCGGTGGATTGCTTGAAGGCACCCTGGAGTACCCAGTGGTTGTCAGGGCACCTAGGGAATCCAGTGTTGTCCTAGGATATCCCGGAGTACCCGTGTGATCATCCTACGGTCCGCCACCCAGGCTCAAAGGGATCATAAGATTATCCATGCTAGAATTTTCCGTGTGCATCCACAAGCTATTATGGGCTCTAGCATAGTTGAGTACGTTGCAAGACCTATTTTGTGGTGGGCTAGCAAATGTAGGGGAAAGTAGGTGTAACTATCCACCTAGAGTAAAGAGTTATTGTTTCAGAAAGATTGTGTCTCGATTCTCTGACCATGGATGTATTCGAGTCTTGTGGGGAAAAGTGCACAAACCTCTGCAGAGTGTACAAACTAATCATGGTTAGTCGTGTCCCCAGTTATGGACGTTTTGAGTATCTAGTTCTTGGATTATCATGTTGATCTCATCACTCTTAATATAATTTGATTGGGTTTAATGATGATGATTAATTGGGATTGAGTTGGAGGAACCTTCTCAATGTTTAACAACCACCATGATACTTAAATAAAATTTATTCCTTTGTTGTAGGGAAAAATTGGCTTTATGCAAAACTATAACCATAGAGCTTTCCACCAGCCATATATGCATGTAGTGATAGCAATTATTCTATTCATTACTCTTTTGTGTTACATTGCCAGCATATTCCATGTGCTGACCCATTTTGGGCTACAACGTTCATGTTGCAGACTTTTCAGATGATGAGTAAGGTGCCATAGGTCATTGTCTTTCACTCAGTGATGTCGTTGGAGTTGATCGACTCACTTTATCTTCCAAGCCTTCCGCTGTTATCATATTTAGATGGCCTTAAGCCATATTTATTGTAATAAGTTCTCTTTTGAGACATTCGATGTAATAAGTGTGTGATTGCTACTCTGTTATAAATCCTCGCGTATTGTGCGTGTCAGCATTACCGATCCAGGGATGACACTGATGCACAGAGATCAGACTGTCTGAGGTCTGGTCGCTACAAATCGGGACTTCAAAGACATTTTGAACGTCATGGAGCATATGAGATGTTCCAAGAGTTGAAGTTAATATTTCAAGTAAATGCCCGAGTTGAGAGATATGAAGTCTCCAACAAGTTCTACAGCTGCAAAATGGAGGAGAATAGTTCTGTCAGTGAACACATACTCAAAATGTCTTGGTATCATAATCAAGCTCCTTTCTTCCCACTGCCTCTCTTGGTTGCTATTGTATGCCATCTGATCCAAGTGCTCTGTCTGTGTCATCTCTATTTGGGAGGCAATGCAATTTTTGAACAAGTTCAGTAACACAACAAACCAAATATCAGGTGTTAATTCATCACTCACTTCTATCTAGGGGTGTTACAGACATTTCAACAAACAACTCATAGAACAATCACATGCTAGAATTACAGAAAAGAACTGGACAGACAATTCTGTGGGCAGACGATTCTGTGGGCAGTATCCCAGAATCATATTCTGGAGAATTACGAGGCGAAAAGAACTGGGCCTCACTTGACTTAGCTAGGAGTTGATCTTCCAGTTGATTGTGTCATTGACAGAGTTATTCAATCACTGCCACCAAGCTATAAAGGCTTCATGATGAACTATAATATGCAAGGGATGAACAAGACTCTTCTCGAGCTCTTCGTGATGCTAAAGGCCGCGGAGTTAGAAATCAAAAAGGAGCATCAAGTGTTGATGGTCAATAAGACCGCTAGTTTCAAGAAAAAGGGCAAAGGGAAGAAAGGGAACTTCAAGAAAAACTGAGTGCTTCTACTGCAAAGGGACTGGTCACTGGAAGTGGAACTGCCCCAAGTATTTGGCGGATAAGAAGGATGGCAAAGTGAAAGGTATATTTGATATACATGTTATTGATGTGTACTTAACTAATGCTCGCAGTAGCGCCTGGGTATTTGATACTGGTTCTGTTGCTCATATTTGCAACTCGAAACGGGGGCTACAGATTAAGCGAAGATTGGCTAAAGACGAGGTGACGATGCACGTGGGAAATGGTTCCAAATTCGATGTGATCGCGGTCGGCACGCTACCTCTACATCTACCATCGGGATTAGTTTTAGACCTGAATAATTTTTATTTGGTGCCAGCGTTGAGCATGAACATTATATCTGGATCTTGTTTAATGCGAGACGGTTATTCATTTAAATCAGAGAATAATGGTTGTTCTATTTATATGAGTAATATCTTTTATGGTCATGCACCCCTGATGAGTGGTCTATTTTTATTGAATCTCGATAGTAGTGATACACATATTCATAGTGTTGAAGCCAAAAGATTGAAGTTTAATAATGATAGTGCAACTTATTTGTGGCACTGCCGTTTGGGTCATATCGGTGTAAAGCGCATGAAGAAACTCCATACTGATGGACTTTTGGAATCACTTGATTATGAATCACTTGGTGCTTATGAACCGTGCCTTATGGGCAAAATGACTAAAACTCCATTCTTAGGAACAATGGAACGAGCTAATGACTTGTTGGAAATAATACATACCGATGTGTGCGGTCCAATGAGTATTGATGCTCGTGGTGGGTATCGTTATTTTCTCACCTTCATAGATGATTTGAGCAGATATGGTTATATCTACTTAATGAAGCATAAGTCTGAAACATTTGAAAAGTTCAAAGAATTTTAGAGTGAAGTAGAGAATATTTGAGTTACGATTTTGGCCTTCATATAAAACAATGTGGAATAGTTTCACAACTCACGCCACCTGGAACACCACAACGTAATGGTGTGTCCGAATGGTGTAACCGTACTTTATTAGATATGGTACGATCTATGATGTCTCTTACTGATTTACCACTATCGTTTTGGGGTTATGCATTAGAGACATCTACATTCACGTTAAATAGGGCACCGTCAAAATCCGTTGAGACGACACCGTATGAACCGTGGTTTGGCAATAAACCTAAGCTGTCGTTTCTTAAAGTCTGGGGCTGCGATGCTTATGTGAAAAGGCTTCAACCTGATAAGCTCGAACCCAGATCGGAAAAGTGCATCTTCATAGGATACCCAAAGGAAACTATTGGGTACACCTTCTATCATAGATCCGAAGGCAAAATTTTGTTGCTAAGAATGGATCCTTTCTAGAGAAGGAGTTTCTCTCGAAAGAAGAGAGTGGGAGGAAACTAGAACTTGATGAGGTAACTGTACCTTCTCCCTTATTGGAAAGTAGTTCATCACATAAATCAGTTCCAGTGATTCCTACACCAACTAGTGAGGAAGCAAATGATCATGATCATGAAGCTTCAGATCAAGTTACTACGAACTTCGTAGGTCTTCTAGAGTAAGATCCGCACCAGAGTGGTACAGTAATCCTGTTCTGGAAGTCATGTTACTAGACCATGATGAACCTACGAACTATGAGGAAGCGATGATGAGCCCAGATTCCACAAAATGGCTTGAGGCCATGAAATCTGAGATGGGATCCATGTATGAGAACAAACTATGGACTTTGGTGGACTTCCCCGATGATTGGAAAGCCATAGAAAATAAATGGATCTTTAAGAAGAAGACCGACGCAGACGGTAATGTTACTGTTTACAAAGCTCGACTTGTTGCGAAAGGTTTTCGACAAGTTCAAGGAGTTGACTATGATGGGACTTTCTCACCCGTAGTGATGCTTAAGTCTGTCCAAATTATGTTAGCAATTGTTGCATTTTATGATTATGAAATTTGGCAAATGGATGTCAAAACTGCATTCCTGAATGGATTTCTGGAAGAAGAGTTGTATATGATGCAACCGGAAGGTTTTGTCGATCCAAAGGGTGCTAGCAAACTGTGCAAGCTCCAGCGATCCATTTATGGACTAGTGCAAGCCTCTCGGAATTGGAATAAATGCTTTGATAGTGTGATCAAAGCATATGGTTTTATACAGACTTTTGGAGAGGTCTGTATTTACAAGAAAGTGAGTGGGGAGCTCTGTAGCATTTCTAATCTTATATGTAGGTGACATATTGTTGATTGGAAATGATATAGAATTTCTGGATAGCATAAAGGGATACCTGAATAAGAGTTTTTCTATGAAAGACCTCGGAGAAGCTGCTTACATATTGGGCATCAAGATCTATAGAGATAGATCAAGACGCTTAATTGGACTTTCACAAAGCACATACCTTGATAAAGTTTTGAAGAAGTTCAAAATGGATCACTCAAAGAAAGGGTTCTTGCTTGTGTTACAAGGTGTGAAGTTGAGTCAGACTCAATGCCCGACCACTGCAGAAGATAGAGAGAAAATGAAAGTCATTCCCTATGCTTCAGCCATAGGTTTTATCATGTATGCAATGCTGTGTACCAGACCTGATGTATGTCTTGCTATAAGCATAGCAGGGAGGTACCAAAGTAATCCCGGAGTGGAGCACTGGACAACGGTCAAGAACATCTTGAAATACCTAAAAAGGACTAAGGGTATGTTTCTCGTTTATGGAGGTGAAAAAGAGCTCGTCGTAAATGGTTACGTCGATGCAAGCTTTGACACTGATCCGGATGACTCTAAGTCACAAACCGGATAGGTATTTTTATTGAATGGAGGAGCTATCGGTTGGTGCAGTTCCAAGCAGAGCGTCATGGCAGGATCTACGTGTGAAGCGGAGTACATTGCTGCTTCAAAAGCAGCAAATGAAGGAGTTCATATCCGATCTAGGTGTCATACCTAGTGCATCGGGTCTAATGAAAATCTTTTGTGACAATACTATTGCAATTGCCTTGGAAAGGAATCCAGATTTCACAAGAGAACCAAGAACATCAAGAGCCGCTTCAATTCCATCCGTCGTCAAGTGTCAAAAGGGGACATAGAGATTTGCAACATACACATGGATCTGAATGTTGCAGACCCGTTGACTAAGCCTCTCTCACGAGCAAAACATGATCAACACCAAAGCTCCATGGGTGTTAGAATCATTACTATGTAATCTAGATTATTGACTCTAGTGCAAGTGGGAGACTGAAGGAAATATCCCATAGAGGCAATAATAAAGTTATTATTTATTTCCTTAATTCATGATAAATGTTTATTATTCATGCTAGAATTGTATTGACCGGAAACTTGGTACATGTGTGAATACATAGACAAAACATATAGTCCCTAGTATGCCTCTACTTGACTAGCTCGTTAATCAAAGATGGTTATGTTTCCTAACCATAGACATGTGTTGTCATTTGATGAATGGATCACATCATTAGAAGAATGATGTGATGGACATGACCCATCCGTTAGCTTAGCATTATGATCGTGTTAGTTTCATTGCTACTGCTTTCTTCATGACTTATACAAGTTCCTCAGACTATGAGATTATGCAACTCCCGAATACCGGAGGAACACTTTGTGTGCTACCAAACCTCACAGCCTAAATGGGTGATTATAAAGGTGCTCTATAGGTGTCTCCAAAGGTGTTTGTTGGGTTGGCATAGATCGAGATTAGGTTTTGTCACTCCGTGTTTCGGAGAGGTATCTCTGGGCCCTCTCGGTAATACTCATCACTATAAGCCTTGCAAGCATTGTGACTAATGAGTTAGTTGCGGGATGATGTATTACGGAACGAGTAAAGAGACTTTCCAGTAACAAGATTGAACTAGGTATTGAGATACTGACGATCGAATCTCGGGAAAGTAACATACCAATGACAAAGGGAACAATGTATGTTGTTATGCGGTTTGACCGATAAAGATCTTCGTAGAATATGTAGGAACCAATATGAGCATCCAGGTTCCGCTATTGGTTATTGACCGGAGGCATGTCTCGGTCATGTCTACATAGTTCTCGAACTCGTAGGGTTCGCACGCTTAACGTTCAATGATGATTAGTATTATGAGTTTATGTGATATGTTGTACCAAAGATTATTCGCAGTCCCGGATGTGATCACGGACATGACGAGGAGTCTCGAAATGGTCGAGACATAAAGATTGATATATTGGACGACTATATTCGGACACCGAAAGGGTTCCGGAGAAGTTTCGGATAAAACCGGAGTGCCGGAGGGTTATCGGAACCCCCCAGGGAACTAATGGGCCTCAATGGGCCCTAGTGGAGAGAGAGAGGGGCCAGCCAGGGCAGGCCGCACGCCCCCTCCCCCTGAGTCCGAATAGGACAAGGAAGGGGGGCACTGCCCTTGCCTTTCCTCTCTCCCTCTCCTTCCTTCCCCCTCCCTTCCCCTTGTTGGAAACCTATTAGGAATAGGTTCCTAGTAGGAATCCTACTTGTGGCGCTCCCTACAGGGGCCGGCCGGCCTCCCCCTTGCTCCTTTATATACGGGGCCAGGGGGCACACTAGAACACACAAGTTGACAATTGTTTAGCCGTGTGCGGTGCCCCCTCCATACTTACACACCTCGGTCATATCGTCGTAGTGCTTAGGCGAAGCCCTGCGCCAGTAACTTCATCATCACTGTCACCATGCCTTCATGCTGATGAAACTCTCCCTCGACATCAACTGGATCAAGAGTACATGGGACGTCATCGAGCTGAACGTGTGCTGAACACGGATGTCACATCCCTAGTTCAGGTCTTGCTTGTTTTTGCTTTAGTCTCCATGCATCATGTTTAAATTTTATGAAATTTGAAATGGGGAAGACAGAACCCCCAGAACCCTCTGAATCCAATTAGGGTTTACTAAAAATATTTTCAATGAACCTGAAATGCCCTTCTAAAATGTTCATCATCTTTGCCTTGGTCTTAAACCTCTGACAAAAATGCTGCACAATTTTCTAGGTCATCCTAAGGTCACTGAATTAAATCATAAGTATTTGAATTTGGACATTTAAATTCTATAAAATATTTTAAATGTCCAAATACTCCTACACTGAAATGTTCCATGTTGGATATATTCTATACATTGGGCATGCACAGTTTGGTGATTTTTGAAAGTGCCTAGACATTTTTAATAAAGCCGCAAAGATTACAGAAAATAGAAAACAGAAATAAGAGAGAGAGAGAGAATAACTTACCTGGCGCCACCAACCGGCCCAGCTGGCAGCCCACCTGTGTGGCCCAGCCCACGTGGTCGTGCCAGTCATCACCTACCTCTGCCAGTAGGCAGAGGTGGGAGACAGCGCACGCGCGCCCGCGGTGCCACGCACATCCCTGCTCGCCTGCGTCACTGAGGCCACCACGACGCCTCGGGCCTTCTCCTCGGCGCCGCCCCGACCCTGCACTTCTCCCCTCTCTCCCTGGAGCTCTCCCCCTCCTCTGGTTCTTCCTCCCTTGTTTTTTCCCCACCTCACCGAACCACGCCGCCGCCGCCGATGAGCACCACCGCGGCCACAACCACTCCCTCGCCCCTTCTCCGCGTCCTCGAGATCCGCATCGTCACCCTCTTCGTCCACGCCGAGCCAAGAAACTGGGGAAGCACCGCGTCGCCGTCCTGGATGTCTTCTTCAACCTCGGTGCCGGCGATCCCCGTCGTCGGTTCGCTGCAGCCAGGCCGTCCCCGAGCCTCCCGTGCTGATCTTCAGGACCGCTGTGAGCTCCTGCTGCTTATCCCTTGCTCGCCCACTCCGTTCCCGTCCCCTAGCCCCGTCCTCCAACCACGGCCGAGCTTGTCGCCGCCGTGTCATGTCGTTGTCGTCGCCACAGTCGCCCTCGCCCGTTTTTGAGCATGCCTCTGTGCTCACCGAGATCCCAGGAGCCGAACACGACCAACACCGGCCCCTGCCGTGCACCATAGGTCCTTCTCCCCTCCCCGCCGAACTCCGGCCGCCGCTGCAAGCTCGTTTCCGGTGAGCTCGGTCCACCCCGGCTGCTGCCGCTAGTCGTGTTGGATGCGCGCGAGTCCCAGCACCACGTAGAGCCCCTCCGCCGCTCTTTTGGCCGCCTGAGGGCGAAACCCGGCGCCCTCCGCCATCTCTGGCTCCGCCGGCGACGAGCCGTGGGTCAACTACGGCGAGTTGACCCGGGTTTGACCCTAGTTTGACTCGCCCAGAGCCACTGACATGCGGGCCCCGCCCGGCTAATTAAGTTAGGTTAGTATTAACTAAGCTAGGTTAGTTTAGTTAGACACTGACACTCGGGACCCACCGGTCAGTTTGACCTGGGCCGCACGTTGACCTGCTGACGTCACTAATACATCATGCTGACGCAGTATTTGTTTCTGGGATTTTAATAAATCAGAAATGATTTATTATTTTCAGAAAATGCCCAAAACTTCTAAAAATCATATAAAATCAACCGTAACTCCAAATGAAATAATTTATATATGAAAAATTATCAAACAAATCCAATCTATCCATCTGTACTGGTTTCATGCATGTTCAAACAACTTAACCTTGATGTTTAGTGAAAAACATGATAAGGCACTATTTAAATTCATAATTTGAGTTTGGGATTGAACCTTTGGTTCAAAATGACCCAAATCCATCTGGTTGTAGTTGCATTAGGCCAACACGCTCATATTGCCATGTCATGAGCATGCATCATATTGTGCATTGCATTGATTGTGTTTCTTCTTTGTTTGTCGGTGCCTGTCCCCTCTCAGTAGACGTGTACCGACGATGCGATCGATGACACCGATGAAGAGCTATACTATCTTCAGAAGTGCCAGGCAAGCAAAACCCCCTTGTTCATTCCGATAAAATCCCACTCTCTCGCTCCTGCTCTCTTTTACTGCATTAGGACAACAGTAATTCATTTGTTACTTGCTGCGGTAGCTGAACCCCTTTATCCTCTGCATGACCTGTCATTGCCACAGTAAATAGATGAAACCCACTAGCATGAGTAGGAGTTGTTTGAGCCCTGATGTGCCTACTCATTCATGCTTGTTTGTCATGCCTGCTACTGCTTAGAGTTGAGTCAAGTCTGATTCATCGGGGATGAATTGGAATGTGGTGAACATGTCCTACTGTTGAGAGCTAAGTGTGTGAACACGATTTGGTAAAGGTAGCGGTGAGAGGCCATGTAGGAGTACATGGTGGGTTGTCTCATTGCAGCCGTCCTCAGGAACTGAGTTCTGTGTTTGTGATCCATGAACAGTTACTACCACACATTGGGTTCCGGTAACTCGACCCCTCTTGACTTATTAATCGACATGATCTCTGTCCAGGAGTTGCAACTAGTTATGGTGTTTGTAGGTAGTGTTAGTAGTCTACCAAGTGGCACCCGGTACAGGTGGGCTTGGGACAGACTAGGCACAGTGGCCCGGTGTACCAAGCGGCACCCAGATGGTGGGCTTGGGAACCCTGCACACATCATTTGGGGCCGTGAGCGACACCCCGGCCGGATCTCCTTGCGGATGGAACCCGAATAGGTGATAAACCTGGACGAGAGGCTTGTGTGGTTAGTCAGGTCGTGGCCGACACCCTCGCTGGGCTTCCACTTGAAGGTTGCCGAGTACATGTCGTGTAAACGGCGGTAAGTGGTGAGAGCGTGTGTGAAGAAGTACACCCCTGCAGGGTTAATATGATCTATTCGAATAGCCGTGTCCGTGATAAAGGACTTCTGGGTTGCCTGTATAGTTCATAGACAAGTGAAAGTGGATACTCTAAAATACGCAAGATAAGCGTGGGTGCTATGGATGGCGCTCTCGTAGGGAGACGGGAGCGGATCCATAGTGGTGTATTGATATGTTGAATATGTGGACTCGTGTGCGCCACCTCAAAAGAGTTACTTGCAGTTGTAGTTTAGGATAGCCACCGAGTCAAAGCTGGCTTGCTGCAGTTAAACCCCACCATCCCCTTGTTGATAATGATGCATATGTAGTTAGTTCTGATGTAAGTCTTGCTGGGTACATTTGTACTCACGTTGCTTAATTTATGTTTTTGCAGAGAGACTTCAGTCTCGCTAGTAGTTCCATGTGGACTTCGACGTTTAGCTTGTTACCTCAGCTACGATCTTGTGCCCTCGGCAGGATCTGGTAGATAGTCAGGCTTCTCAGCCTTTTTCATTTGTAGATGTCTATATTCAGACATGTTAAGCTTCCGCTTGTGTTTTGACTTGTATGCTCTGAGTGTTGGGTCATGAGACCCATGTTTGTAATATCTCGCTCCTCGGAGCCTATTGAATAAAATGCTTGTGTTGTAGAGTCATGTTGTGATGCCATGTTGTATTTGCACATACCGAGCATATTGTGTGTATGTTATTGAAATGCTTGGTATGTGTGGGATCTAACTATCTAGTTGTTATCCTCAGTAGCCTCTCTTACCGGGAAATGTCTCCTAGTGTTTCCACTGAGCCATGGTAGCTTGCTACTGCTCCGGAACACTTAGGCTGGCCGGCATGTGTCCTTCTTCGTTCCTGTGTCTGTCCCCTCGGGGAAATGTCACGCGACGAATTCCGGAGTCCTGTTAGCCCGCTACAGCCCGGTTCACCGGAGTCCTGCTAGCCCAGTGCTACAGCCTGGATTCACTCGCTGATGACCGACACGTTCGTTGTTGGGTCATGTATGCCTGTCCCTGTAAGTTAGTGCCACTTTGGTTTCACGACTAGCCATGTCAGCCCGGGTACTTTGTCATATGGATGCTAGCGGCACTATCATATACGTGAGTCAAAAGGCGCAAACGGTCCCGGGACAGGTAAGGTGGCACTTGTGGGAATATCGTGCGTGAGGCCGCAAAGTGATATGATGTGTTACATGCTAGATCGGTGTGACTTAGGATCGGGGTCCTGACAGCTTTGGTATCAGAGCTTGATTGCCTGTAGGATTACCAAGCCAAACTGGTCGAAGTTGAGTTTAGAAAATCTTTAGTTATATAAGGGAATTGATTGTGGGATGGAACGCAAGGCTCTTTTTACTCCTTATACCTTATGCCCTTCTGATCTGAGTCATCTTATCTTTCCTATGGGGTTAAGGAACTAGGTTTTCTCTTCTTTCTATCAGGATCACGTGTTACTAATCCGTAGTCCTATAGGATTGATGGTTCTAAGCTTCAGCTAAGTTCCTACTATCTTCTGTATGTTCATAGTTGATCTCAGAACCTTGATATTATGATGATCGAGTGGTTATGCCACCATTCTGGCAGCATGTCTCAAATATTTTCGAGCTTTTACAGCCGTTATGCTGTCCAAGTCATCCCAGGTTTCCAAATAATCTGATGCATTTGCAAGTTCCTTCTTCCTGTTCTGATGTTTCTTTGGGCCAGATTAACCATGCTAATCGGTGAGTTGAGGTACTCTATTGCCTCGACATTTATGTTGGAGTTATTATTATGACCCTAGGTGTCTCAGGGGATCATCTAGTAGTCTAGCCATGTTTTGTGTTCCCAGTGTGATGATTCTGGCCATCATTCTCGAAAGCATCCCGTGATGTCAGTTAGTAGTAGGTATTCTACTCCTAGGTTTCTGAGCCCAAGATTCACCCTACTTACTTCATGTTGATAGTAATTGCTAGTGCCTTTAGGATATTAGTAACCTTTGCGATAGTCCTCGAGGTCCGTGGTATATCGTTCTTCCAAATACCATGAACCATTCTTGGCAGGAGTTCTTTTGAACCAAAAGATCACAACCAGAGTGCTCTTGACGAGTTCTCCATTCTATATTGTGAATCTGCCAGTTCTACCTGTCTGCATGGATTACCCGGAAGAAACTTGTTGAACTCGTTCGACATTCTAATCCATGCGTCCACAACTCAGAAAATCGCATGTTCTTTTGAGTTGTCCCCCTTAGTCGTCTTTTGACCCTCGTCTATCAATTGATAGTCAAGAGTATGCGTGCATTCGTTCATCGATGCATATTATTCTTGTGTTCCGTCAAAGCCATTCTATTTTAGAATGACTAGGAGAAACAAACTCCAGTACCTCATCCATATCCAGGATTGGGTCAAAGTAGTTGTGTTCTGCAGATCAAATGCCAATCCAGCTTTTGATTCTGTTCTATCCTGAAGTATTACCCACTTTATGTCAGGAACGTCATGAGAATTGCACCTTCTCTTATGAATTCTTGATGCAGTGATACTCTCGCCATCATCAATCATTCCTCGGTTCCGTGTTGTTGCAGCCGGAGTGCCGACAAGTGAATGTGATGTGTGAACTCAACACTCCTTGCAACTTTGTTGCTTGGTAGTTAAAGGACAATAATTTCATTCTTAGCATGTTGGTTATTGAATCATCATTCTAAGATTGATCGTGCTATCTAGTCCATTCTCCTGGTGCACTCCTTGATTGATGAGTTAGAATTATTTCAAATCTTCGCTCTTTTGATCATATCGTCTTGCCCTGAAAAGCAAGATTGTTCTCGAGCTTAGTAACATATCGGTGGTTCATGATTTTCCGAATATCTTCTCGGAAGTATTACCAAGTTGTCCCCTGACCCTTATGTTGAGTTCGTGATCAAGTTGGTTTATTCCTGTAAACCACCCTTTCTCCAAGAATCCATGTTGGATACCCATGAGCTAGTTGGTTAAGCTAAACAACAACTTGGAGAGTTGGAAGATAAAAGCTTGTCTGACTTAGTTCATGTTAAGGGATATCTTTGTGTTGTGTGTGTGTTGCAGAAAGATGATATCTTCACCAATTGGTCCTCGTGATCAATTGTTGGATTTATTGCCTTGTCAAAACTTGATTTGAGTGTGGGCTATCGTCAAATCAAATCAGAACCAACGATGTTCGTAATGTTGTCTTACTCGCGGTTGTCGAGCATACATCATTATATCTTTTGGGTTTGACCAATGCTATTACCTTGTTCACATAGTTATGGAATTCCATCTATATGGAAATCTTGATAAATTGTTGTTGAGCCCATTGACAACATTTTCATCATCTCCATGATTCATGTTGAACATCCAGCTAGTGTTGGAAACTTCTAAAAAGCATTATCTTCATGTCCCGCTCATGAAGCATATGCTCGGATGAAAGAAGTGACTTCCTCTAATTCACGTGCATTTGATGTAAGTTGCCGCCGTGAATTCAAGAAATTTTGTTTTTGCTCCTCTGGAATCATCCCAAGCCAGTCATGCATGTGCGAAGTATTCTATGGTCTGATAGACTGATCATCTTCATTCCATATGTATCCCCTAGCACACCAAGCCACTGATTGATTTGTTCAAGGTGAAGAAGCTCCTTCTTAAGAGTATACCTTATGCAAGGACTTCGATATCCTCGATAATGGCTCCCCACCTGAACTCGGTAGTGTTTTATTGTAAGACTACCATGTGATCATGTTTTTCTGGGACAACATGTTCACATGTTTGTAGCAGAACCAGCTCATGTTTTGGAGCTTACTATCGTAGTTCATTTCCCGAGAATCTCGCAACGTCATCTCATCGATTTGTGTTGCAAACTTTCATTTTTCTTTCTAGACTTGATGAGTCTGGAATATTATGTTACCAACCAGATCTGAATCTCAGGCAGATATGATAGTTGCAACCTTTCCAAGATCTATGATGTAGGTCCCGACAAGGTTGATGTTCTGGCCGACACACCTGGCCGGAAGATCTATCATTGTAGTATCTTGATTGAGCAAATCGACCATCTTCTCCATGAGGATTTCGAGTGACTTATTAGAAGTTGTTCCTTATGGATCCTTTGTTCTCCCAAAGCCAGACCTTTACTTGATGTTCCAGATACCGACTGGTATTGGGTTAAGCTAGTACATCAAGGAGAACATTAGAAGCGGAGTGCTAAATGTCTCTCGGTCGATCATCCAGATTTTGTCCCCTTGGCCCCGCCAAGGTGAAATCTGAGAAGGTGTTATCTTCCTTTGCATCTGCATCTTCTACCGGCATTCATCATGGTAGTACGTTGTGTTGCCAGGATCCTTGACACGGATATTGGTAAAACCCTGATGGATATGGAAATGCTCAAGTTCTTGAGAGCACACACAAGCGCTAGGTGTTATCATCGGCACTAACTGGGCTTGCTCTCAGCTCCTCGGTTATGCTATAACTTCTCAAACAGTGGACTCACTCTCTACTGTTGAGCTTCTCCTCAGTTACTAAAATCATCCCTTGTGTTGTTTTCAACAAGGTAATCCACATCATCCATTCTAATCCGGGCATGCCATTCTATCGACCCCCTCCAAACGATCGCTCGAGAATTGCCTTAGGCTGGTATAAAGAATATCGATGATCTCTGAATCAAAGGTAATTCTTTTTGCCACTTAAGGGGATATTTCTACGAGCCACCTTTCCCTAAGGTGCCCCGTTATGGTATCATGGCAATTATTTCATTGCTATCTTGAAACCATTCACCATCTCCTTAAGTGTGGAATTGTTGTCTACCTAGTGAACCCTCGTCATTTGTTCCACTCCATCCCTCTAGATGTGTGTTTTGTGTCTCAGCTCGAGTGGTGTTGCTATGCCTCATTCAGTGAGTTGATCCTAAGTTGTTCGATCTTTGAGAAGATCGATCCTTCTAGAGTCTCCTTCTCCTCTCGTTGTCATGTTAGTTGGAGTTCTCAGAGGAAGACATCGAGTCAAAGATGGTGATCGAATCAACGCCCCTATGAAGTGCAACCTGGATCATGAAGATTGTGTTAGTTGCGTTTTCCTCTTCATCTTACCCTACGCCTGAATCTCGGGACGAGATTCTTGTTTAGTGGGGGAGAGTTGTCACATCCCCAGTTCAGGCCTTGCTTGTTTTTGCTTTAGTCTCCATGCATCATGTTTAAATTTTATGAAATTTGAAATGGGGAAGACAGAACCCCCAGAACCCTCTGAATCCAATTAGGGTTTACTAAAAATATTTTCAATGAACCTGAAATGCCCTTCTAAAATGTTCATCATCTTTGCCTTGGTCTTAAACCTCTGACAAAAATGCTGCACAATTTTCTAGGTCATCCTAAGGTCACTGAATTAAATCATAAGTATTTGAATTTGGACATTTAAATTCTATAAAATATTTTAAATGTCCAAATACTCCTAAACTGAAATGTTCCATGTTGGATATATTCTATACATTGGGCATGCACAGTTTGGTGATTTTTGAAAGTGCCTAGATATTTTTAATAAAGCCGCAAAGATTACAGAAAATAGAAAACAGAAATAAGAGAGAGAGAGAGAGAAAATAACTTACCTGGCGCCACCAACCGGCCCAGCTGGCAGCCCACCTGTGCGGCCCAGCCCACGTGGCCGTGCCAATCATCACCTACCTCTGCCAGTAGGCAGAGGTGGGAGACAGCGCACGCGCGCCTGTGGCGCCACGCACCTCCCTGCTCACCTGCGTCACTGAGGCCACCACGACGCCTCGGGCCTTCTCCTCGGCGCCGCCCCGACCCTGCACTTCTCCCCTCTCTCCCTGGAGCTCTCCCCCTCCTCTGGTTCTTCCTCCCTCGTTTTTTCCCCACCTCACCGAACCACGCCGCCGCCGCCGATGAGCACCACCGCGGCCACAACCACTCCCTCGCCCCCTCTCCGCATCCCCGAGAGACGCATCGTCGCCCTCTTCGTCCACGCCGAGCCAAGAAACCGGGGAAGCACCGCGTCGCCGTCCTGGATGTCTTCTTCAACCTCGGTGCCGGCGATCCCCGTCGTTGGTTCGCTGCAGCCAGGCCGTCCCCGAGCCTCCCGTGCTGATCTTCAGGACCGCTGTGAGCTCCTGCTGCTTATCCCTTGCTCGCCCCCTCCGTTCCCGTCCCCTAGCCCCGTCCTCCGACCACGGCCGAGCTTGCCGCCGTCGTGCCATGTCGTTGCCGTGGCCACAGTCGCCCTCGCCCGTTTTTGAGCATGCCTCTGTGCTCACCGAGATCCCAGGAGCCGAACACGACCAACACCGGCCCCTGCCGTGCACCATAGGTCCTTCTCCCCTCCACGCCGAACTCCGGCCGCCGCTGCGAGCTCGTTTCCGGCGAGCTCGGTCCACCCCGGCTGCTGCCGCTAGTCGTGTTGGATGCGCGCGAGTCCCAGCACCACGTAGAGCCCCTCCGCCGCACTTTTGGCCGCCGGAGGGCGAAACCCGACGCCCTCCGCCGTCTCTGGCTCCGCCGGCGACGAGCCGCGGGTCAACTCCGGCGAGTTGACCCGGGTTTGACCCCAGTTTGACTCGCCCAGAGCCACTGACATGCGGGCCCCGCCCGGCTAATTAAGTTAGGTTAGTATTAACTAAGCTAGGTTAGTTTAGTTCGACACTGACACTCGGGACCCACCGGTCAGTTTGACCTGGGCCGCACGTTGACCTGCTGACATCACTAATACGTCATGCTGACGCAGTATTTGTTTCTGGGATTTTAATAAATCAGAAATGATTTATTATTTTTAGAAAATGCCCAAAACTTCTAAAAATCATATAAAATCAATCGTAACTCCAAATGAAATAATTTATCTATGAAAAATTATCAGAAAAATCCAATATATCCATCTGTACTAGTTTCATGCATGTTTAAACAACTTAACCTTGCTGTTTAGTGCAAAACATGATAAGGCACTATTTAAATTCATAATTTGAGTTTGGGATTGAACCTTTGGTTCAAAATGACCCAAATCCATCTGGTTGTAGTTGCATTAGGCCAACACACTCATATTGCCATGTCATGAGCATGCATCATATTGTGCATTGCATTGATTGTGTTTCTTCTTTGTTTGTCGGTGCCTGTCCCCTCTCAGTAGACGTGTACCGACGATGCGATCGATGACACGGATGAAGAGCTATACTATCTTCAGAAGTGCCAGGCAAGCAAAAAACCCTTGTTCATTCCGATAAAATCCCACTCTCTCACTCCTGCTCTCTTTTACTGCATTAGGACAACAACGATTCATCTGTTACTTGCTGCGGTAGTTGAACCCCTGTATCCTCTGCATGACCTGTCATTGCCACAATAAATAGATGAAACCCACTAGCATGAGTAGGAGTTGTTTGAGCCCTGATGTGCCTACTCATTCATGCTTGTTTGTCATGCCTGCTACTGCTAAGAGTTGAGTCAGGTCTGATTCATCGGGGATGAATTGGAATGTGGTGAACATGTCCTACTGTTGAGAGCTAAGTGTGTGAACACGATTTGGTAAAGGTAGCGGTGAGAGGCCATGTAGGAGTACATGGTGGGTTGTCTCATTGCAGCTGTACTCAGGAACTGAGTTCTGTGTTTGTGATCCATGAACAGTTACTACCACACATTGGGTTCCGGTAACTCGACCCCTCTCGACTTATTAATCGACATGATCTCTGTCCAGGAATTGCAACTAGTTTCTGGTGTTTGTAGGTAGTGTTAGTAGTCTACCAAGTGGCACCCGGTACAGGTGGGCTTGGGACAGACTAGGCACAGTGGCCCGGTGTACCAAGTGGCACCCGGATGGTGGGCTTGGGAACCCTGCACACATCGTTTGGGGCCGTGAGCGACACCCCGGCCGGATCTCCTTGCGGATGGAACCCGAATAGGCGATAAACCTGGACAAGAGACTTGTGTGGTTAGTCAGGTCGTGGCCAACACCCTCGCTGGGCTTCCGCTTGAAGGTTGCCGAGTACATGTCGTGTAAACGGCGGTAAGTGGTGAGAGCGTGTGTGAAGAAGTACACCCCTGCAGGGTTAATATGATCTATTCGAATAGCCGTGTCCGCGGTAAAGGACTTCTGGGTTGCCTGTACAGTTCATAGACAAGTGAAAGTGGATACTCTAAAATACGCAAGATAAGCGTGAGTGCTATGATGGCGCTCTCGTAGGGAGACGGGAGCGTATCCATAGTGGTGTATTGATATGGTGAATATGTGGACTCGTGTGCGCCACCTCAAAAGAGTTACTTGCAGTCGAAGTTTAGGATAGCCACCGAGTCAAAGCTGGCTTGCTGTAGTTAAACCCCACCATCCCTTTGTTGATAATGATGCATATGTAGTTAGTTCTGATGTAAGTCTTGCTGGGTACATTTGTACTCACGTTGCTTAATTTATGTTTTTGCAGAGAGACTTCAGTCTCGCTAGTAGTTCCGCGTGGACTTCGACGTTTAGCTTGTTACCTCAGCTACGATCTTGTGCCCTCGGCAGGATCTGGTAGATAGTCAGGCTTCTCAGCCTTTTTCATTTGTAGATGTCTGTATTCAGACATGTTAAGCTTCCGCTTGTGTTTTGACTTGTATGCTCTGAGTGTTGGGTCATGAGACCCATGTTTGTAATATCTCGCTCCTCGGAGCCTATTGAATAAAATGCTTGTGTTGTAGAGTCATGTTGTGATGCCATGTTGTATTTGCACATACCGAGCATATTGTGTGTATGTTATTGAAATGCTTGGTATGTGTGGGATCTGACTATCTAGTTGTTATCCTTAGTAGCCTCTCTTACCGGGAAATGTCTCCTAGTGTTTCCACTGAGCCATGGTAGCTTGCTACTGCTCCGGAACACTTAGGCTGGCCGGCATGTGTCCTTCTTCGTTCCTGTGTCTGTCCCCTCGGGGAAATGTCACGCGACGAATTCCGGAGTCCTGTTAGCCCGCTACAGCCCGGTTCACCGGAGTCCTGCTAGCCCAGTGCTACAGCCTGGATTCACTCGTTGATGACCGACACGTTCATTGTTGGGTCATGTATGCCTATCCCTGTAAGTTAGTGCCACTTTGGGTTCACGACTAGCCATGTCAGCCTGGGTTCTTTGTCATATGGATGCTAGCGGCACTATCATATACGTGAGTCAAAAGGCGCAAACGGTCCCGGGCCAGGTAAGGTGGCACCCGTGGGAATACCGTGCGTGAGGCCGCAAAGTGATATCATGTGTTACATGCTAGATCGGTGTGACTTAGGATCGGGGTCCTGACAACGGAGGTGTCGTACATTCGGTGCTTGTATCGGTTGGATCGCGAAGACGTTCGACTACATCAACCGTGTTAACTAAACGCTTCCGCTTTCGGTCTACGAGGGTACGTGGACACACTCTCCCCTCTCGTTGCTATGCATCTCCTAGATAGATCTTGCGTGATCGTAGGAATTTTTTTGAAATTACCGCGTTCCCCAACAGATCCCCTATACTTGTGGGTCATCATGGTATTTTTGCAATATAACTTTTTCGGCTCATGTGTGTGAATGATCATTAGTCTTTTGCCGTCGTCTGATCGAGTGAGGAACCATGTGTGATTACAAAGGGCAGTAACTGTAGGGACACTAGATCATATCAAATAGGACAGACATTGTTAATGTAAGATTAGCATTGTTTAGAGTATGAGTAGGATAATGCAAGAAACAACATTGATATGTCCCTGTTGTAACTGAGAGGAAAATACAGGGAAATGTATATTGGGTTCGAAAATATAGAAGTGTCATGCATGGTTATACTAATGTTATCTCACAATCGATTCTTCACAGGAAACTACCATGTCATGCATGTTATGTAATCATGTTCTATCCTCACAAACAAATTCTTCAAGGAAACTAGTAGACTATGCATTGTTATATACTCATGTTCTTTGGGAAAATTTCTGGTGAGGATATTATTCTAGCCATTGATTGTTGAAGGGCAAATATAGGTATGTACATATGGTAAGCATTACAGGATTTCACTACTTCCAAATATAGAGTTCTCCATATGCACATTTACTTCCCTAATGTATGGTTAGACGAAACCAACAGTGTGATGCATGTTTCTACATCACGAAAATGAGGAAACTAACATGGATATTGATAAACACTCTTATTTAGTAGTATATAGATTACTATAAAGTTAGAAGAACATCCATATCTTCCCAACCGTTTGATTATTCAAGGCTACAAATTGGATGTAATGACATGGTCACAATCGCATGAAATAACTCATTCCAAGTATAGCTGAATTACAGCGTCTCTAATACATTGCCATAATGTTACTTAAATTCTACTCAAACAGGGATATGCCAATCATCACAAAAAGTTCAAACAGCGTCATGGCGTGATCATTAACATCAGAAGAAAACAACTTACACGCGCCGTCCCAGTAATACGTGGTACTATCTGCTTTGTCGATCATGTAGATGATGCCATTGTGTTCAATAGCATCACAAAAGTGTGTATCAGCTTTGACGATCCACTGCGCGGTCAGGTGTCTCCAGCTAAAGAAGGCATCAACAGAAAGATAGGTGAGTCTGCGGTCGAACAAGGCAATTAGATTGAAGTCTACGTAATCTGCATATCATGTGGGCACTTGGCAGATTACAATCTTCTGCAAAACAAGGTCCATCCAACTGACGACGTAATCTAGATGACTTGGACCATGATGGTAAAACCCTATATAATCCAACGTAGGAAGAATAATCTCATGGGAGGTGTGGAAGTTCACGAGCACCAACTTTTTCTGGTCTTCTCCGACGGCAACCATCCAGTGGGAGTTCATGCCAACCCAGTACATACCTACCAAGAAGTTTCGGGCGATGGTGATCGGATCAAAGTCGAGGGGCGTGATGTACGGCAACCCACTACATACCTGCAAAGAAGTTTCGGCTAATGGAGGTCGGATTGAAGTTGAGGGGCATCATGTACACCTCCGTATAATGGTGAGCAAATATCGCAAGAGCAGATAGCAGCAAGCAGGGTGTCTTGAAAAGCTCAGGCCTCGCTTCCACAATGGCCGCGTGTATGTCCCTCGAGCATGCAGCCAGCCGCATGATGCTCAACATATTCATACACGAACAACAGAGTTCGAGGATGTCACTGGGGAGATTGCTCCAATCACGACTCATATGGATGCTGCGCGGTTCACGTTCAGCCATGGTGGAGTTTGGATGGAGATGGATTGGTGCTAGGGGAAGGGAGACGAGGCGAGGCATGCTATACACTGGCGGTGACAGTGACTACACAGTGCACAAGGTGAGGCTGACTTTGGTAACCTGAACATGCCGCCTGGACTAGTGTCACCTCGGGTGCAGGGTGATACGTCTCCAACATATCTATGATTTTTTATTGTTCCATGCTATTATATTATCTGTTTTGGATTTTTTATATGCACTAATATGCTATTTTATATTATTTTTGGGACTAACCTATTAACCTAGAGCCCAGTGCCAGTTTTTGTTTTTCCCTTGTTTTTGAGCTTCGCAAAGAAGGAATACCAAATGGAGTCCAGACGAAATAAAACATTCGCAATGATTTTTCTTGGACCAGAAGACACCCATGAGACTTGGAGATCAAGTCGAAAGAGCCACGAGGCGGCCACAAGGGGGGAGGGCGCGCCCCCTGCCTTGTGGGCCCCTCGTGACTCCCCTGACCTAATTCTTCGTCCTATATATTCACATATGTCCCTAAACCACCAGAAGCATCCACGAAAACACTTTTCCACCGCCGCAACCTTCTATTCCCATGAGATCCCATCTAGGGGCCTTTTCTGGCATCCTGCCGGAGGGGGCTTCGATCACGGAGGGCTTCTACATCAACTCTATTGCCCTTCCGATGAAGCGTGAGTAGTTTACCTCAGACCTAAGGGTCCATAGCTAGTAGCTAGATGGCTTCTTCTCTCTCTTATTCTCAATACCATGTTCTCCTCGATGTTCTTTGAGATCTATCCGATGTAATCTTAATTCGCGGTGTGTTTGTCGAGATCCGATGAACTGTGGATTTATGATCAGCTTATCTATGAATATTATTTGAATCTTCTCTGAATTTTTATATGCGTGATTTGATATCTTTGTAATTCTCTTCGAAGTATCGGTTTAGTTTGGCCAACTAGATTGGTTTTTCTTGCAACAGGAGAAGTGCTTAGCTTTGGCTTGAATCTTGTGGTGTCCTTTCCCAGAGACAATAGGGGCAGCAAGGCACGTATTGTATTGTTGCCATCGAAGATAAAAAGATGGGGTTTAGATCATATTGCTTGAGTTTATTCCTCCACATCATCTTACTTAATGTGTTACTCTGTTCTTCATGAACTTAATACTCTAGATGCAGGCAGGAGTAGGTCGATGTGTGGAGTAATAGTAGTAGATGCAGGAAGGAGTCAGTCTACTTGACACAGACGTGATGCCTATATTTCATAATCATTGCCTTATATATCGTCATAACTTTGCGCTTTTCTATCAATTGCTCAACAGTAATTTGTTCACCCACCGTATTATTTGCTATCTTAAGAGAAGCCACTAGTGAAACCTATGGCCCCGGGGTCTATTTTCCATCATATTAGTTTCCGATTTAATATTTGCAATCTTTTACTTTCTGATATATAAACCAAAAAACCCAAAAATATTTTATCTTTTGTTTATCTATCTCTATCAGATCTCACTTTTGCAAGTGATCGTGAAGGGATTGATAACCCCTTTATTGCGTTGGGTGCAAGTTATTTGATTGTTTGTGCAGGTATTGGTGATTTGTGCGTTGTCTCCTACTGGATTGATACATTGGTTCTCCAACTGAGGGAAATACTTATCTCTACTTTGCTGCATCACCCTTTCCTCTTCAAGGGAAAACCAACGCAAGCTCAAGAAGTAGCAGGAAGAATTTCTGGCGCCGTTGCCAGGGAGTTCTACGCCAAGTCAAGACATACCAAGTACCCATCATAAAACTCTCATTTGTTGCATTACATTATTCGCCATTTGCCTCCTGTTTTCCTCACCCCCACTTCTAAAATGATTTTCGAAAAGATTTGCCTTTTTATTCACCCTTCTTCCGTTCATCTTTTCGTTTGCCTTTATGTCTTACTTGGTTTGTTTGTTCGTTCGCTTGGTATAATTGTGTGTTTATTGAAAATCAGGAGCCAAAAGGTTTATGGATCCTCATCCACTTGCTAATATTTTTAAGAGATTCAATGATGATGAACCAATTGCTAGTGAATTGAGTCCACTAGATTATCCTCATGAGGTTTTGCTTGAAATTCGTGAATCTGAAAATAGTGATGAAGTGTTGAAAGAAGAAAATTATAAAGTGATTTGTGATCATGCCTTGAATGAAAAGCATGATTGCAATGATGTTATTATAAATTCTATTAACGTCAACTGTGTTAATGATATGCAAAACCCTAAGCTTGGGAATGCTAGTTTTGCTATGTCCACTACTTATTGTAATTGTCATGATTGGGGTGATTCTTCTTATGATCTTGAAAATTTATTTAAGCCCCGAGATGAATATAAGATTGACAATAATGGTTGCAATGATATTGAAAGTGGGTTTGGAAGAGTGTCAAATTTAGATTCCACGTATTTGGAGAATGTTCAATCTTATGAAATTTTTGATAAAAGTGGGTTTCGAGAGGTCATGACTTTAGTTAATGTTAATCCCACTATTTTGGAAGAGTGTCAACTTCGCATGCATGGGGATCATGTTGAGAATATGTTATGCGATAGCTTTATTGTTGAATTTGCTTATGATCCTACATGTAATTATTATGAGAGAGGAAAATATGGTTGTAGATATTTTCATGTTACTAAATTACCTCTCTTCATGTTGAGATTGCTATCATCTCTTTCTTCTTCCTTAATCTGCTAGTTTTTGCTTGTCTTGATAATTTGTTTGCTTATAAAATGCCTATGCATAGGAAGTATGTTATACTTAGATGTGTTTGTCACATGCTATATGATGCTCTCTTTGTGCTTCAATTCTTGTCTTTCATATTAGCACTGCTACCTCTTGAGCACTGCCTTGGTTTTCCCTTGAAGAGGAAAGGGTGATGTAGCAAAGTAGCGTAAGTATTTCCCTCAGTTTTTGAGAACCAATGTATCAATCCAGTAGGAGGCTACATGCAAATCCCTCGTACCTACACAAACAAACAAGAACCTCGCAACCAACGCGATAAAGGGGTTGTCAATCCATTCACGGCCACTTGCGAAAGTGAGATCTGATAGAAATAATAATAATAAGACAAATATTTTTGGTATTTTTATGATATATATTGAAAAGTAAAGGTTGCAAAATAAATAAAAGGCTCCACAAAAGTCCCTCGTACCTACACAAACAAACAAGAACCTCGCAATCAACGCGATAAAGGGGTTGTCAATTCCTTCACGGTAACTTGCAAAAGTGAGATCTGGTAGAGATAATAAGATAAGATAAATATTTTTGGTATTTTTATGATATAGATGGAAAAGTAAAGATGCAAATAAAAGTAGATGGGAAACTTATATGATAAAAGATAGACCCGGGGGCCATAGGTTTCACTAGTGGCTTCTCTCAAGATAGCATAAGTATTACGGTGGGTGAACAAATTACTGTCGAGCAATTGATAGAAAAGTGCATAGTTATGAGAATATCTAGGCATGATCATGTATATAGGCATCATGTCCACAACAAGTAGATTGAAACGATTCTGCATCTACTACTATTACTCCACACATCGACCGACTCCTCCCTGCATCTAGAGTATTAAGTTCATGAAGAACAGAGTAACGCATTAAGAAAGATGACATGATGTAGAGGGATAAACTCATGCAATATGATATAAAGCCCATCTTTTTATCCTCGATGGCAACAATACAATACGTGCCTTGCTGTCCCTGCTGTCACTGGGAAAGGACACCGCAAGATTGAACCCAAAGCTAAGCACTTCTCCCATTGCAAGAAAGATCAATCTACTAGGCCAAACCAAACTAATAATTCAAAGAGACTTGCAAACATAACCAATCATACATAAAAGAATTCAGAGGAGATTCAAATACTTCTCATAGATAAACTTGATCATAAACCCACAATTCATCGGATATCGACAAACACACCGCAAAAAGAGATTACATCGAATAGATCTCCACAAGAGAGGGGGAGAACATTGTATTGAGATCCAAAAAGAGAGAAGAAGCCATCTAGCTAATAACTATGGACCCGAAGGTCTGTCGTAAACTACTCACAACTCATCGGAGAGGCCTTGGAGATGATGCAGAGGCCCTCCATGATCGATTCCCCATCCGGAGGAGCACCAACGAAGGCTCCAACATGGGATCTCACGGATACAGAAGGTTGCGGCGGTGGAAATAGTTTTTCGTGGTGCTCATGGATGTTTTTGGGGTACGTGGATATATGTAGGCGAAGGAGGTAGGTCAGGGGAGCCACGAAGGGCCCACGAGGGTGGGGGGGCGCGCCCTCCTACCTCGTGGCCGCCTCGGCTGCTTCTCGACGTCTACTCCAAGTCTCCTGGATTGCGTTTGTTCCAAAAAGATCGCTCCCGAAGGTTTCATTCCGTTTGGACTCCGTTTGATATTCCCTTTCTTCAAAACACTGAAATAGGCAAAAAAACAGCAATTCGGGCTAGGCCTCCGGTTAGTAGGTTAGTCCCAAAAATGATATGAAAGTGTAAAGTAAAGCCCATAAACATCCAAAACGGGTAATATAATAGCATGGAACAATAAAAAAATTATAGATACGTTGGAGACGTATCAAGCATCCCCAAGCTTAATTCCTGCTCGTCCTCGAGTAGGTAAATGATAAAAACAGAATTTTTGATGTGGAATGCTACCTAGCATATTTCTCAATGTAATTTTCTTTATTGTGGCATGAATGTTCAGATCCCAATGATTCAAAATAAAAGTTCATATTGACATAAAAGTAACAATACTTAAAGCATACTAACAAAGTAATCATGTCTTCTCAAAATAACATGGCCAAAGAAAGTTATCCCTACAAAATCATATAGTCTGGCTATGCTCTATCTTCATCACACAAAATATTTAAATCGTGCACAACCCCAGTTTCAGCAAAGCAATTGTTTCATACTTTAGTATTTTCAAACTTTTTCAATCTTCACGCAATACATGAGCGTGAGCCATGGACATTGCACTTTATGTGGAATAGAATGGTGGTTGTGGAGAAGACAAAAAGGAGAAGATAGTCTCACATCAACTAGGTGCACCAACGGGCTATGGAGATGCCCATTAATAGATATCAATGTGAGTGAGTAGGGATTGCCATGCAACAGATGCACTAGAGCTATAAGTATATGAAAGATCAAAAAGAAACTAAGTGGGTGTGCATCCAACTCGCTTGCTCACGAAGACCTAGGGCATTTTGAGGAAGCCCATCATTGGAATATACAAGCCAAGTTCTATAATGAAAAATTCCCACTAGTATATGAAAGTGACAACATAAGAGACTCTCTATCATGAAGATCATGGTGCTACTTCGAAGCACAAGTGTGGTAAGAGGATAGTAACATTGTCCCTTCTCTCTTTTTCTCTCATTTTTCCTTTTTTTTCTGTTTTTCTTTTTTTCTTCCTTTTTTTATTTTGGTGGGCTTCTTTGGCCTCTTTTCTCCCCTTTTTTATGGGCTTCTTTGGCCTTTTTTTCGTAAAGTCCAGAGTCTCATCCCGACTTGTGGGGGAATCATAGTCTCCATCATCCTTTCCTCACTTGGGACAATGCTCTAATAATGAAGATCATCACACTATTATTTATTTACAACTCAAAAATCTTAGAACAAAATATGACTCTCTGTGAATGCCTCCGGCGGTGTACCGGGATATGCAATGAATCAAGAGTGACATGTATGAAAGAATTATAAAGGTGGCTTTGCCACATATACGATGTGTAAGTGCATCTAGTGCCACCCCTAGTTGGTTTTGGAGTATTGACGACAAAGTGGGTTGAGGGACTAATGCGTTTGTGAGAATTGCAGGATAACGCAGGTAGTGTCCCTCATTGATTCGGTTTACCTACCGGAGATGACCCCTAAAAATGTATGAAGACATTGACGACAATGGTGGTATGAGAAGATATTCATATTGAAGACTATGACATGAAAAGACATTGAGTGAGGACTATGGAGCGCGAAGACTGTGTTGTTTCGTTGTTTCCTTTTCTTCTTTCTTGAGTCATAGGAACCACCGTACTGTTAAGTGGGGTCCAAGTGAACAAAGTCAGAATGACTGAAGTGATGCTCAACCCAAAACCTATGTCTTCGAGCGAAGACAATGAGAGCAAATCTTATCCAGAGCTGGATGAGTCAGCTTTGCTTGTAGCCCAAGTAAAGTTGTCGTGTGTGTTTGAAATCTTACTGTTGGAACACGTGTCAGTTCCTTAGTGACCCAGGGTCATTTCGTACATATCAGGTCGGGTTGCCTTGTGGCTATAAATAGCCCACCCCCTACACCATAAATTGGTGGCTGCTCAGAGTTAGTTCACGGCTTTTGTCGTTTGAGAGCAACCCACCTCGAAGCCTTTGAGAGAGAGAAATCCTTGCGAGGACAAAGCCCAAACACCCAGAGCCAAAGAGTGTTAGGCATCACTGAAGTCTTTCTATCTGAGTGACCTGAAGACTTATTACACTTGAGGACTATGTATCCTCCAGCCGGTTAGGCGTCGCGTTCTGAGCATCCAAGAGTCATTGTGGATCGCCGGTGAATGAAGTCTGTGAAGGTTCAGAAGTCTACCTTGAAGACTTACTAGAGTGATTGGGCGAGGACTGTGTGTCCTTAGCTCAAGGGGAATAAGGTGAAGATGCAGTCTTCTGAGTTGAATCTCAGCCTCCCTAACCAGACGTACAGTTTTCACAGCAACTGGAACTGGTCCAACAAATCCTGTGTCTTCAACAAGTGACTGGTTCTATCCTCTCCCTCCCTTTACTTTGAGTTTGTCTTCGTGAAGTCATTGCCTATTTGTCGTACCTGTTTGACTTCATTGCTTGACTACTATCGTTTGTTGGCTTTAACTATCTTCCATCCTGATCCTTACTACCAAGCTGCTATTAGTCTTTGTACTTTCACATTATTGTATACTTGACTATGGTTTGCTTGTTGTAGTTTATCTTCCGCTGCATATCAATTAGGTCATTTCTATTGAAAGTGCTAAAAATCGCCTATTCACCCCCCCCCCCTCTAGTCGATAACTAGCACTTTCAATTGGTATCAGAGCAAGGTACTCCCTTGTTCTGTGTGATTCGGTTTAACCACCTGGAGTTTAGCTATGTCGACTGCAGGGATAATCAAAGTCTCTGTTGCTTGCCCCGTGTTTGATGGAACTGAATATCCCTACTGGAAGAATAAGATGTGCATGCATCTTGAAGCCATTGATGTTGACCTCTGGTATGTCGTCAAGAACGGTGTTCCCAAAACTGGTGAAGGTGTCACCCCTACTGATGTCAAGAAGTTCAATCAACTGGACTCTACTGCAAAGAACATCATCTGTGGTCAATTGACCAAAGGACAATATGGCCGTGTGAGTGCTCTGGAAACGTCAAAGCTAGTCTGCGACTGGCTATCTAAGGTCAACGAAGGCGTCTCAACTCAAAAGATCAAAGTATCAGTGTTCTTCGCAACCTCTTCAACCGCTTTAAGAGAAACGACAATGAAAATGTCCAGCTCGCGTTTGATCGCCTCACCGACATCACAAATGAGCTTTAGGCTCTCGGCTCCACTGAGATTACCAAGCATGAAATCGTCAAGACACTACTGAGATCACTTGATAGCTCCTTTGACACCCTTTCCCTCATGATACAAGAACGCCCTGACTTCAAGACACTCGATCCGTCTGATATACTTGAGAGGCTCAACACACATGAGTTCCAGCTTTCTGAGAAAAGAGATATCTATGGTCCCAACTATGGTCGAACTCGTGCTTTGAAGGCAAAAGTTGTTTCCTCATCTGAAGAAGAATCTGACTGCGGTTCTGATGATCCTGAAGACATTGGAAAGGAACTTGCTATGCTTGTGAAGAAGTTCCAGAAGTTCACCAAGAAGAAGGGCTTCAGAAAGTCTTCACGATCTAGCTCAAGAAATGATGAAGCTTCCACTCATGACAACAAGAAGAGAACATGTCACAAGTGCAAGAAACCTGGACACTATATCTCTGAGTGTCCACAGTGGGACAATGAGAAGAAGAAGAAGAAGAGCAAGGAATATGATTCTGATGACAAGAAGAAGAAGAAATCTTCAAAGTCTTCTTCCAAGTCCTCATCAAGGTCTTCATCTCATAAGAAGAGCTCATCTGGCAAGGCTCGTGCTTTTGTTGGCAAGGAAATGGATTCAGAGGAGGAGTCTGCTTCTGAGGAGACAGAGGTGGAGTCTGAAGAGGAGTCCGACCCTGGCGTTGCAAGTCTGGCTCTAGCCACAGCCTATGTTGCCAAGTCCATCTTCAACACTGAAGACAATGACTTCCACACCAACGCTGAAGCTGATGACAAGGACGATCCTGCTCCCACCTACTGCTTCATGGCACGTGGTGCCAAGGTAAAATCACGTGATGCTTACTTTCAAACATCAAGTGAAGATGACTCTGATTGTGAATCCAAACCCAGCTACAAAACACTTGCTAAAATTGCAACTGAACAACAAAAAGCTATGGAACATACTCAAAAACTGTTAGAAAAAAGCGATGACATGTTGGACGCGGAAATGACACGTTCACAGTCCTTAGTTGAAGACATAAAAAATCTTCATGCTAAGTACCAAGAACTTGAAAGTCTTCATGAGACGCTCTCAACCACTTATGAAAAGCTCTCCTATGATTATCTTCAAAGGAAGCAAGAGCTTGAGAAATTGAAAGCGGCTCATGAAGATCTTCAAAAGGAGAATGAGTCACTTCGCGCTCAACAGATCAGTTCCGCTCAGGATGGATTTGAACCACCTTGTCTAAAATGCATTGAGCGTGATAACGCTACCCTGTTGCTAAATGTTCCACTGCTGCTACTGTTGCATTGTCTTCAACTACCGATGTGGAAACTAACCCTTCTATGGAGGATACCTGTCACATCCTAGTTAGCCATGCATTAGAGTGTTGCATCATGTTTACTTTTTCATCAGAAACTTGAAATGGGGATGACAGAACCCCCAGTCCCCTCTGAAACCAACTAGGGTTACTAAAATAATTTTCAATGAACCTGAAATGCCCTTCTAAAATGCCCATCATTTTTGTCTTGGTTCAGAACCTCTGCCAAAAGTGGTGCACATTTTCCTAGGCCATCCTAGGGTTTTTGAATTAATTCATAAATATTTGAATTTGGGCATTTAAAATTATATAAAATATTTAAATGCTCAAATATCTCCAAACTAAAATGTTTCATGTTGGAAATAATCCAACTATGGGCTAGGAATAGTTTGGTGATTTTTGAAGTTGCCTAGGTATTTTATTAAATTCAACAAAGTTGCAGATATATTAAATAGAAACAGAAACAGAAAAAAAAAGGGGAAAACTTACCTGGCGCCACCGCAGGCCCACCAGCCAGCCCACCTGGCCGGCCCAGCCCGGCCACCGCTCCAGCGAGCTGCTTGGCTCGCCAGGCAGGCAGCCAAGGTGCTCGGCGGCGGCACCGCAGCTCGCCACGCAGCTGCACGCCGCCCTGCCTCCCCCTCTCGCCGCCCTGATGGCCTGGACGAGCTCCACGTCGCGCCCCGACCCTCCTGGACACCTCCATTCGCCCCCAGTTCCTCTCCCTCGCGCTCCCACGCCATGGCCGACGCCACCGTCGCCGCACCTCCGCCGTAGCCGTGCTCCCCTTCGTCTCCACGCCGCGCCACCGTGTCCAGAAGCTCCGCCGTCCTCCACTTCTTCGAGTTAGTCGAGCCCCGAGCGCTCGCGTGCCCCGAAGCCGCCGCACCAACCTCGCCCGAACCGCCATCGCCGGAGATCCCCTTCGCCGTCGCCGCCGCAGCAGCTCGTCCCCGACCACGCCGTCCTCTCCATCAAGACCGCAGTGAGCTGGGCTAACTTCCCCTTCCTCTCTTTCTCTCTCTCGTGCACCACAGCGAGCACACCAAGCTCACCCGCACGCGCCGTCGCGGACCTCGTCGCCGACGTGCTTCCGGCCACACTCCGGCCACAAGATGGTGTCCATCTTACTCCCCGAGTCCCACAACACCTAGCTAGCCACTCCACGAGCCTCACCGACCCCTCTAGCGCCAAGTTCATCTTCGACCGAGCCCCGGTGGCCGCCAAAGTCGTCGCCGGCGCCAACTCCGGCCACCCCGACCCCAACGGACTCCGCCAAGAGCTGCGGTTTGTCCTCAGCTCCACTCCGGTGGTCTCCGCGGCCCATTTGGTGGCCGAAATGGCCAAAACCACTCCCGCCGCCGCGTCGGGCTCGCCGGCGGCTAAACGCCGGCGTCGCTGGCTTTGACTTTGACCACGGGTGGGCCCTGGTTGACTCCCCTGAGTCAATGACAGGTGGGGCCCAGCCCTGTTAATTATACAGGATTAGTTTTAATTAAATCTTAATTAAAATAACCACCCTGACATGCGGGACCCACTGTCAGGTTTGACCCAGACCTGTTCCGTTGACCTACTGACGTCACACTGACGTCAGGCTGACGCAGTAATTGATTTTCTGGATTTAATTTAAATCAGGAAATTCCAGAATATTATTTAAACTTCAAAAATTCATAACTTTTATTCTGTAACTCCAAATTGGACAAATTATATATGAAAAATGATCAGAAAAATCCAATCTATCCATCTGTACTATTTTCATGCATGATCAAACAAGTTAAATTGATGTTTTAAGCAGAACAAGGAAAAGCACTTTAAAAGGCCATATTTGAATTTGAAATTTGAATCCTTGATTCAAATTTGCTCAAACCCTTCTGGTTTTAGTTGCATTAGCCCAACACACTCATATTGCCATGTTTCATGCATGCATCATATTGTTGCACATTGTTTGGTGATGGTTGTGTATCGGTGTCCTTTGCGACAGGTTCTGCCCCCGAGGAGTACCGTGATTACCCTAACGAAGAACCGTATCAGTGCATCGAACCATCAGGCAAGCAACCAACCATTTGATCATATCGATACAATCCCATGTTCTCGCTCCTGCTCTCTTTTATTGCATTAAGACAACGCGTTTCAAACTGCTGTGTGCTACGGTAGTTGAACCCATTTCCTCTGCATGACCTGTCATTGCCACAGTAACTAGATGAAACCCACTAGCATGTGTAGGAGTTGTTTGAGCCATATGTATGTGTTGTTCCTACCTTGCTACGCCTGCTATGCTTAGAGTCGTGTCAGGTCTGGTTCATCTGGGTGATGGGCTAGAGTGAAATGTTTATGTCGGTAATGAGAGTGGTGTGGTGAACACGATTTGGTAAAGGTATCGATGAGAGGCCATGTAGGAGTACATGGTGGGTTGTTTCATTGAAGCCGACCTTAAGCACTGAGATCTGTATGCGTGATTTAAGATACAGCTACTACCATGCATTGGGCCCTGAAATATGACCCCGCTCGACTTCTTATTCACCCTAGCTCTCTGTCCAGGAGTTGCAAGTAGTTTCTGGTGTTTGTAGCCTACTGGAGGCCGTGGACAGCGCTGACCGTAGGGGTGGGCTGTGATGCGGTAGGTACGTGGCACGGTGTACCGAATACCCGTTAGGTATCTCGGGAACCCTGTCCACATCGTTCGAGGCCGTATGGGAAACCTCGGCCGGACTCCCTGCGGATGGAACCTGAATAGGCGATAAACCTGGACTAGAGGCTTAAGTGTTTAGGTAGGTCGTGGTCTACACCCACGTCAGCTTTCGCTTGAAGTCTGCCGAGCACATGTCGTGTGCAGACGCTAAGTGGTGGAAACATGTATGAAGAAGTACACCCCTGCAGGGTTATCATAATCTATTCGAATAGCCGCGTCCGCGGTAAAGGACTACTTGGTTGCCTATACAGTTCATAGACAAGTAAATGGAAACTGCTAAAAGCCTCAAGATAAGTGTGAGTGCCGAGGATGGCTCTTCCGTAGGAAGACGGAGGTGGATCCTCGGTAGTGTATTGAATTGGTGAGTAGTGGACTCGTGTGCGCAAAACCATTTCAAGTTGGAGTATCGTAGGATAGTCTAGCCAAGAGTCAAAGCTGGCTTGCTGCAATAACTCCACCAACCCTTCTTGATAATATGCATGTATGTAGGATCTGATGTAAGTCTTGCTGAGTACCTTTGTACTCATGTTGCTATAATTTACATTTTTACAGAAGACGCTGCAACCCCTTCTGATGGGTTCTACGTAGACGTTGACATCAACGAGTAGGCTAAAGACCCAGGTGGTGACCCTGAGCTTGTGAAGGACCACGTAGTATAGTTAGGCTTTCCAAGCCTCTTTTATTTTACTAGTTGTCTGTACTCAGACAAGTTACTTCCGCTGCTAGTTTGTATGACTGTATGACTTGTATGTTGGGTCGTGAGACCCGTACCTTTGTGTATGTTATGTATGGCTCCCTGAGCCTTAAATAAAGTACTTGTGTCGTAGAGTCATGTTGTGATGCTTCGTTGTATTTGCACATATCGAGCATATTGTGTGTATGATTGAAATGCTTGGTATGTGTGGGATCTAACTATCTAGTTGTTTATCTTCAGTAGCCTCTCTTACCGGGAAATGTCTCCTAGTGTTACCGCTGAGCCATGGTAGCTTGCTACTGCTCTGGAACACTTAGGCTGGCCGGCATGTGTCCTTCTTCGTTCCTGTGTCTGTCCCTTCGGGGAAATGTCACGCTATGAGTACCGGAGTCCTGTTAGCCCGCTACAGCCCGGTTTACCGGAGTCCTGCTAGCCCAGTGCTACAGCCCGGACCCACTTGCTGATGACCGACACGTTCGAAGCTGGGTCATGGATGCCTGTCCCTGTAAGTCTGTGCCACTTTGGGTTTACGACTAGTCATGTCAGCCCGGACTCCTTATCATATGGATGCTAGCGACACTATCATATACGTGAGCCAAAAGGCGCAAACGGTCCCGGGCAAAGGTAAGGAGACACCCGTGGGGATACCGTGCGTGAGGCCGCAAAGTGATATGAGGTGTTACCGGCTAGATCGATGTGACATTGAGTCGGGGTCCTGACAGCGTTGGCATCAGAGCCGGACTGCCTGTAGGTTCTCCAAGCCAAACTGGTCGATGTTGAGTCTAGAAATTCTTTAGTTATATGTAGGGGAATTGTTTGTGGGTTGGAACGTAAGGCTCTTTTTACTTCTTTATCTTATGACATTCTGATCTGAGTCAGTCCATTCTTCCACCGGGGGTTAAGGAATTAGGATCTATTCTCTCTATCAGGATCACGTGTTACTAATCAGTAGTACCTTATAAGTTTGATGGATACAAGCCTAGTTCAGTTCTACTACCACATTATGTTGTTAGAATGGATTCAGAACTTGATACGATGATGTTGAGTGTGTACGAAATCCTTTGTCAAATGTCTCAAATCCTTCTTGAGCATTTACAGCTGTTATGCTGCCGAAATTTTGCTAGAAATTCTAATGCCCTTGCATTATGATTGTGCTTTCAGATGGCCACTCGCGACCTCAATCAAGTGGTTCGCCTGACTCGATGCCTAGATGTACCCGGCCATACTGCCAAGTTGGTCAGGGTAATGACTGACGCTGGATACCGCTGGTATCCTGAGTACACGGTCGAAGAGCAATTCCGAGACTTTAATCAAAGCCAGTATCTCTGCATTGTCAGGATATTTCCATCTTATCCTGGATCCACCGAGCCCCTTCACTGCTCCTATGGACTCGGGGTTACTATTGAGATGGCTGTGCAGGACGCCGCCTACTCTATGATGACCATTATGCGAGTCAGATCTGGACTATTTCGGGACTCTGATTTCCGGTATATGCCAGGATCACTTCCGGGAGCACAAGGGTATCTCCAGGCTATCTATGCTGACCCCACTCAGGAGGATTCACGGACTCGCACCACTGCTGAGATGCTCGAGGATAAGGACCGTGAAAATCGGGCCTTGAGGTTAGAGCTCTTCAATACCCGTGCTGACCACTGGGCCACTTTGACTCGGTTCGCACCGGCGGTGCAAGCTGGATATTCAGATATGCGCGATCTCTATCCTGTGAGATCTGCTCTGCCAGACGTGATGGTTTGGCGTGATGTAGGAGGCATCACCCCACCTCGCAGTCCCCGCAGGCCACCGTTTGTTGGTCCAAGGCCTCATCCTAGCCCCTATGGTCCACAAGCTCCGCGAGATCGTCTGTTTCCGGATGATCATGTTGAGCTTCCAGGCTATGGAGGTGATTTCTACGAGGACTACTACGGATCGGTCTGAGTTAGTGGTAGTATCACTAGTTCGCACTAGCTGTGTCGTCTATTGTCCCGCGTGACTCGTGGGATATGACCTAGTTTGTACTCCTTCCGGAGGTGTAGAAAAATAATGTATAGGAGCTTGGAATGCCTCCGATGAGATGTAATCCTCTTTTCACCGTAATAGTACTTTGTTTGGTCTTGTACTAAACCCTGTATGGTGTGTATGACGATGGAATAAAGAAGCAGTTTCTGTATCTACCATGTCATACTGATGATCATCTTGCATTTCGAGTTATTCCTTACATTTTTACCCTATGTCGGAATTTTATCATCCTGACTAAATCATTGTCTTGTTTACCTAGGATGGTCAACACGCGCGCTAACCCTGCTTCTCGAGAGCAGGCCGAAGGCAGTGAAGCCAGGGATGCAAATCTGCCTCATCCTCCTTCACTAGCCGAGGTTATGATGGAAGCTGAGAGAAACAAGCGGGAGACCAACCGTTTGTTGGAGCGTATTGAACAGAACACAGCACACCATCAGAGGACTAACGTGGTGTCACTCAGTGATTTTATCAAATTACATCCACCCACGTTCCACCACTCCGTCGAGCCTCTCGACGCTGATGACTGGCTTCGCAGTATCTCTCACAAACTGCGTTCCGCGCTGGTAGCGGAGGCTGACAAGGTCACCTTTGCTGCATATCATCTTGAAGGCCCCGCCAGTCTATGGTGGGAGAATTATGGAGCTATGCGCCCGGCGGGCCATGTCACTACTTGGGCTGAGTTCAGTGAGGCTTTCCGTGAACATCACATTCCGGAGGGTCTCATGGACCGTAAACGTGAAGAATTTTGCAGTTTCACCCAGGGCCGACTTTCTGTGGATGCTTACAGCAGGGAGTTTGGTAATCTCGTACGATATGCAACTGAGGAAGTGTCTACCGATGCCAAGAAGCAAGCAAGGTTCCGTAAGGGCCTTAGTCCTGAGCTTCGCCGCGACCTCCGTCTGCGTGAGTGCACATCTTTTCAGAAACTGGTCAACAAAGCCATCAGTGCTGAAACTGGTCAGACTGACTATGACGCAACACGCAAGCATGGCCGTGATATGGGTTCCTCATCCGGTGCTGGTCCTCAGAAGCGCCGCGTGTGGGTACCCAACACCGCCCTGCCACCCAGGTTCACACCGAGGCCATCCTTCCAGGCGCCTCGCCCCGTTCAACAGTCTGCACCGGCCAAGCCCTATGGAGGTCCAACCAACAATGCTCCTCCACGTACCAGTTCCGTGACTTGTTTCAAGTGTGGGGAATCTGGCCACTATATGCGTGAGTGTCCCCAGACCAACCCCAACCAGTCTGCTAAAGCTGTTGGCCGTGGCAAGCCGACAGGAAAAATATTCCACGCCAAGCCGGTCACCGCTTCACGTGGCCATGTCAACTGTATCTCTGCCGAAGAAGCTCAAGAGGATCCCAACGTCGTTCTCGGTACACTTCTTGTAATTGCCACCCGGCATCTGTTCTTTTCGATACAGGAGCCTCTCATTCTTTTATATCTGAAAACTATGCTCGGTTGCATAACGTCGCATTCGGTGATATGCCAACCTCTATGGTAATTCAAACTCCGGGATCCAAATGGCAAACTTCTAGAGTAAGCCATGGAAATGAAATCCAAGTCGACAGACTTGTTTTCCTCGCGTCTTTGATAGCCCTTAAATCTTCAGATATTAATATCATTTTGGGTATGGACTGGATGTCAGCTCATCAAGCCAAAATTGATTGCTTCTCTAGGACTGTTCAACTCACCCATCCTTCGGGGAAGATAGTCAATGTCTTGACCCGAATAGCCAAGCGACAATTATATTCTCTTAACGCCAGCCCTTTGCCAGACCTTGAGGACGTTCCGGTAGTCCGTGACTTCCCGGATGTCTTTCCAGAGGAATTGCCAGGTGTTCCACCTGACAGGGATGTTGAGTTCGTAATAGACCTCATTCCAGGAACCGTTCCGATTGCTAGAAGACCTTATAAGATGGCACCCCTAGAACTAGCCGAGCTTAAGAAACAACTCGATGAGTCCTTGAAAAAGGGTTTCATCCGACCTAGTTCATCTCCGTGGGCTTGCCCCGTCCTATTTGTCAAGAAGAAGGATGGTACGGACCGGATGGTTGTAGATTACCGACCTGTCAATTTGGTCACAATCAAGAACAAATATCCGCTTCCCAGGATCAACGACCTGTATGATCAGCTCGCTGGATCCTCAGTCTTCTCCAAGATGGATTTGAGGTTGGGCTACCATCAAATCAAAATCAGAAACGGGGACATCCCTAAAACGGCCTTTGTTACTCGTTACGGCCAATACGAGTACACCGTCATGTCCTTCGGTTTAACCAACGCTCCAGCCACCTTTTCTCGGTTAATGAACTCAATCTTCATGGAGTATTTGGATAAATTCGTCGTGGTTTACCTCGATGATATACTCATCTACTCCAAGAACAAGGAAGAACATGCCGAACATCTAAGGCTAGTGTTGCAGAAACTTCGAGAGCATCGCCTTTATGCCAAATTTTCTAAATGTGAATTCTGGTTGTCAGAAGTGACCTACCTGGGTCATGTAATATCTGGTAAAGGTATTGCTGTTAACCCTGAGCGAGTTCAAGCCGTCCTTAATTGGACTCCACCTGAATCGGTCAAGCAAGTTCGGAGTTTTCTAGGCTTAGCGAGCTATTGTCGTCGCTTTGTCGAGAACTTCTCCAAGGTTGCCAAACCTCTAACCGAACTCCTCAAGAAAGATAAGAAGTTCGAGTGGACTCCACAATGTGAGCACAGCTTTCAGGAACTGAAAAGACGCCTGACTTCTGCTCCCGTACTGGTACCGCCAGACTTCTCCAAAGACTTTGTTATCTACTGCGACGCCTCGCGACAAGGACTAGGTTGCATTCTCATGCAAGATCGACACGTAATTGCCTATGCTTCACGGCAATTGCACCCACACGAGGAGAATTATCCTACTCATGATCTAGAGCTTGCAGCTGTAGTCTATGCACTTAAGACCTGGCGACATTACCTCCTCGGTAATCGTTGCGAAATATTCACTGATCACCAAAGTCTGAAGTACATTTTCACCCAACCGGATCTGAATCTCAGGAAAAGACGTTGGGTTGAATTGATCACAGACTTCGACTTAGGAATAACCTACACCCCAGGGAAAGCCAACGTCATGGCTGATGCGCTAAGTCGTAAATCTTATTGTAACAATCTGGTGTTACAACAAAGTCAACCGCTTCTCCATGAGGAATTTCGGAAGCTTAACCTTCACATTGTTCCTCAAGGATTTCTTTCCACCTTGGTGGCGAAACCTACTCTTACGGATCAAATCATTGTTGCCCAGAAGCGAGATAAGGGAATAGCTAAGATCAAGGAGAACATTGCTAGCGGAGGTGCTAGTTGTTTCTCCACAAATGATCATGGTGTTGTGTACTTTGAGAACCGTCTAGTGGTTCCCAAGAACCAGCATCTACGGCAGTTGATCCTTAAGGAGGCTCATGAATCTCCTCTCACCATTCATCCCGGTAGTACTAAGATGTATCAGGACCTACGCCAGAGGTTCTGGTGGACTAGGATGAAGAGAGAAATTGCTCAGTATATTGCAAATTGCGACGTCTGTCGTCGTGTAAAAGCAGAGCACCAACGGCCTGCTGGCACCCTTCAACCCCTAGCTATTCCTGAATGGAAATGGGATAAAATTGGTATGGATTTCATTACCGGTTTTCCCAGGACCAAGAGAGGGAATAATGCTATCTTCGTCGTTGTCGATCGTCTTTCCAAAGTAGCCCATTTCCTACCTGTTCGTGAGAGTATAACCGCTAGTCAATTGGCAGACTTATACATCTCCCGAATAGTGTCCCTCCATGGTGTTCCTTTGGAAATTAACTCGGATCGAGGAAGTCTTTTCACCTCTCGATTTTGGGAAAGTTTCCAAAATGCTATGGGAACCCGTCTCTCCTTTAGCACCGCCTTCCACCCTCAGTCGAGTGGTCAAGTGGAACGTGTCAACCAGATTCTAGAAGACATGCTTCGAGCCTCTGTTATCTCATTCGGAATGGACTGGGAAAAGTGCCTTCCATTTGCCGAATTCGCTTACAACAACAGCTATCAATCTAGCCTGGGTAAAGCCCCTTTTGAAGTTCTCTATGGACGACGGTGTCGAACACCCCTTAACTGGTCAGAGACCGGGGAAAGACAATTCTTTGGCCCGGATATGATTCAGGAAGCATAAGAACAAGTTCGCATCGTTCGTGAAAAGTTGAAAACAGCCCAATCTCGTCAAAAGAGTCAATATGACCGAAAACATAAGGCTATGACTTTCGAGGTTGACGAGAAGGCTTATCTTCGGGTTACCCCTCTGAAGGGAACCCATCGTTTCGGTATCAAAGGCAAATTGGCTCCTCGTTACATTGGACCTTTTCGCATTCTTGCCAAACGAGGAGAAGTTGCCTACCAGTTGGAACTACCTCCGCATCTCTCCAGAGTCCACGATGTCTTCCACGTTTCTCAACTCAGGCGTTGCTTCTCGGATCCTATCCGTGGAGTGGACTACGAAACGCTTGATCTCCAAGATAATCTTACATATCGAGAATACCCCATTCGTATCCTCGATCAGGCCGAGCGTACCACTCGACGTCATAATATCAAGTTTCTCAAGGTTCAATGGTCGCACCATTCTGAGGATGAAGCAACTTGGGAAAGGGAGGATCGTCTTCGACTCGAGTATCCCGCCTTCCTCCCGGAGGAACCCAAATCTCGGGACGAGATTCTTTTGAGTGGGGGTGAGTTGTCACATCCTAGTTAGCCATGCATTAGAGTGTTGCATCATGTTTACTTTTTCATCAGAAACTTGAAATGGGTATGACAGAACCCCCAGTCCCCTCTGAAACCAACTAGGGTTACTAAAATAATTTTCAATGAACCTGAAATGCCCTTCTAAAATGCCCATCATTTTTGTCTTGGTTCAGAACCTCTGCCAAAAGTGGTGCACATTTTCCTAGGCCATCCTAGGGTTTTTGAATTAATTCATAAATATTTGAATTTGGGCATTTAAAATTATATAAAATATTTAAATGCTCAAATATCTCCAAACTAAAATGTTTCATGTTGGAAATAATCCAACTATGGGCTAGGAATAGTTTGGTGATTTTTGAAGTTGCCTAGGTATTTTATTAAATTCAACAAAGTTGCAGATATATTAAATAGAAACAGAAACAGAAAAAAAAGGGGAAAACTTACCTGGCGCCACCGCAGGCCCACCAGCCAGCCCACCTGGCCGGCCCAGCCCGGCCACCGCTCCAGCGAGCTGCTTGGCTCGCCAGGCAGGCAGCCAAGGTGCTCGGCGGCGGCACCGCAGCTCGCCACGCAGCTGCACGCCGCCCTGCCTCCCCCTCTCGCCGCCCTGATGGCCTGGACGAGCTCCACGTCGCGCCCCGACCCTCCTGGACACCTCCATTCGCCCCCAGTTCCTCTCCCTCGCGCTCCCACGCCATGGCCGACGCCACCGTCGCCGCACCTCCGCCGTAGCCGTGCTCCCCTTCGTCTCCACGCCGCGCCACCGTGTCCAGAAGCTCCGCCGTCCTCCACTTCTTCGAGTTAGTCGAGCCCCGAGCGCTCGCGTGCCCCGAAGCCGCCGCACCAACCTCGCCCGAACCGCCATCGCCGGAGATCCCCTTCGCCGTCGCCGCCGCAGCAGCTCGTCCCCGACCACGCCGTCCTCTCCATCAAGACCGCAGTGAGCTGGGCTAACTTCCCCTTCATCTCTTTCTCTCTCTCGTGCACCACAGCGAGCACACCAAGCTCACCCGCACGCGCCGTCGCGTACCTCGTCGCCGACGTGCTTCCGGCCACACTCCGGCCACAAGATGGTGTCCATCTTACTCACCGAGTCCCACAACACCTAGCTAGCCACTCCACGAGCCTCACCGACCCCTCTAGCGCCAAGTTCATCTTCGACCGAGCCCCGGTGGCCGCCAAAGTCGTCGCCGGCGCCAACTCCGGCCACCCCGACCCCAACGGACTCCGCCAAGAGCTGCGGTTTGTCCTCAGCTCCACTCCGGTGGTCTCCGCGGCCCATTTGGTGGCCGAAATGGCCAAAACCACTCCCGCCGCCGCGTCGGGCTCGCCGGCGGCTAAACGCCGGCGTCGCTGGCTTTGACTTTGACCACGGGTGGGCCCTGGTTGACTCCCCTGAGTCAATGACAGGTGGGGCCCAGCCCTGTTAATTATACAGGATTAGTTTTAATTAAATCTTAATTAAAATAACCACCCTGACATGCGGGACCCACTGTCAGGTTTGACCCAGACCTGTTCCGTTGACCTACTGACGTCACACTGACGTCAGGCTGACGCAGTAATTGATTTTCTGGATTTAATTTAAATCAGGAAATTCCAGAATATTATTTAAACTTCAAAAATTCATAACTTTTATTCTGTAACTCCAAATTGGACAAATTATATATGAAAAATGATCAGAAAAATCCAATCTATCCATCTGTACTATTTTCATGCATGATCAAACAAGTTAAATTGATGTTTTAAGCAGAACAAGGAAAAGCACTTTAAAAGGCCATATTTGAATTTGAAATTTGAATCCTTGATTCAAATTTGCTCAAACCCTTCTGGTTTTAGTTGCATTAGCCCAACACACTCATATTGCCATGTTTCATGCATGCATCATATTGTTGCACATTGTTTGGTGATGGTTGTGTATCGGTGTCCTTTGCGACAGGTTCTGCCTCCGAGGAGTACCGTGATTACCCTAACGAAGAACCGTATCAGTGCATCGAACCATCAGGCAAGCAACCAACCATTTGATCATATCGATACAATCCCATGTTCTCGCTCCTGCTCTCTTTTACTGCGTTACGACAACGCGTTTCAAACTGCTGTGTGCTACGGTAGTTGAACCCATTTCCTCTGCATGACCTGTCATTGCCACAGTAACTAGATGAAACCCACTAGCATGTGTAGGAGTTGTTTGAGCCATATGTATGTGTTGTTCCTACCTTGCTATGCCTGCTATGCTTAGAGTCGTGTCAGGTCTGGTTCATCTGGGTGATGGGCTAGAGTGAAATTTTTATGTCGGTAATGAGAGTGGTGTGGTGAACACGATTTGGTAAAGGTATCGATGAGAGGCCATGTAGGAGTACATGGTGGGTTGTTTCATTGAAGCCGACCTTAAGCACTGAGATCTGTATGCGTGATTTAAGATACAGCTACTACCATGCATTGGGCCCTGAAATATGACCCCGCTCGACTTCTTATTCACCCTAGCTCTCTGTCCAGGAGTTGCAAGTAGTTTCTGGTGTTTGTAGCCTACTGGAGGCCGTGGACAGCGCTGACCGTAGGGGTGGGCTGTGATGCGGTAGGTACGTGGCCGGGTGTACCGAATACCCGTTAGGTATCTCAGGAACCCTGTTCACATCGTTCGGGGCCGTATGGGAAACCCCGGCCGGACTCCCTGCGGATGGAACCTGAATAGGTGATAAACCTGGACTAGAGGCTTAAGTGTTTAGGTAGGTCGTGGTCTACACCCACGTCGGCTTTCGCTTGAAGTCTGCCGAGCACATGTCGTGTGCAGACGCTAAGTGGTGGAAACATGTATGAAGAAGTACACCCCTGCAGGGTTATCATAATCTATTCGAATAGCCGCGTCCGAGGTAAAGGACTACTTGGTTGCCTATACAGTTCATAGACAAGTAAATGGAAACTGTTAAAAGCCTCAAGATAAGTGTGAGTGCCGAGGATGGCTCTTCCGTAGGAAGACGGAGGTGGATCCTTGGTAGTGTATTGAAGTGGTGAGTAGTGGACTCGTGTGCGCAAAACCATTTCAAGTTGGAGTATCGTAGGATAGTCTAGCCAAGAGTCAAAGCTGGCTTGCTGCAATAACTCCACCAACCCTTCTTGATACTAAGCATGTATGTAGGATCTGATGTAAGTCTTGCTGAGTACCTTTGTACTCATGTTGCTATAATCTACATTTTTACAGAAGACGCTGCAACCCCTTCTGATGGGTTCTATGTAGACGTTGACATCAATGAGTAGGCTAAAGACCCAGGTGGTGACCCTGAGCTTGTGAAGGACCTTGTAGTATAGCTAGGCTTCCCAAGCCTCTTTTATTTTACTAGTTGTCTGTACTCAGACAAGTTACTTCCGCTGCTGGTTTGTATGACTGTATGACTTGTATGTTGGGTCGTGAGACCCGTACCTTTGTGTATGTTATGTATGGCTCCCTGAGCCTTAAATAAAGTACTTGTGTCGTAGAGTCATGTTGTGATGCTTCGTTGTATTTGCACATATCGAGCATATTGTGTGTATGATTGAAATGCTTGGTATGTGTGGGATCTAACTATCTAGTTGTTTATCTTCAGTAGCCTCTCTTACCGGGAAATGTCTCCTAGTGTTACCGCTGAGCCATGGTAGCTTGCTACTGCTCTGGAACACTTAGGCTGGCCGGCATGTGTCCTTCTTCGTTCCTGTGTCTGTCCCTTCGGGGAAATGTCACGCTATGAGTACCGGAGTCCTGTTAGCCCGCTACAGCCCGGTTTACCGGAGTCCTGCTAGCCCAGTGCTACAGCCCGGACCCACTTGCTGATGACCGACACGTTCGAAGCTGGGTCATGGATGCCTGTCCCTGTAAGTCTGTGCCACTTTGGGTTTACGACTAGTCATGTCAGCCCGGACTCCTTATCATATGGATGCTAGCAACACTATCATATACGTGAGCCAAAAGGCGCAAACGGTCCCGGGCAAAGGTAAGGCGACACCCGTGGCGATACCGTGCGTGAGGCCGCAAAGTGATATGAGGTGTTACCGGCTAGATCGATGTGACATTGAGTCGGGGTCCTGACAATACCACTACTATTGCTGATGAAAATGCTAGGTTGAAGACATTGCTTGAAACAGGGATGTATAAAAGTCTGAAAGGACATCAGACACTTTGCGATGTCCTCAAAAGGCAGATTCTGAACCGAAACCCTAGGAAAGAGGGTGTTGGATTTGAGAGGAAAATGAATGTTGATGGTTCCTACTGGAAGCCTGAGCGGTATCCCAAAACCACATGGGTTGCTGCAAAGGGACCTTCAGTGGATCCATCCACCTTATCTGGCTTTACCTGTGCTAATCCTATTATCATTGATGAATCTCTTGATGCAAACTATAAGTTGTTCAAGAATCAGAATGGTGAAGTGTTTGCCAGGTATATTGGTACTAACTGCAGGAATGGACCACCTATGAAGAAGATCTGGGTTCCCAAAAGCTATCTTGAGAATCTTCAAGGGAATGTGATCATGACACCACCAGGGAAGAAGACAAACCCCAGACCTATGGCTTCATATGGCCAAAGGCTTCATACAGATACATGACTCACCAGAGTCACCCTAACGCCAATGTTTTGCAGGGAAATCATACTCAAACTTATGAATATGAGTGTGTGTCTTCAAACCGCTATGTTCATAGAGCTAAGAACTTTTCTGCTTATTCATATGAGTATCATTCATCTCCTGCAAGGCTATTTGCTAGGGCTCCAAAGACGAAGTTCTCAGATGCTGCACTTAGACTCATGCTTCTAAGCCACCCCTGAAGATGTGGGTGGTGAAGAAGAATTAACTTTCTTTTGTAGCATAAGGTCTCCAGCCTGCTATCAAAGGCGTCCGATACTATTGCTGGGGACCTAAAACACATTAAGGGACGCATGATAAAATGGTCTTACTATGTATTTCACATGTGAATCTCTTACCAGTCATACTATGAGTTCTAACCTTGATCTAAGCTGTGATAATCCTTGTGTGCGTCAAATGCTTATGCTTCACAACACTCTTTGTGAAGCCTATCGTACTAACTGCACTGTAGGGTATGACACCCATGCTTCAGAGTGGATTATGGACAGCGGATGCACTATCATATGACTGGTGATCGAAGTCTTCTCATGGACTCAACCTTACGTCCATCAGACAAGAGTCACATCACATTTGTAGACACTGGTAAAAGCAAGGTATTGGGTCTAGGTAGAGTTGCAATCTCAAAGGATCAACACATGCATAAAGTGATGCTTATTGAATCCCTTGGTTTCAACTTAATGTCTGTCTCAATGCTTTGTGACTTGAACATGATTGTGCTATTCGGAAAATATCGTTGCCTTGTACTAACGGAATCTGACAAGTCTCTAGTCTTTGAAGGGTATCGAAAAGATGATCTATACATGGTAGATTTCTCAGCAGGTCCATAGCTTGCCGTATGTCTTCTTGCAAAAGCTTCAGAATGCTGGCTCTGGCATCGGAGGCTGGGGCATGCTGGCATGAGGAACTTGCACACACTCGTCAAGAAGAAGCATGTCATAGGCATCGAGGGTGTCAAGTTCAAGAAGGATCATTTGTGCGGTGCCTGCGAAGCTGGAAAGATGACTAGGGCAAAGCACCCCTCGAAGACAATCATGACGACATCTCAACCCTTCGAGCTATTACACATGGACTTATTTGGCCCTACTCACTACTCTACCCTCACAACAACTGCTTGTCTCTATGGCTTTGTCATTGTTGATGACTACTGTCGGCATACTAGAATAGGGGTACCCTAGTACCCCGAACTTGTGCACGGGCAGTTGCAGCGCCCCGCGGCAAGGCTTGCCGGGCGACCGCCAAGGTCCTCCGTGGTTCCCTGGGAGCCATTCAAGAATAAAGTATTTAAGCTCAGGAGACAAGGCCCCGGCAAGAGGAGTTTGCCGGGAAGGCCAACCAAGGCATTCCAAGGAACTTGCCGCGACGCGTCACGCGCTCCGGCAAGGCAACAAGGCCCCGGCAAGAGGAGCTTGCCGGGAAGATTAACCAAGGCATCTCGAGGCTCGGTGGGCGACAAGCTTCCGGGCCCGGCAAGACAATGGCCGTGGCAAGGCGCTTGCCGCGGCAGGCGGCCACTCTGCACCCACGCTCCAGCGCATCCACCAACGTGTCGCTCTGGGGGCCTTCCCAGGCGCGCGTGGCGGATGGCTGTGCAGCCAGCGGTGCGCAGTGGCATGCGAAGCTGACAAGATCGCCATCGTGGCGAACGGTGGCGCCCCTGACGGTCCTTTTCTACGCTGTTTGGGCGACTCAGACGTGCATTTAATGCCTTTGTCCCCTGCCGTCAGGGTTAGGTAGAAAACACTGTACAAGTAACTGTACCAACTACCTCGCCTTTTACATCTGTACCCTTCTCTGCGTTGCCACCTGTCGGTGACCCCTTTAGCATATAAAAGGAGGCCCATGCGCAACGTAGAGGGGGTTTGGACCCAGAAAAACACTTAGCTCTCTCTCGAGCAAGAACATAATACAATCAGACAAGCAGCAGTAGGAGTGTTATCTCTCCGGAGAGCTCCGAAGCTGGGTAAACTTCTCGTGTGCTTCGCCTCGATCTGCTCTTCGTGCGACCTCCGCCCCCCGCCGAACCGAAAGGGGCTCGGTCCCCATAGGTGTCCGTGGGTCAGTTTCCCCGACATCTCTGGCGCGCCAAGTAGGGGGTGTGTCGAGATTGCGTGAACCTGATCCAGCATTCACACGAGCTAGATCTTCATTTCCTTCATCAACATGCCACCGAAGAAGAAGACTTCGGCGGCGCCCCTCCGTCCACGTCACTTCCGCCACCGTTGGAGCAAACGAGTGGTGGAATGGACGCCGGCGGAAGAATGGACGTCGACGAGGAAGCTTATGATGCTGCCAGGTCCAAGGACAAGGCTGCGCAAACTTCGGCGACCGTACATGTTCCGCGTCCATCTCAGGAGGCGCAGGACCAACAGCGTCATGGCACACACAGTGCCATACGCATGATAGGCCAAGACCAAGCTGGTGGATCCCGGGGCGCTCAAGACCAGCATGCGCGCCAGCGTGCTGGCGCGAGCGAGGCACGGTCGCCTGGACGGGATGCTGCTCCTTCTAACATAGTTAAGAGTCCGAGCACATCCCGCTCCTCGCGCCGTCCGCCACTACCACCCACCACTCCAGCAAAAGCTTTGGCGCGAGCTCAACTGCTCCTGGATTACCCTCCAATGTTGGACAAGATCGACGAATGGAGGGCCACCATTCAGAGTCTCATCGGCTACGCCAACGGCGACACTCCGCGACAGCCGAGCGCGTCGCTGCCGCGGCAGGGTGGCCAGGCGCGAGCCGGTGGCGACGAAACTGGTGGAGGTGCCACCACCATGCAATCACCACCCCGAAGGCCAAGATCCCCGACTCGCTCGGATCCACCTCGACAGCGACTCCACCGCATCGTCAGATCCACGGGCTCGTCGCGATCAGCGCCAAGTTCTACACGATCGACAACAAGAAGACGCTCGTACTCGCATCGAGCGTCGAAGAGAAGCGCGACGTCAATCCGACAAGCGCGCTGGGCCCTCTGTTGACATGCATGCGCCAGGGGAACCAGGCGATCTGCCGTATGCGGTAGGTTGCCCTGCGTTCACTCGTGAGCTGCGGCAAGTCCAGTGGCCCAGCACGAAGAACTTCAAGCCAGATGTACCGGAGAAGTACGACGGCAAGACGCATCCGTCGGAGTTCCTCAGCATCTACACCATTGCGGTGCAGGCTGCCGGGGGACGAGACGACAAGATCCTTGCCAACTATTTCCTGCCGGTACTCAAGCCCAACGTCAGATCCTGGCTCATGCACTTGCCGGACAACTCCATCTCCTCTTGGGCTGATCTATGCCATCAGTTTGTCGGCGCCTTCACAGGCGGCCACAAGCCTCATGGCCAAGAAAGTGACCTTCACCTGCTCGCCCAGAAGGAAGGAGAACCCCTGCGCAAGTACATTCAGAGATTCAGCAGTGTGCAGCACAATATCCCAGACGTCCACCCAGCCGCGGTGATCAGCGCGTTCCATCAGAACGTGCGAAACTGCAGGATGCGGGAAGAAATGGCGATGTGCAAGATCAGAGATGTCAGTGAGTTGTATGCCCTGGCCGACAAGTGTGCACGTGCTGAGGAAGGGAGGAGACTCCCCGGAGAGAACATAGGAGCAGGAGAATCTGACAGTGAGGACACTGCCCCGGCAAGGAAAAACCGGCGGTAGAACAATAGGAAGAAGAAAGGCAAAGAGGTGCTGGTTGTTGAGCAGTCTGGCAACGGAGGTGCGCCAAGAAAGCCAAAGCTGGTGACTTCGGCAAGGAGGTTGCTGCGGAGGTGGCGGTCGCCGACAAGCAGGACGGCACCGACAAGCAGTATTGCAAGATCCACCGCACCAAGGGCCATGATCTCCAGAGCTGCAAGAAAGTTGAGCAGCTTGTTGAGCAACAGAAAGCTGAATACGAGCAGCGCGACAAGGAGAAGGCCCAGGAAGGTGCTGGAGGATCCGGCAAGAAACGTCCCGGCCGAGGAGGACGCCGCGGCAAGGCCAAGCAGCGACAAGGAGACAGACCTCCTCGCGGCCGCGACAAGGATGAAGATGACGACGATGATGAAGACCTGGATGATGAGGAGACTGATGAGCAGGAGTTTCAGAAAGCCACAGAGGTCCTGTGCGTTGACGGTGGTGCTTCTCTGCATACTTCGCACCGCCAACTCAAGCAGTGGGTGCGGGAAGTTAATGCAGCAGAACCACCTGTCGAGTCACGCAGGCCTCTGAAATGGTCCAGCACGCCTATCATCTTTGATATTGAGGACCACCCTGATCGCATAACTGCGGTCGGGTGCTTGCCAATGTTGGTTTCACCAACTATCCGCAACCTTAAGGTCACCAAGATGCTAGTTGACGGCGGGGCCGGCTTGAACCTGATCTCCTCCGCGGTGCTCCAAAAACTCCAGATCCCTGACAGCGAGCTCGAAGAAACCGGCACGTTTCAAGGAATCAACCCGGGAAGGAGCAAGCCGAAAGGAAAGATCACGCTGCCGGTAACATTTGGCAGCGAGCTGAACTTCAGGACTGAGAGGGTCACGTTTGATGTTGCTGATTTTCCATTGCCTTACAATGGAATCCTTGGCCGTCCAGCACTTGCCAAGTTCATGGCAGCCTCTCACTATGCATACAACGTACTGAAGATGCCAGGCCCGATAAGTGTCATCTCTGTCCCTGGCGACAAGAAGGATGCTCTTATCTGTGCCGACAAGATCTACCGGGAAGCAACAGCCACAACAGATCGCAAGTCACTTGCCGCTGAAGCCCCCGGGGGGAAGAAGAAGCCCAAGTCCGGCAAGAGCTCTGATGCCCACTCCAGCAAGCGCACCTCTTCGGAGTGCTACGCTACCGTCGAGGACGCGCCATCGAGCCCCACCGGCAAGTGTAAGAAGGCGATGGCAGCTCCACCTGAGACCAAGAAGGTGTCCGCCAAGGAGGACGGCACTGGTGGTACCTTCACCATCAGTGCCACTCTCGACCCCAAATAGGAAAGCGCGCTCGTTGCTTTCCTGCAGGCGAATGTCGACGTGTTTGCGTGGCAACCGTCTGATATCCCTGGTGTTTCCAGGAAAGTAAATGAGCACCACCTTGCCGTCTGTCCTCATGCGCGGCCCGTCAAGCAGAAAGTCAGGAAACAGGCAGTGGAGCACCAAGAATTCATTGCAGAAGAAATCAAGAAGTTGGAAGCAGCAGGCCTTGTCAGAGGAGTGCTCCATCCCACGTGGCTGGCCAATCCTGTTGTCGTGCGCAAAGCTAACGGGAAATGGAGACTTTGTATCGACTTCACCGATGTTAATAAAGCTTGTCCCAAAGACCCATTTCCCTTGCCGCGCATTGACCAGATTGTTGACTCCACGGCCGGATGTGATTTGCTTTCATTTCTTGATGCATACTCAGGATACCATCAGATCTTCATGGCAGAAGAGGATGAGGAGAAGACCGCATTCATCACCTCGTGTGGCACGTACTGTTTCGTACGGATGCCTTTCGGTTTGAAGAATGCTGGTTCAACATTTGCGAGGGTAGTCCACCACGCTTTTGAGCCGCAGATGCACAGAAATGTGGAAGCCTACATGGATGACATAGTGGTCAAGAGCAAGGATAGGGCGACCCTGATTCAAGATTTAGACGAGACATTTGCAAATCTGCGCAAGATCAACCTCAAGCTTAACCCCGAGAAGTGCGTATTTGGAGTCCCTTCCGGCAAGCTTCTCGGGTTCTTTGTGTCTCAGCGGGGAATTGAAGCCAATCCCGACAAGATCAGGGCCATTGAGCAGATCGAAGCACCAAAGCGCGTCAAGGATGTACGAAGACTTGCCGGTTGCGTGGCTGCTCTCAGCAGGTTTATCTCTAGATCTGCTGAGCGCGCCCTGCCATTTTTCAAAATATTGAAAAAGGCAGGTCCAATGAAATGGACTCCGGAGGCGGAGGCTGCGCTGCAGGACTTGAAGAGATACCTGTCCTCCACTCCAACACTTGTCGCACCTAAGCCACGAGAGAAGTTGCTGCTGTACATAGCGGCAACTAATCAAGTGGTTAGTGCTGCGTTAGTGGCGGAGAGGGAGGCAGATGATGAGCCAGCAACCATGGCAGATGCATCCAGCGACAAGCAGGGGGCTTCGCCGACAAGCTCTGGTCCCGACAAGGATGGATCTGCGCAGGAGCATGACAAGATGCAGAAAAGAATGGTGCAGCGCCCAGTTTACTTTGTCAGTTCCCTTCTGCAGGGGGCTAGGTCAAGGTACTCCGGTGTGCAGAAACTACTTTTCGGCCTTCTCATGGCCTCGAGAAAGCTGCGCCATTACTTCCAAGCACATGAGATCACAATCGTCACTCGCTTTCCGCTGAAGAGGATACTACAAAATCCAGAAGCGACAGGCAGGATTGTCGAGTGGGCGCTGGAACTGTCAAGCTTTGGCCTCAAGTTTGAGAGCACTTCAACTATCCAAAGCAGAGCATTGGCAGAATTCATAGCAGAGTGGACGCCAACGCCAGATGAAGAAATTCCAGAGACGAGCATCCCCGTCAAGGAGGCAAGCAAAGAGTGGCTGATGTACTTTGATGGTGCCTTCTCGCTGCAAGGCGCCGGTGCGAGCGTGCTGCTTGTCGCGCCCACCGGAGAGCACCTCAAGTACATAGTCCAGATGCACTTTCCCAAGGAGCAAGCAACCAACAATACTGCAGAGTATGAAGGATTTTTTGCCGGTCTCAGAATCGCAGCAGACCTTGGGATCAAGAAGCTCATTGTCAGGGGTGACTCACAGCTTGTTGTCCGCCAAGTGAACAAGAATTACTAGAGTTCGTTGATGGAAGCATATGTTGATGAAGTGAGAAACCTAGAAGAGCACTTTGACGGCCTACAGATGGAGCATGTCCCAAGAGCACAGAATGACATTGCTGATGGCATGTCAAAGTGCGCCGCACTAAAGTTACCTGTGGAACCAGGGATCTTTGTGCTCAAGCTGACTCAACCATCCGTAACACCATCAACTGGACAAAGCAAGAAGAGGAAGTTGGTTTCTGGTGACTACCTTCCGGCAGAGCTCCCCGAAGCCGCCGCCAAGAAAGTCCCCAAGATCAACACCAAGGATGCTGAGGAGCAGTCTGCTCCGGCAAGCCTTATGGTTTATTCCGTTGAAGCAGACGCTCCCGACAAGCTTTGCTCCGGCAAGCTTGCCAGGGAACATCAAGCTCCGGCAGGGCCGCAAGTCCTTGCCGTAGAAGCAGACGTTCCCGCAGCAACAGATGTGCCTTTAGTCCTCGTTGTCGAGTCACAAGCTCTAGCATGGGCGCAGCAGATTGTCCATTTCCTTCAGACAGGAGAACTTCCCGAAGAGCAAGAAGAAGCAGAAAAAGTAGCCTGGCAGTCAAGTATGTACCAGTTTGCCGATAGCATACTATACAGAAGAAGACTCAACGGTGTGAAATTGAAGTGCATTTGCCGGGAAGACGGACAAAAGCTGTTGGCAGAGATACATGGAGGCATATCTGGCCACCACATTGGCGCAAGAGCACTTGCCGACAAAGCTTTCCGGCAAGGTTTCTTTTGGCCAACAGCCCTCCAGGATGCAACTGCACAAGTAACCAAGTGTGAAGCGTGCCAGTTCCATTCCAAGCAGATACACCAGCCGGCTCAAGCTCTCCAGACGATCCCTTTATCCTGGCCATTTTCGGTCTGGGGGCTCGACATCCTTGGCCCCTTCCCCCGAGCTGTCGGGGGCTTTGAGTACTTGTACGTTGCAATCGACAAGTTCACAAAGTGGCCGGAAGTGGAACCAGTGAGGAAGGCGACAGCACAGTCAGCAGTCAAGTTCTTCAGGTCAATTGTTTGCCATTTCGGGATCCCTAACAGGATCATCACCAACAACGGCACGCAATTCACGAGCCGCACCTTCATGCAGTACGTCCAAGACCTTGGCGCCAAGGTCTGCTTTGCTTCTGTTGCTCACCCGAGAATCAACGGTCAAGCAGAGAGGGCAAATGCTGAAGTGTTGCGCGGGCTGAAGACCAGAACTTTCGATAGGCTGCGCAAGTGCGGAAGAAACTAGATCGAGGAGCTGCCGGTGGATCTTTGGTCGATCAGGACGACGCCAAATCGAGCCACTGGCCAGACACCTTTCGCTCTAGTCTATGGAGCAGAGGCAGTTCTCCCCACGGAACTCGTATACGGATCACCTCGAGTACTCGCTTATGATGAGCTTGAGCAAGAGCAGCTGCGACAAGATGACGCGCTGCTCCTTGAGGAGGATCGTCTTCAGGCTGCTGTACGAGCTGCTCGATATCAGCAAGCTTTGTGCCGCTACCATAGCCGCAAAGTTAATGCCAGAAGCTTCGAGGAAGGCGACCTTGTTCTTCGGCGCGTTCAGTCCGCAAAGAATTCCAACAAGTTGACGCCGAAGTGGGAAGGCCCTTATCGGGTGAAACGAGTCACTAGGCCCGGCGCTGTCCGCTTTGAGACCGAAGATGGCACTCCGGTGAGCAACTCCTAGAATATTGAGCATCTTCGCAAGTTTTACCCGTAGGGCGCGGTTGCCTGAACCCGTTCCGGCAACCACCTTTTGTACAAGTCTTGCCGCTGTTGCATGTAATCCTTTGTACAAAGCCGGGCGCAGATCCTGTGCATAAGTAAAGATCGTGTGCTCCGCACATCTTGTCAATTTCATGCATTATCTTCTTTCTTGCATGCGTTATCTGACAGTTTGTGCAGCACCTACACCCGGTAAGCAATAACGAGCCGAAAGGCTCCATATCATTATTTTCTCTTCTTTCTTTTTCTCAACAAAGGAAAAGAAGGTTCCTCCGCACACAAGTTTGCCGGGGGGGAGGATAAGATTATGATGTGGACCAGGCGTCGTTCAAGCAAGTTTTGCCTTGTCGTTCAAGCAAGTTTCGCCTTGCCGGGAAGCAAACGACAGAAAAGCTAAGTTGCCAAAGTTTGAGCAATCAGTTTCTAAATTTTTAAGTTATCTTCCTCGAACGACCCTGCTTTGTATGGAAAACCTGTGCGCGGAGGAACCAACTCGTAGCTAGTTGCGCCCTTACTTTGTTTCGAGTCCGCTCAACAACTTAAGTGTGCTGCATCTAGTTGCGACAAGGTTTCTTGTCGGAAGCGGCACCGCCAGCAGGCTGCTGACGTCCTGCACTCAGCGCTCGCGGCTCGGGTGCCTGCGCCGACAAATTCCCTAAAAGCGTAGGGTAAAAACGTACAAAGGAAGGAATCTAGTAGAGGAAATAATATAGCAATTGATAACAGAAATAAAGTTATATTACAAGATAACTTGTCGCAGCTCTAACAGACTGTTTTCATAACATGATTAGCAGCGACAAGGAAAAGCAAGAAATGGGCGGCCTAGTCTACGCGACCGCCTTCAACCCTCTTGATCTCGCTCACCTTGTCCACAATAGGTGCGACAAGGGCCTTGAGCGCGTCCCGATCGGCGTCTGGCGGCAAGGACTTGAGGACGTTGGTGAAGCTGAGGCCTGGATTGCGGAAGGCCACCTTCATCAGCACCTTCTGGAGAACTCCTGCGCAGATCCTACGCGACTCGTCGGCCAGCTGCTTTGGGATCCTCTCCCGGAGCCGCTGGAGTGCCGTCGCCACGCCCTTGAAGAACAGGCTGAGCTTGGCGCTGGGTTGGAGATTCTCGTCGGAGGGATACCCAAAGTCCTCCATCCCCAGCTGCGCCAGCTCCTCGTCGATGACTGCAGCGATATTCACCAGACCCTCGGTCCAGTTCTCCACAGTCTCTCTGAATGAGTTCTGGGTAACGGCGATGCTCTCCAGCAGCGCCTTGTCAGCCTTGACCTTCTCCGACAAGGTCTTCTCCCGCTCCTTGGCGTCACACAGCGTCTGAGTTAGCGTGGCCAGCTTCATCTCCAGGTCCGCGTTGGAGTCCTTGGCGGCGCTGAGATCCTTGTTCCTCTCGGCGAGAAGACCTTGCAGCTCACCATGGGCGGCAGCATCCTTCTCGCGCTCGCGCTTGAGCGCGGCAAGCTCCTCGCCGCTCTTCCCGATGTTGGCCTCCAGCTGCGCCACCATCTCCTCCAGCTCTTTCTTGGCGGCCTCTGCGGTTGCGGCAGCGTCCTTTGCTTCCTTGAGCACCCCGCCAAGTGCTTGCTCACGCTCGGCGAGCTCCTCCTCCTAGCTGTCGAGGTTGGCCTTCTGCTGCACCAATTCGCCTTCTCGCGCGGACTGCTTCTCGGCAGCAAGCCTTTGTTCCTCCTCAGCTTCGGCCTTCTCAAGAAGGAAGGCCGTACGCTCCTCTGTGAGTCTCTCCCGCTCCTGTGCCAGGGACCGGAGAGCTTCCTGGTTGAGGCCCCGGAGCTCCTCCGCGCGCTTCTCCATATCAACTCCCGCCTTTGCGACAAGCGCTTCCCGGGAAGCCAGTTTGGCTCGTCGGGCGCGGTAGAGTGACAGCAGCTTCTGAAGCAGCTGCTCCTCCTCAGGCTCGCCACCGCTGCTGCTTGGTGCATCGACCAACAACAGCCCAGCGGAGGTGAGCAGCTCCTCATCGAAAGTTTCCCCCTCGACCGGCGCCCTGGAGCTCGACGCCCAGGGTAGCTTGATGAAGATATCGTCGCCGGCCTTCAAGTAGGCATCGGGCTGGGGCTCTTCGGAGCCTGGCTCCGCGGCAGCGGCGGAGGGATCGGCGGTCGGTGCAGCACCTAGCGCTCCTGTGGCCTCAGGGCCGTCAGTGCGATCGCCCGACCCCTCGCCGGCTTTTGCGGTGGCAGCCTTGGCGGCCTCCTCGCCGACAGGCTCATCAGCACCGGCCCCTTCTTCGTTGACGGCAGCGTCGTCGTTGCTGCCACGCGCGCCTTCCTCGCCGGCGTCCTCTGTCTCCATTGGCTCCACAGCAGATGGATCTGAAGAACGAAGAAGGAAGAAAAAGTCAAGCAAATATGCAAGAAGAAGATCAGAAGAAGAAGAACCCAAGGGAAAAGTTTTTGGACAAGTGGATTACCTGTGCCAAGATCTGCAGTTGCGGTCTCAGCCACCGCAGGGTCGTTGGTGTTGTCCCTTGCCGGAGAACTACCCCTTGCCGGAGATTTCTCCCTTGTCAGAGAGCGCTCCCTTGCCGGGGATCCCTCCCTTGGCAGCGTAGTCGAAGCAGATGGCGCTTCGGGACCAGCCTCCGGGCGCTCCTGATGTGGCTGTTCTGCTCCTACACAAATCAACAAGCAAGATATCAGCAAAGGAAAAAAGCACTCATGCGCGCCTGACAGCAGGAAGCTAACTATGAACTTACGCTGGGGGCTGCTTTGAGGAGTGGTTGCCGGGTCCGTCAAGGTGGTCTCGGACCCACCCCCTGCTGACACGGTGGGGTCATCCTCGATGACGATCACCGCAGTCTTGTCTCCCTTCGCCGCTCTCTGGGCCAGCGTCCTGAAAAGGAGTAAGGTTCAGATTGAAGCAAGTCAGATACAAGATAAAAACAACAAGATTGAAGAACTACAAGAGCATTGAAGAAACTTACTCTTCTTCCTCCTCATCGGAACTGAGCGCGGAGAGATCGAAGTCCGGCTCCCCTCCGGTGCGACGAGGCTGAGGAGTAGGATCCCTTGCCCATTTGGCGGGGGCGGTGGCGGTGGACCGGGAAGATCCCGCTCCAGTTGCTGCTACTACGTGAGGTGCTCCCACGGCAACATTGCTTGCCGCGGTAGAACGTGTCGCACGGCTCGGCGGCTGTTGACCCGGCTGCCGCCCCGCTACGTCCGCGGCCCTGCGAAGACGCCTTCTTGGCAGGGCCGGGGGCTCCGCCTGCGGCAAGCTTTCTGAAGGCTCGGGCCCTTTCTCGCCGGCCTCGCTCGGCTCAGCTTCAGAGCCGGCAAGATCTTCCTCGCCAATGAACTCCGCGCGCTCGGCAAGGTTTGCCGCCTCTGCCGCCTCCACCTCCTCCACGGTGAACCCGAACGCACCCGCGGCAGCTGCGGCCGCAACCTCTTCCGCCCTAGTGGCGATGCGCTGCAGCTCCTCGTCGGTGGTGTCACGGGTGAGGCTCTTCTGCTCGTCAGCACGGACCGGCACTTCTTCCAAGTTGTCGAAGAACGCTTGCACGACGTCATCCGCAGGCTCTTGCCAAGTTGGAACGATTCCGTGTGAATCGCACAATGGCATCATGGCGCGGATCCGGTCAAGCGAAGAGTTATTGCACAATGGAACTACGCCCCTCGGCAGCGTGAATGGGTGCTGGGGATCGCGTTTGAACAACTCCAGGAGCATTGCATCCAGCTCCAGGACGGTGAAGTTGTAGTTGAGGCCCGGCCGCAGCCTCATGATGTCCGCCGAGTTCTTGAATTCCCAGGCGGGCCTCCCCCTCTCCTGCAGAGGGGCGATGCGGCGGCGGAGGAAATCTGCGCCGACAGCGCCTACAGTGAGCCCGGCAAGCCTGAGGCGGAGGATCCTAGTGATGGCGATCTTCAGCCTCTCATCTTCCGGGGCCATGTTGCTCCAGTCATTGCCACGCACTATTGGGACTTGGCGCACGGCGGTGAAGGGCTGCGGGTTCTCCTCAACGATCCAACACCACTCCGCTCTCCACTCCTCCCACTTACTACGGAGCTCGCCCTCCAGATACGCATCCTTCTTGCCGACTCTCGAGATCCAGGCGATCCCTCCGGCAAGCGGCTCTCCTCTCTCGACTCGAGGCGTGAAGAAGTGGCGGAAAAGGGCTACGTTGGGGTGGACTCTGACAAAGTTTTTGCACAAATGTGCGAAAACTGCCATGGTCAGAACGGCGTTGGTGGTGAAATCAAGAAGGCGGAGCCTGTAGGTGTTCATTATGTCGCAGAAGAACTCCGAGAAGGGCGGGCAGAGCCCGCAACAGAAGAATAGCGTGAAGAATGGGTACCCGCTTGGAGCCAGTTCAGAAGCAGCGGCCGGGAGTACCCTCGTGCGCGGATGCGCGCGCGTCTCCGTCGCCCAAAAGAGGTAGAAGTACTCCCTCAGCTCCTTCGCACCAAGCTGGGGGGAGAAGATCGCCCGCTCCTTCCGCAGCGCCGCGAGCCGCTGCGCCTCGGCCGACTTCACGCCCTTCCCCTTGTCGGCTTTCGAAGCCATGGCGAAGGTGGTGGGGGAGGTCGACGGCGTTGGTGGTGCTGGTGGCAATGGGGGGCAGAGCGCTGCTCTCTCGGCTTGGAGAAGAAGGGGGATGCGGCGGAGGTTCGTGAAGATGGAGTAGTAGCAACCAGCGAGGGGGAACAAACTGCCCCTGTTTCCTCTGCTTATAAAGAGGGAGGGGGCAGACGTTTCGTCCTTCCAAATAAATAAACCACCCACGATCTCTCCCACGACGCCGCATTCAACGTGTGCTGTTAGGGGAGGGCGCGGTGGATACGGAGCAAGATTCGGCGTGGCCCAGGCCGCGTGTGTCCGTGCCCTATTTTGGGCCTGGCCCAACAGCGCTCGGCACCGTGTATGGCCCAGGCCCGGGGGCTCCTGTCGGCGTACTAGAATAGGGGTACCCTAGTACCCCGAACTTGTGCACGGGCAGTTGCAGCGCCCCGCGGCAAGGCTTGCCGGGCGACCGCCAAGGTCCTCCGTGGTTCCCTGGGAGCCATTCAAGAATAAAGTATTTAAGCTCAAGAGACAAGGCCCCGGCAAGAGGAGTTTGCCGGGAAGGCCAACCAAGGCATTCCAAGGAACTTGCTGCGACGCGTCATGCGCTCCGGCAAGGCAACAAGGCCCCGGCAAGAGGAGCTTGCCGGGAAGATTAACCAAGGCATCTCGAGGCCCGGTGGGCGACAAGCTTCCGGGCCCGGCAAGACAATGGCCGTGGCAAGGCGCTTGCCGCGGCAGGCGGCCACTCTGTACCCATGCTCCAGCGCATCCACCAACGTGTCGCTCTGGGGACCTTCCCAGGCGCGCGTGGCGGATGGTTGTGCAGCCAGCGGTGCGCAGTGGCATGCGAAGCTGACAAGATCGCCGTCGTGGCGAACAGTGGCGCCCCTGACGGTCCTTTTCTGCGCTGTTTGGGCGACTCAGACGTGCATTTAATGCCTTTGTCCCCTGCCGTCAGGGTTAGGTAGAAAACACTGTACAAGTAACTGTACCAACTACCTCGCCTTTTACATTTGTACCCTTCTCTGCGTTGCCACCTGTCGGTGACCCCTTTAGCATATAAAAGGAGGCCCATGCGCAACGTAGAGGGGGTTCGGACCCAGAAAAACACTTAGCTCTCTCTCGAGCAAGAACATAATACAATCAGACAAGCAGTAGTAGGAGTGTTATCTCTCCGGAGAGCTCCGAAGCTGGGTAAATTGCTTGTGTGCTTCGCCTCGATCTGCTCTTCGTGCGACCTCCGCCCCCCGCCGAACCGTAAGGGGCTCGGTCCCCATAGGTGTCCGTGGGTCAGTTTCCCCGACAACTACTCAAGATATACATGGGTGCACATAATTCTCTACAAGACTGAAGTACAAGATGTCTTCAGACGCTTCGCCAATCGTGCCATGAACAATTATGGCGTCAAGATCAAGCATATCAGAAGTGACAACGGCACTGAATTCAAGAACGCCGGGCTTGATCTTTATCTGGATACAATGGGAATCACTCATGAGTTTTCTGCTCCATACACACCTTAGCAAAATGGCATCGTAGAGCGCAAGAACAGAACCCTCATTGAGATGGCTCGAACAATGCTCGACGAGTACAAGACACCAAGAAAGTTCTGGCCTGAAGCTATTGATACAGCATGTCACATCATCAACCGTGTTTACATCCATAAGCTTCTGAAAAAAAACATCCTATGAGCTCCTTACTGGCAAGAAGCCAAATGTCAACTACTTTAGAGTATTTGGTGCTAGGTGTTGGATCAAGGATCCCCATCACAAGTCAAAATTTGCACCTAAAGCTCACGAAGGCTTCATGCTCGGTTACGGAAAGGACTCGCACTCTTACAAAGTCTTCAACCTCTATCTCTAAAAAATCGTTGAAACTGTGGACGTACGATTTGATGAAACAAATGGTTCACAAAGAGAGCTCCTGCCAAGTACACTAGATGAAGCTCCGCCCAGTGAATCTATCAAGCTGATGGGAACTGGTGAAATCATGCCTTCTGAAGCACAGCTTGAAGAGGAACTTATCATTTCTGCACCAAACCAACCTGAAGACAATGCTCAGACCGAAGACAATCCTCCCAATGATGACAATGATCAGCAAGAGCAAGGTCTTCGTCCAGTTCATCCTCGTGTTGCAAATGAAGTACAAATTGAGAAGACTATTAATAGCATCAATGCACCTGGTCCACTTACTCGCTCAAGAGCAACACAGTTAGCAAATTTCTGTGGGAACTTTTCGTTTGTGTCAATATCAGAACCCAAGAAAGTTGCTGAAGCCTTTATGGAACCTGAATGGATATAAGATATGCAAGAAGAACTTCAACAGTTCAAGCTAAACAATGTCCGGGAACTAGTCAAGCGTCCTGACCCTCGCAAGCATACTATTATTGGCACAAAATGGATATATCGAAACAAGCAAGATGAGCATGGTCAAGTCGTCAGAAACAAAGCACGTCTTGTGGCTCAAGGATATACTCAAGTTGAAGTAATTGACTTCGATGAAACATCTGCTCCTGCTAGGCTTGAAGCTATTCGCATACTGCTAGCCTATGCTAACCACCACAACATCTTACTATATCAAATGGATGTGAAGAGTGCATTCCTCAACAGCAAAATTGAAGAAGAAGTATACGTTGCTCAACCACCTGGCTTTGAAGATCCAAAACATCCTAATATGGTGTACAAGCTAAACAAAGCATTGTATGGCCTCAAACAAGCTCCTCGCGCTTGGTATGATACGATCAAAGACTTCCTGAAGAGCAAAGGCTTCAAACCTGGATCCCTCGATCCCACACTCTTCACGAAGACATATGATGGTGAACTGTTTGTTTGCCAAATATATGTGGATGACATTATCTTCAGCTGCACCAACCAGAAGTATAGTGATGAGTTGGATACATGATGCAAGAGCAATATCAAATGTCCATGATGGGTGAGCTGAAGTTCTTCCTTGGTCTTCAAATTCGTCAGCAAAGGAATGGCATCTTCATATCTCAAGAAAAATATCTCAAAGACTGTCTGAAGAAGTTTGGAATGCAAGACTGCAAAGGTTACACAACGCCAATGCCAGCCAAACACCATCTGGGTCCCGACGACAATGGTAAAGAGTTCGATCAAAAGGTATACCGCTCCATGATTGGTTCTTTACTTTACCTATGTGCATCTAGGCCAGATATTATGCTTAGTGTTTGCATGTGTGCTCGATTCCAAGCGGCACCAAAGGAATCGCATCACTTAGCTGTGAAGCGAATTCTTCGATATTTGGCTTATACGCCAACACTCGGATTATGGTATCCAAAGGGCTCAAAATTTGATCTGGTTGGATTCTCGGATGCTGATTATGCTGGTGACAAGGTGGATCGCAAGTCTACATCAGGCACATGTCACTTTCTGGGACGATCACTTGTCTGTTGGTCTTCAAAGAAGCAAAACCGTGTATCACTCTCAACTGCTGAATCTGAATACATTGCTGCTGGATCTTGCTGTGCTCAGCTTCTATGGATGAAGCAAACTCTCAAGGACTATGGCGTCAATCTGAAACAAGTACCTCTCTTCTGCGACAACGAAAGCACCATCAAGATTGCCAACAATCTAGTCCAGCACTCGAAGACAAAGCACATTGAAATTCGTCATCACTTTCTCAGAGATCATGTCATGAAGAAAGATATTGACATCATTCACGTCAACACTGAAGAGCAACTGGCAGATATCTTCACAAAGCCCTTGGATGAGAAAAGGTTTTGCAAGTTACTGTGTGAGCTAAATATCTTGGAATCCTCAAATGTCATGTGATCAGGTACACATCCTGACACTTATGCATGTTGATGACTTAGATGTGCAACACACGAAGTAAAGTATATCTTCAATCAATGAAGACTTACATTCTGAGTGTGAATACATTAATGTGGAATTTGACTTCGGAGCGCCACGATAATTGTGCGTCGTGTCTGGCTCTAATACTTCCTATACGGTGGGTAACGCCACCACCAAATTTCTCGGTTTGAAGTGTTTCACTCATGGCGTTCTTTTTGCAATGTCTTCGCATTTGGTTTGTCTTCAAATTTCAACTTATCTTCATGATTTACTTCACTATGTTGATTTCATTGCTTTCTGATATATGTATA
>NC_041389.1:127740334-127748685 GCF_002162155.2 Triticum dicoccoides
TATATACCAGTGTGTTGTCCTCTACAGCATTCACTTATAGCTATGTCTTCCTTGTTGAATCTTTTGAACTAAGTGAATGTGATCGGACCCTAATCTCTCTATGCTTTCTATCTCAAAGTCTATCTGTCCAAATCATATGCATTCTATTGAAACTGTCGAATGTCTTCTCTGCATCCTTGTCAGCAGAAGACACAGAGACAAACATTAAGTATGTTTTAAATGATCCATCCTTATTGTTTGAAATCCGGAGAAGCTGGAACAACCATCCGACAAACCTGGCGGGCGTGGAAACGTGGGACAACTCTGAGTATGTTGCATGCTTTCCACGTGCCCCTCAGATGCGAACAGCCAGGGGTACCTGCGTAATTGCGCTATGCCGCACACTTCCTTATAAATACATGTCCCCTGCGGTACAGAAAACCTTCTTCCACCTCTCCACCTCGTCAAAACCCTAGCACCACCGTGAGCTCTCGACAACGCCGGCGACGAAGCGCTTAGCTGCAGCGACTTCTCCGACGCCGTCCTCACACCGACCGCGAACATCGTCCTCTCCGCCGCCGCCGTAGGTGTCCTCCGTCGCCAAGTTAGGGCACGATGGATTGAACTGCTCGGTCTCCTATTCATCCCATCTAGCAATTCTTCGTGTGGTAAATACAACTCTATTTTTACCATCTTTTTGATCCTCAATGATTCATCCTATTTACCAAAATTGATTTCTGCCTATAAAATGTTAGATCTATTATGTATGCATCTCATACTGCCTAGTATATTCACTTAAGCTTCATATCTAGTTAGATTCCTCACTTGTACTTATTCACGGATCCGTACAAATCTGGAACCAACTCTCAACATATAAGTGAATGTCTTCGCATCATGAGGTCAATGTCTTCAAACTGATTTATCTTCAAAATCTTCTGAGAATGCATATGACCTCTTCCCCTTCCCTCGCATCTCTAATGCTGCCACAGGTACATGTCCGTGGGAGAATCCCTTGGTTCTCATAGTCTGCATCCGTTTGCAGAATTTTTACAGCAACACATTAACTCTCCCGCAGCCAGTTCCTGTTTGTCCAGCAAGCGAAAGCCTTTGAAGCCTTTGAACGTATTGAAGCCGTTCAGTTTGAAGTTCATGGCTGCAGAGAAATCAGTAAGGAAGGGTGGCAGACAACGTCGAGGGGGAACATCAAAAGATTTGCCTGATGACCTCGCAGCGATTTACAAGACAGATCCTGAAGAGGATTATAATCGGCGCAAGACACGAATCCAATGGATTCGAAGATATTGTGCTGAACAATGGTTCAAATACAAGTTCATGACCCAGGAATACGCTGAGAAGAATGCCATCAAAAGTCCTTGGGGTGATATTGTCTATCGAGGCCTTCCACCCAAGAACAGAGCTGAAGCTATTACACAGGGTTTCTATCCTTGTATGGTCCGTGGACCTTAGCCTGAAAATGCCGACCCATCATCATTGCTCTGGTGTCGTGACGATAATCTCTTCAAGCGCAACTTCCAGCACGCAAAGGCATCAGCCAAGGAAAACAAGAAGTCATTGGGATTAGACTTGAACCCTGGTCCCTCTGCTCCCCGTGCTGATGGCTCATGTGATGCAGAACCCGATGTCATTGGCCCCTTTTCAAACCTTGATAGCCTCATCACTTACATCTGGGTCCAAGGTGCTAAAGTGGATCATTCTGATAATGATGGTGACACTAATGAAGCCCCAGCTCCTCCTCCAAAGCTGCAGAAGCTAAAGAAGACTAAGGCTTCACGATCAGCTGCTCCTCCAAAAGCTTCACGTGCGAAGCCACTGGCCACTGCACCTCCTGAAGGCAGTGTGCAGTCTGAAGATCTATCATGTATCTCTAAGAAGACGTAGAAGAAAAAGAAAATCATCAAGAATACTGATCAGACATTGACTCCTGCTGCCATTCTGCGAGAAGAGCACATTGATCTGTCCAGCGATGAAGATCTTGCAGATGATGCTCTTGAGCAACTGATCAAGAGCAAGGAAGAAGCAGAGATCTTCAATGATTTGCCTCTCTTTGATGTGGCAATCATCCATAACTTCATTGATGAGTGGTTTGACACCCCAAATCTCAGCTTTGATGATCTGTGACTTCCCATTGGCCTCAGCGTCTCCTTCAATGCCGCCATTGCTTCTGAGCTAGCTCTTGCTCAGCGCATCGTTGAACTGAAGCACAAGATCGACTATGAGAAAGCTCAGTTCAAGAAGCATGTGGCCAAGCTCAGCGTGCAAGATGTCAAAAACTTCAAGATCATGTTGCACGAGCTCAAAGAAGCCTTTCACAAGAAGCGCAAAGAAGCTAGAGGCTCTCGTGAGCGCATGAAGAGTCTGGCTGACAAGTGTGTGCTAGCCTACAATGAGGCTGAGAAGCGCAAGGCTCTTGGTCGTCCTGGCATTGACCCCAGAATGGCTGCAAAGAAGAAGAAGCTATCAACTGTCCACTCTGCACCTTCAAGGTAGGATGAACCTTGCATAGTCTTCCCAAGAAGCATGACTGGCTCGAAGCCAAAGGTCATGTCAACCGCTTCAGAACTGAAGAGGACGAGGGTTGCCGAGGCTGAAGCCAGAAAAAGGAAAAATACAGAAACCTTTGATGTTGCTCCCTCCAAGAAGAAGCGCAAAACCAAGAAGAATCGGGCTGCTCCCACGGAGCCCTTAGTTGTTGAACCTATCTCAATGGTTTGCCCTGCATCTGAACACCAAGAACAACGGATGATTGTTCATGAGCCTGCTTCCACAGAGGCTTATGAAGCTGAAGACATTCCAGCAGTTGATCGCATCGCTGCTGAAGACATTGGTCACCATGACAATGTTGAAGATGATGAAGTTCTTCCTCAGATCGAACACAACTTGGTATCATCGCCTGTTCTCACGAACAGCGAACTCATCAGCATTGGTCGTCCTCTGACGCCAATTGCTCAGGATGCATCATGGGCTGATCGCCCACAAAAACAAGACTCCCCGAGTACTCCCCAACAACAACAAGTCACACCACTTGTGCAAGAAGAAGAGGATGAGGCCCAGCCAACTCCATCTCCAAAGGTGTCGCCAATACTACACAGGCTTCGCAAAGGACCAAGGCCTCAAGTCCCTCTTTCGAGCGTTCCAGAAGGAGAAGTGCACCACCAATCTGTTGCACGTCAAGTGTTTCCAGAAGCCACTCCGACTGTGAATGTCTCCGTGTCTGAAGCCAAAGCTGCTAAAGACAATCCGACTGCATCAGCCGATGACGAACAAGAAGAAGAACGTGTCCCTACTCCCCCCATTCCTGAAGAAGTTGTTCCTGAAGTAAACGTGCCAGTGCCAGACCCTCCATCTCATCAAGTGGAGGTTGAAAATCTTGAGGCTGCCACCACCAACACAAATGAAGCCAATGACATAGTCATGGCTGAAGCAAGTGTGGAGCCTGCACCAACCAATATGCCAGAAGCCAATGCTGCAACTGCTCCTGAAGCTTCTGTTGTGCAGCCTGAAGCCTCTGTTGTTGCCACTGCTCCTGTTCCGCCACCAAGGCCCCATACAATTGAGCAAGCATACAACCATGCCCAGCTAATCACTGTCAGATGGCCCGTTATGGTCCCTCCGCCTAATGCCTCTGGTCCTCAGTTTGATTATCATATTGAGCATAGGCCTCAGGTTCAGAAACCAAAGCCAAGACTGCCAAGGTTCCCAGGTACTGCCACCTCTACAGGGTCCTTCAATGCAAATGGCTTCAAAAGCCACAACACCTTCTTTGACAGCGCAAAGAACCCCTACTCAAGGCCAAGAATATCATCTGATCGTTTCTGGAGCTATCAACAGTGAAGCTATTACTCCTGCGTTCTGTATGATCAAGGGCGCATTTTCCCTCAGATGCGCCTCGACACTGAAGCCATTGCTGGACTGCCATGCTTAGAAGAAGCACTTGACTGCTTTCGTGATGCAGGTATGCTCAGCTTTGTGACAGACAAAGAACATTGGAATGAGGAACTTTTGCTTCAATTCTATGCTACCCTCCACATTCGCGGCTACAACAGGGATACAAAGACATGGATTCTCGAGTGGATGGCAGGAAATGTTCATCATGAAGCCAAAGCTCTTGACATCATTGAGCTTACAGGCCTACCCACTCCCGGAGAGCTGTTCGAACCCGATTGTCAACTCCACCGCAATGCACTGGATAGCATCTTCCATAAGCCAGAGCCCAACATAAGCCAGATGTTGAGCATGATGAAGCCTCTGCCACCTGACGCTGAATACCCAAAGGAGTTCTTTGTTGATGACCTTGAGTATCTGCCTCGCACAATATATCACATCATCAGGCGGACTCTATGGCCTATCAAAGGGCATTCATCAGCTGCAAAACTTGAAGGAGCCATGAAGACATTGGTCTTTTACATCCTCAATGGCATCAGCTTCAATACACAAGAATTCTTCCTCCGGCAACTGGCTGTGTCTTGATCTGACCTTTTTGGCCTGAAATTCTATGCTCCATGGGTCATGCGCCTCATCAAGCTACACTCTGCTATCAACTATCAGCCCTCTGCTCGCAATCATCTGATCTTTCTACCAGAGGTTGATATGTCAGTTGAAGCCATATACCCTGAGCCTGCCAAGAAGCCTCTTTGTCTTCAAAATGATGAACACCAAAGCTTCACTCAGCCCATGGAAGGAGTACAAGCAGTAACTCGTGTCTATCCAATGGCTGGGAACACTCGTCTGCCTCATCGTGCGCAAACTGAAGCTACTGAGAGCATAATTGCCCAAAGGCCTAAGAAGCGCTCTCGCGTCCTAAATGACCGAGAAATTCTTGTGGCACTGCATCAGAAACAAGACAAGCATCACTTCTGGCTCAAGCGATAGATGCAAAGCCTATTGGTGGACGTCAATCGAATTCGAAATCTTGCCATGAAGAATGCCTTTGTCACTCACGAGACCTGTCGGCGATCATGGAAGAGTTTGACACTGATCAGTGCTGAAGCAGATCTTCAAGACGATGGCTTCACTGAAAGATTCAAGTTTGACTCCAGTCCTCCACGGAATGTTGTCCTACATCGAACTCCATCCCTTGAAGACTCTGACTATTCTTCCTCTGCGGCAATTGTGAATGCCAAAGTGATCGATGATGAAGATGATGCTACTTCACCGCCCCCTACTTCTACACGCATCGACACTGCACCAAGTTCGTCTGCGCCGCCAAACAACAACGACAACCCAGCTGCTTCACCTACTCCTCATGAGGACGAGTAGATGCTCTATGTCTTCAAACCTTTTTGGTCATTACTGACAAAAGGGGGAGAAGCATATGAGTTCGATAGTCTTCAAGCGGGTTCATATGGGCGGTTGCTTTATATTTTGCCTAGTGATTACAACTCTTGCTTTTGATACATTTCGCTCTTTGAGTTGTAACACTTAAACTCGATGGTCGTCTGCTACTTATTTGCTTTTCCATGTGCGATGATAACTTCTGCACTTAGATCATTCTGCAGACGTCCATTTTTCATTATGCATGTCACTCTCCTAGTTATTTCATTTCATGCATGATGAATTATCTTCATAAGTTGAAGAGGATCTCCACAAGTACAACCTACCATGTGCATTTGCATTCCAAAAGCAAATTACTTATATGCACATCTTCAGGGGGAGCCTTTGCCACTTATGAAGACAATACCCTATCCTTTACAATTTCACATACTTTATCCCCGTTGAAAACTTCAACCAGTTTGTCATCAATCACCAAAAAGGGGGAGATTATAAGTGCATCTAGTGCCACCCCTAGTTGGTTTTTGAGTATTGATGACAAAGTGGGTTGAGGGACTAATGCGTTTGTGAGAATTGCAGGATAACGCAGGTAGTGTCCCTCATTGATTCGGTTTACCTACCGGAGATGACCCCTAAAAATGTATGAAGACATTGACGACAATGGTGGTATGAAAAGATATTCATATTGAAGACTATGACATGAGAAGACATTGAGTGAAGACTATGGAGCGCGAAGACTGTGTTGTTTCGTTGTTTCCTTTTCTTCTTTGTTGAGTCATAGGAACCACCGTACTGTTAAGTGGGGTCCAAGTGAACAAAGTCAGAATGACTGAAGTGATGCTCAACCCAAATCCTATGTCTTCGAGCAAAGACAATGAGAGCAAATCTTATCCAGAGCTGGATGAGTCAGCTTTGCTTGTAGCCCAAGTAAAGTTGCCGTGTGTGTTTGAAATCTAACCATTGGAACACGTGTCAGTTCCTTAGTGACCCAGGGTCATTTTGAACATATCAGGTCGGGTTGCCTTGTGGCTATAAATAGCCCACCCCCTACACCATAAATTGGTGGCTGCTCAGAGTTAGTTCACGGCTTTTGTCGTTTGAGAGCAACCCACCTCGAAGCCTTTGAGAGAGAGAAATCCTTGCAAGGACAAAGCCCAAACACTCAGAGCCAAAGAGTGTTAGGCATCACTGAAGTCTTTCTGTCTGAGTGACCTGAAGACTTATTACACTTGAGGACTGTGTATCCTCCAGCCGGTTAGGCGTCGCGTTCTGAGCATCCAAGAGTCATTGTGGATCGCCGGTGAACGAAGTCTGTGAAGGTTCGAAAGTCTACCTTGAAGACTTACCAGAGTGATTGGGCGAGGACTGTGTGTCCTTAGCTCAAGGGGAATAAGGTGAAGACGCGGTCTTCTGAGTTGAATCTCAGCCTCCCTAACCAGACGTACAGTTGTCACAGCAACTGGAACTGGTCCAACAAATCTTGTGTCTTCAACAAGTGACTGGTTCTATCCTCTCCCTCCCTTTACTTTGAGTTTGTCTTCGTGAAGTCATTGCCTATTTGTCGTACCTGTTTGACTTCATTGCTTGACTACTATCATTTGTTGGCTTCAACTATCTTCCATCCTGATCCTTACTACCAAGCTGCTATTAGTCTTTGTACTTTCACATTATTGCATACTTGACTATGGTTTGCTTGTTGTAGTTTATCTTCCGCTGCATATCAATTAGGTCATTTCTATTGTTTGTCTTCGAAACTTCCACATTTTGAAGACTTTGATAAAAATCGCCTATTCACCCCCCTCTAGTCGATAACTAGCACTTTCACGATGTAAACTACATGATCATGCAAAAGCAATATGACAATGATGGAGCGTGTCATAATAAACGGAATGGTGGAAAGTTGCATGGAAATATATCTCGGAATGGCTATGGAAATGCCATAATATGTAGGTATGGTGGCTTTTTTGAGGAAGGTATATGGTGGGTGTATCGTACCGGCGAAAGTTGCGCGGCACAAGAGAGGCTAGCAATGGTGGAAGGATGAGAGTGTGTATAATCCATGGACTCAACATTAGTCATAAAGAACTCATATACTTATTGCAAAAATCTACAAGTAATCAAAACAAAGTACTACACGCATGCTCCTAGGGGAAGGGTTTGTAGGAGTTAACCATAGCACGATCCCGACCTCCACGCATAAGGAAGACAATCAATAAATAAATCGTGCTCCAACTTCATCACATAACGGTTCACCATACGCATGCTACGGGAATCACAAACTTTAACACAAGTATTTCTTAAACTCACAATTACCCAACTAGCATGACTCTAATATTACCATCCTCATATCTCAAAACAATTATCAAGCATCAAATTGATCATAGCATCCAATTCACTTCCTATGATAGTTTTTATTATACCCAACTTGGATGCCCATCATTCTAGGACCAAATTTATAACCATAGCAAATACCATGCTGTTCTAAAAGACTCTCAAAATAATATAAGTGAAGCATGAGAGATCAACAATTTCTACAAAATCAAGCCACGGTCGTGCTCTAAAAAGTATAAGTGAAGCACTAGAGCAAAACTATCTAGCTTAAAAGATATAAGTGAAGCACATAGAGTATTCTAATAAATTCTAAATAAAGTGTGTCTCTCCCAAAAGGTGTGTACATCAAGTATGATTGTGGTAAACTAAAGAGCAAAGACTCATATAATACAAGACGCTCCAAGAAAAACACATATCATGTGGTGGATAAAAATATAGCTCCAAGTAAAGTTACCGATAGACGAAGACGAAAGAGGGGATGCCTTCCGGGGCATCCCCAAGCTTAGGCTTTTGGTTGTACTTGAATATCTTGGGGTGCCATGGGCATTCCCAAGCTTAGGCTCTTGCCAATCCTTATTCCATAGTCCATCAAATCTTTACCCAAAACTTGAAAACTTCACAACACAAAACTCAACAGGAAATCTCATGAGCTCTGTTAGTGCAAAAAAGAAAAACCAACACATAAGGTACTGTAATGAACTCATTCTTTATTTATATTGGTGTTAAACCTACTGTATTCCAACTTCTCTATG
>NC_041389.1:127748955-127765799 GCF_002162155.2 Triticum dicoccoides
ACACACGAAAAACAGAATCTGTCAAAAACAGAACAGTCTGTAGTAATCTATAACTTTCGAATACTTCTGGAACTCGAAAAATCCTACCAAAATAGGAAGTCCTGGGAAATTTTCCTATTGATCTACTTAAAAAATAATCAACTCAAAATCGCGTTCCTATGATTTAATAAAATAATTCTCGTGCGTGAAAAAGTTTTTGTTTCTCAGCAGAATCAAATTAACTATCACCCAAGATGATCCTATAGGTTCTACTTGGCACAAACACTAATTAAAACATAAAACCACATCTAAACGGAAGCTAGATGAATTATTTATTAGTACACAGAAGCAAAAAGCAAGGAACAAAAATAAAATTGGGTTGCCTCCCAACAAGCGCTAGCGTTTAACGCCCCTAGCTAGGCATAAAAGCGAGAATAGATCTAAGTATTGCCATCTTTAGTATTTCAATTCATAAGTGGCTCGCATAATAGATTAATAAGGTAATTTGATTTTATTTCTAGGAAAGTGTTCGATGCCCTTCCATAACGGAAATTGGAATCTAATATTTCCTTCCTTCATATCAATAATTGCACCAATCGTTCTAAGGAAAGGTCTACCAAGAATAATAGGACATGAAAGATTGCAATCTATATCAAGAACTATAAAATATACGGGCACATAATTCCTATTTGCAATAATAAGAACATCATTAATCCTTCCCATAGGTTTATTAATAGTGGAATCCGCAAGGTGCAAGTTTAAAGAGCAATCATCAAAATCACATAAACCTAGCACATCACATAAAGTTTTTGGAATCGTGGAAACACTAGCACCCAAATCACACTAAAGCATAGCATTCATGATCTTTAATTTTAATTTTAATAGTATGTTCCCACTCATCATAAAGTTTTCTAGGTATAGAAACTTCCAGATCAAGTTTTTCCTCATAAGATTGCATCAAGGCATCAACGATATGTTTGGTAAAAGCTTTATTTTGACTATAAGCATGAGGAGAATTCAACACGGATTGCAACAAGGAAATACAATCTATTAAAGAACAATTATCATAATTAAATTCCTTGAAATCCAAAATAGTGGGTTCATTGCTATGTAAAGTTTTGATTTCTCTAATCCCACTTTTACCAAATTTAGCATCAAGATCTAAAACCTCCGAATCATTGGGACGCCTTTTAACTAAAGTTGACTCATCTCCAGTTCCATCATTACCAAGATTCATATTGCAAAACAAAGACTTAATAGGAGACACATCAATAACTTTTAGATCTTCATCATTATTTTCATGGAAACTAGAAGAACACGCTTTTACAAAGCAATCTTTCTTAGCACGCATCCTAGTGGTTCTTTCTTTGCACTCATCAATGGAAATTCTCATGGCTTTGAGAGACTCATTGGTATCATGCTTAGGTGGAATAGATCTAAGTTTCAAAGAATCAACATCAAGAGAAATTCTATCAACGTTCCTAGCCAATTCATCAACTTTAAGCATTTTTTCTTCAAGCAAAACATTGAAATTCTTTTGAGAGATCATAAATTCTTTAACACTATTCTCAAAATCAGAGGGGATCTTATTAAAATTTTCATAAGAATTGTTGTAGGAATTACCATAATTATTAGAGGAATTACTAGGAAACGGCCTAGGACTAAAGTTTCCTCTATACACATTGTTACCAAAATTATTCCTACCAACAAAATTCACATCCATAGATTCATTATTATTCTCAATCAAAGTAGACAAAGGCATATCATTAGGATCAATAGGAGCACTCTTAGTGGCAAACAATTTCATAAGTTCATCCATCTTTCCACTCAAAACATTAATTTCTTCTATCGCATGAAATTTTTTACTAGTAGATCTTTCGGTGTGCCATTGAGAATAATTAACCATAATATTATCTAGGAGTTTAGTAGCTTCTCCTAAAGTGATTTACATAAAAGTGCCTCCCGCGGCCGAATCTAAAAGATTTCTAGAAGCAAAATTCAATCCGGCATAAAAATTTTGTATGATCATCCATAAATTCAAACCATGTGTAGGGCAATTACGAATCATTAATTTCATTCTTTCCCAAGATTGGGCAACATGCTCATGATCAAGTTGTTTAAAATTCATAATATCGTTTCTAAGAGAGATGATCTTAGCGGGAGGAAAATAGTTAGTGATAAAAGCATCTTTGCACTAATCAATACTATTCTTAGGCAAAGACGAAAACCAAGTTTTAGCACGATCTCTAAGTGAAAACGAAAATAACTTCAATTTAACAATATCATTATCCATGTCTTTATTCTTTTGCATATCACACAAATCAACAAAGTTGTTTAGATGAGTAGCGGCATCTTCACTAGGAAGGCCGGAGAATTGATCTTTCATAACAAGATTCAACAAAGCAACATTGATTTCATAAGATTCAGCATCATTAAGAGGAGCAACCGGAGTGATACGGAAATCATTATTATTGGTATTGGAAAAGTCACACAATTTGGTATTATCTTGAGCCATCGTGACAAGCAATCCAACACACAAGCACACAAGAGGCAAGCGAAAAAGAGGCGAACGGGAAAGAGAGGGCAAATAAAACGGCAAGGGTGAAGTGGGGGAGAGGAAAACAAGAGGCAAATGGCAAATAATGTAATGCGAGGGAGATGAGTTTGTGATGGGTACTTGGTATGTCTTGACTTGAGCGAATACCTCCTCGGCAACGGCGCCAGAAATCCTTCTTGCTACCTCTTGAGCACTGCGTTGGTTTTCCCTTGAAGAGGAAAGGGTGATGCAGCAAAGTAGCGTAAGTATTTCCCTCAGTTTTTGAGAACCAAGGTATCAATCCAGTAGGAGGCTCCACAAAAGTCCCTCGTACCTACACAAACAAACAACAACCTCACAATCAACGCAATAAAGGGGTTGTCAATCCCTTCATGGTAACTTGCGAAAGTGAGATCTGATAGAGATAATAAGATAAGATAAATATTTTTGGTATTTTTATGATATAGATGGAAAAGTAAAGATGCAAATAAAAGTAGATGGGAAACTTATATGATAAAAGATAGACCGGGGGCCATAGGTTTCACTAGTGGCTTCTCTCAAGATAGCATAACTATTACGATGGGTGAACAAATTACTGTCGAGCAATTGATAGAAAAGTGCATAGTTATGAGAATATCTAGGCATGATCATGTATATAGGCATCACGTCCGCAACAAGTAGATCGAAATGATTCTGCATACTACTATTACTCCACACATCGACCGACTCCTGCCTGCATCTAGAGTATTAAATTCATGAAGAACAGAGTAACGCATTAAGAAACATGACATGATGTAGAGGGATAAACTCATGCAATATGATATAAAACCCATCTTTTTATCCTCGATGGCAACAATACAATACGTGCCTTGCTTCCCCTGCTGTCACTGGGAAAGGACACCGCAAGATTGAACCCAAAGCTAAGCACTTCTCCCATTGCAAGAAAGATCAATCTAGTAGGCCAAACCAAACTGATAATTCGAAGAGACTTGCAAAGATAACCAATCATACATCAAAGAATTCAGAGGAGATTCAAATACTTCTCATAGATAAACTTGATCATAAACCCACAATTCAGCGGATCTCGACAAACACACCGCAAAAAGAGTTACATCGAATAGATCTCCAAGAAGATTGGGGAGAACTTTGTATTGAGATTCAAAGAGAGAGAAGAAGCCATCTAGCTAATAACTATGGACCCGAAGGTCTATGGTAAACTACTCACAACTCATCGGAGAGGCCTTGGAGATGATGTAGAGGCCCTCCATGGTCGATTCCCCCTCCGACGGAGCGCCGGCAAAGGCTCCAAGATGGGATCTCACGGATATAGAAGGTTGCGGTAGTGGAAATAGTTTTTCGTTGTGCTCCTGGATGTTTTCGAGGTACGTGGATATATATAGGCAAAGGAGGTAGGTCAGGGGAGCCACGAGGGGCCCACGAGGGTGGTGTCGGCGTTCTGGGAACAGGGGTCCCTAGACTTGCCTGCCTGCGGCCCGCGGCTTGGCTCCACCAGTGGTCCAGTATGGCCCGTCTTCGTCAAACCAACACTCAAGACCCTCGCGAGGGGCCAAGCCTCGCGAGGCAGACGACACAAGGCCTCCCCAGGAGCGGCCTCACCAGGCAGGCTCGCAAAGGGGCGGAGAGATCAAGGTAAGGGGTACGTCATGAGGTTCCTGTGGTGCAAGCCATGACGACCAAGGCCAGGCGGGCGCCAGCACGCGCAGTGTCCTTGTTTCCCCTTTGGTGCTAAGGGGGCAAGCGCAGGCCGGAGTACCGAGGCATCAGGCAAAGGTTTCCATATCGGTGCAACAATACCAAGACCAGCAGGACGGAGGTCATCGTGGAGCCCAAGACGGTGTCACCACGAGCGCCTTTGACAAGCGAAGACCACCTTTTGTTAGGATAGCTTGTACTAGTTGTCCCCTTTCAAATTGGCCATTGTTGGATCCCTTCCCGCTCAATATTTGGGAAGAGGACCAGGGCCTCTATAAATAGGACTAGCCACCACAGTAGAAAGGGACCGAACCAAGAACAAGTAGAACACCACACCAGCTCAAGAACACCTCTCCTCGGGAGGCTGTTCTTCCCTTGTACTATTCATCATCAGCGCTAGAGGCAATCCACCACCACCACACAGGAGTAGGGTATTACACCACAATGGTGGCCCGAACCTGTATAAACCTTGTGTCTCTTGTGTTGTGAGTTCATCAAGCTAAGCTTAGTGATTGCGGCGAGGCTGAGGGTGAATTTTGGTAGGGGGAAATCTTCGTGCGCACCCCAGTGTTCGAAACTCAAGGGTTTTGCCGGAACCCTAGATCCGACATTTGGCACGCCAGGTAGGGGTGTGCCGAAGTCTTCCTTCCATTGATCTGCGTCCCATCGCTTTGTCATGTCCATGTCTGACGCCCGCCGAGCCCGCGCTGAGTGCATGGCCACTCTCGCCGCACGCGTCGCCCAGACGGCTCCTGTCGGCGGACCTCCCCGTCGTTCTCTGTCGTCTGCCGCCAACTCCGCCACCGGCCCGGCGAGGGAACGAGCAGCAAGCATCCTCGCTGCACCCCTCGGTGCGGCGGGACGGCCGCACCACCACTCCATCGCTGACCCCAGCCGGCTCGTCATCCCACGCTCGTTGTGCCCCCACGGATGCGCAGGCCGCGCTGCTTATAGCGTGCGAGCTCCTGCGTTACCGCCCCGTCGATGACCTCTACGAAGAATGGCTCGCTCGCATCAGCGAGCTTGTCAGCGCCGCAGGGGGCTCTCCCGCGCCGTCCCTCTCGTTGCCTCGCCCTCCGCCAGGTATGGGCGACATGGCTCATGGAGTGCCTCCACCACCTATGCCCCAAGACGGCGCCTTGGTGCCAAGGCACGCGGCCCCTGGGCGTGACCCACCGTCCGGCGCCCGCACCACAAGAAAGAAGCTATCAAGAAATCCCTCGGCCTCAAGAAGGCGCCCCTGTGCTCCCTGCACCGGTGCGACAAGACCGCGTACTGCCTATGGCAGCGGTGCGCGAGTACCATCAAGAGCAAGCTCCACGTCAGGAAAGCGCCCCGGTGACCACAGCAGGCTGTCGCGCCTTCACCCCCGAGCTGCGTGGCGTCGCCTGGCCGGGCAAGTTCAAGCCGGACCTGCCTCCTCGCTATGACGGCACCCCCGACCCCACGGAGTTCTTTCAGCTCTATGAGCTCAGCATCGAGGCGGCCAACGGCGACGAGAAAGTCATGGTGAATTGGTCTCCCATGGCACTCAAGGACGGTGCTCGCTCGTGGATCCTGAACCTGCCTCCCGACTCGATCTCCTCCTGGGACGAAACGCACAACCGCTTCATCGCCAACTTCCAGGGCACTCGCGATCGCCCCCCGGCCGCGGGTGACTTGTGCTGCATCAAGCAGCAGCCCGGGGAGACCCTGCAGAAATGCATCCAGCGCTTCAACAGCATCTGCCTCAAGATCCCCAAGGTGACGGATGAGGGCATCATCTCACCGTTCTCTGATGGCGTCTGTGACATCAAGATGAAGGAGGAGCTCACCATCCACGAGGAGTTGTGCACATCCCTGGAGCTGTTCAACCTGGCGACCAAGTGCGCAAGAGCTGAGGAGGGACGCCTCTTCCTCCTCGAGCTCCCAGCTGCCGACCCGGAAGAAAAGAAGACCAAGGCCAAGGACGTGAAGCGCAAGGGAGTGGCCATGCTCGCGGCGGAACTAGACACGAAGCACGGCAAGGACCAGCCGGAGTCGTCCAAGGGCAGCCGACCGTTCTGCACCTACCACAACCTCCACACCCACAACACCAATGATTGCCAGGAGCTTAGGGCCGTTCGAGAAAGACGCTTCAGTAGACGCCCCGAGTGCAACGACCGGGAATACGGCCGAGGAGGAGGACATGGCGGAGGACGATGGGACAACCGTGGCCCTCGTCAGGAGTGGTGTGACCAACCTCGCGAGGATCACTGGCAGGACCAGCCTCACGAGGGCGTCTGGAGGGATCAGCCTCGCGAGGACCGCCCCCAGGGTAATGCGGCCTTCCTCCGCTACCACCACCGCCAATAAGGAATGATGACCATCATCAGGACGAGGGGGCTGGGGGCTTCCAGCAGCCGCGTGCTATCGCTTGCATCTTGGGCGGAGCTCAGGCCCCAGCCTCTCAACGCATCTTCAAGCAGTTTGCTCGCGAGGTGAACGCAGCCCTCCCCAGGCTCGAGGCCACATGCCCACTCAGGTGGTCCAAGTGCGCCATCACCTTCTGCTCGGCATATCAACTCAAGTGCGCGGCTATTGCTGGCGTTCTCCCGATGCTCTGTTCACCAGTCATCAGCAATGTGCAAGTCACCAAGACCCTCATCAACGGCGGCGCAGGGCTTAACGTCATGTCCGTTGAGATGTTCAACAACCATCAAGTGCCATACGATCAGCTTCAGCCCACCAAGCCCTTCTCAGGAGTTACCGACGGTTCCACCACCCCAATATGGCAGGTCCGCCTCTCTATCACCTTCGGATAGCGCGACAACTACCACACCAAGCTCATCAACTTCGACGTCGCCCACATCCACCTGCCGTACAATGCCATCCTCGGGTATCCAGCCCTGGCCAAGTTCATGGCAGTGACCCACCACGGCTACAACGTCCTCAAGATGCCAAGAGGCGAAGGAATCATCACGGCCCCTGTGAAGAGAGAGATGCGGTGTGCTCCCTTGAGCGTGCCTTCCAAGCCGCAGCAATTGAGGACCCGGACAGCAAGGGCGAGAACCCTCCTAAGGCCATCCCCAAGAAGAAGAAGCAACCGCTCCAAACAAAGGCCTCAGTAGGTCGGCATCACGGGTGGTGCCGCGTCAGGATCAGCACCCATGCCTGGGGCGCCTCCTTCCATCGCATAGGAAGGCGCGCCCGGTGCCCTCCTCAGGCAGGGCTTGGGGGCTATCTTCTTGAGGGCCTCAGACCTTGCTAGCATCACGAGGGAGGTGCTCGGGCACCAATTGGAGGCGTGCTTCGCGGCACGTTTCCCTCAGGAAGGCACATGGCATGGAAAGCCCAACGTTCAGGAGTTCATTGCCAAGACCACTCAGGAGCTTCAGGAAGCGAGGGCCGTGCGTGGCGACCGCCGCTCTCCTGGCGCGGCTCCCATCCAGGCGAGGATGGTGGGCTGTGCGTCTACATCGACGTCCTAGGGCTCAACCGAGCCGCATCTCAGGAGCGTTTCTGTCCTTCGCGCGTGGGACGCTGCGAGGGTCCGCTGCACAGCTACGTTCGCATGCCTTTCGGCCTACCAAATGCATCTGCCACCTACCAGTGTCACCTGCAGAGCATCCTGGCGGCTCAGGAGGCCAGGCGCCACGCGATCCTAGCAGAGATGGAGACGGTCCTCAAGGAACCACCTGGACCCCTAGAGCCTCCTGAGGCTCAGGGCCCCGGTGGCTCGTGAGGGTCAGCCCCTTCACCACGCATCTTCAGCTACCCCAACATCCCCTCTACAACAGAACCAGGTGACATCTCCTAAGTTCATTTTAGCTAGGAGCGCCTTAAGGATGCATCATTCCCAGGCCGTGTGGGTCCGTCCCTGCGGCATGTATCTCTTTTTATGTCTAGCTTACCTTGCTGGGGGCGCCCCTCGGGCTGCATCATCCCCAAGCCGATTGGGTCTGACCCAGTGGCATGTATCCATTCTGCATTTACCTAAGATGGTTGCCTTTCATGCCTAATCTACCTGTGATTATCACCTGCTCGATTACCACCTACCACGGGTCCCTCCCTCTCTCATGCAATTCGCTTGTGCATTAAAAGAGGGCTCCTGAGCATCGCGACTCAGGAGCTCTTACTGGCTCTCCAGCCCTCACCCCCTGGCCTTGACCACAGCATCACGACCTGGCATACCAGTGGCGACTGAGCTCGCTCGAGGGCCGGGACCTAAGGACGCAGAGCATTTATACCTAACTGTCTCGCAAGAACACACAGCTGTCAAAGACCCAAGACCAGGCGCAACCCGCCTTGAGGTAGGGCCTCATGAGTCTCGCGCTGGCTCACGAGTGCCCAGATACACCTCGTCTAGCCCTGCCGTGCAAGCCACGTGTCAGGGCGGGGCTGTACATGCCCCGGGGGCTCTCCGCAGCAGGGAGCCCCCCTCCCACGAACCAGTGGAAGCACCATGCTGCACGCTGGCTGACGACACTACCGAGGAGCGGCAATGCCCGTACACATACGGAAGCGCTATGCTCCACGCTGGTGATAAACAACTGAGGGCGGCCCCACGGCCGTATCAACCTCAGGGAGCCCCAGAGCTCAGTGTCTGGCCTCATCGCAACACCTCCCCTCGGGAGAGTCGCGCGAGGGGGCTGGGCACGGGGGTTATGCCCGGGTCACGCCTGAGCATACACCACCCAGCCAGGTCCTCCGGACCTGGTTGTCGCGCGCCCCTCCCGAGCGGAGCCAAGGTATGAAGGTCATTTGAACATCAAGCGGGACTCCTGAGCATCGCGACTCAGGAGCCTAATTGGTCACGTAGCCCCTCACTCCTTGGTCCCGTACTGGTGATCCGGTCGGGGCCAACAGCGGTTGAGGTATGCGCGGGGCCAGGCTCTGTCGATGTAGAACGCTAGATCTACCCCTACGTTCTCTTCTTATAAGTTGTTTGCGCATCAAGGGGGACTCCTGAGCATCGTGACTCAGGAGCCTAACTGGTCACGTAGCCCCTCACTCCTTGGTCCCGTCCTGGTGATCTGGTCGGGGCCAATGGCGGCTGAGGTATGCGCGGGGCCGGGCCCTGTCGACATAGAATGTAAAGCAAATAGGAAGAAAACTGCAAAATCTTGAAGCAAATATTACAAACCATAATTGTCTTCACAATACCAGACACAAGTTTAAACGCCTCCATGAGGCATGGTGCACATTGCAGGAATTAAGCAGGAAAGAAGCCGTAAGTCAGTCATCCTTGGACACTGTCGTCGCCCGCTAGGGACTCCACTCCCGTGGTGGCATCACCTTCACCTGTACCACCACCCGGGGCCGCAGGATCAGCAGCACCGCCTGCCATGGGCGCGGGATTGAAGGCGTGGAACTTCTCCAACAAGGCCTCCACTTGGCCCTTCATGGCTTCAGCAGCAGCGGCATAGCACTCACCGTCCACAGGCTCCAGTAGCTCATCAAGATTGGCGTCAGGGTCATGGAGGTGGTGGTGGCTGAAGACGCGCGTCAGTGCAGTGGAAGAAAGGACTCGAGCTTCTTCCTCTGCCATGGGGCCGACGCCGCTCATGACTTCCTCAAGCACCTCAACCAAGTAAGGAAGCAGCTGGGCAGGGCCGTCCTCGTCGGTAGTCAGCGGCTGCTCCAGGCCCTTCTCATAGAGTGCCTTCAGCGCCGCGCGAGACCTCTCCTTGAGGAGTGCAAAGGTCGCACGGTCCTCAGCCAGGACCTTCGCCTTGGCGTCGAGTTCGGCCTTCTCCGCCCTCACCTTTTGCTCTAGCTTTTCTAGCCGGCCGCGCTTAGTGGCTTGAGCCTCCGCCAACCGCGCTAGCTCGGCGTCGTGGCCCCTGACAGCGTCCTCCCGAGCCTTCATCCTCTCCTCCTCCGCCTGATGGTCACGAGCTTCTTTGGCGTGCTTGTCGCACAAATCCTTCAGCTCGTCCTCCAGTGCCCTGCAGTGGTCTTGGGCGGCCGCGGCATCCTTCAGCGCCACCTCGTGAGTGGCTGCGGCTTGGGTGGAGGCCTGCTTCTCCTTCTCAGAGGCTTCCATGACCCACCTTAGCGCCGCTCAGACAGAGGCGTCAGAGTGAAGCCAGCCAAAAACAAGCTCCAGACGCCCGGCTACCAGATGGGAGTCAGTGCCCTGGAGGTCTTCTCGCACCTGGGCCATCTCAGAAAGGGCACGTTCCAAGACATCGGGGGAGGCAGAAGGGCCTGGAACCAGCGGCGTGGCAGAAGGAGGAAGCAGCAGCATGGCTTGGGAGACTGGGGGCTCCTGAGCCTTGGGTACCTCAGCAGCAGCATCGGGTAGCATCACCTCCGGAGCCAGCAAGGCCATGGGGGCTGACTCTTCACGAAGATGTCCTCACGGGCCTCTCGAGGATGACCGGGCAGGGAAGGTACGAACTCTGTCGCCTCCCCTCCCCAAGGAAGAAGGTGCGGCCACGGCAGATGGATCGGCCCCAGACGGCGTCAGCGCATCCTCCTTCCTCTTCTTTTCCACAGGCAGCGGCCTCGCCAATCAATTGTGAACGTCAAGGACCAATAGCATAGTCAAGAACAAGATGGAGCACGGACACTTACTGGTCTACCGCGGTGTAGTCCACCTTCCTCTTGCTGAGCTTGAAGCTTGAGAGCCTCGTGGCCTAGGGCGCAGCCGCAAGGGCTCCAGGAGCAGAAGAAGGTGCAGCAAAAGGGCTGGAAGCGGCTCCAGGCGGCGTCCGGGCAGAAGCAGCCTCTCGGGAGATCAGCGATGACCTGCTCTTCATCGGAACCTCGGCCGGAGGCCCCCTTAGGAGGTTGCACTTGGCTCGTGAAGGACCTCCTGCCGCAAGTGGCTCTTTTGTCCCCAGGGGGCATCATCATCATCGTCATCATTCGGCATCGTGCGGAGGAGGTCAGCCTTGCACAAGGGAGAGGTCTCCCCCGTCTCCTCGGGAGTCGCCTCCGAGTCATGCTCCTCGTCTTCATCCTCTTCTCCTCCCTCGTGGGAGTCACCTGACGACACGTTCACCGGCATCGTCGTCTCCAGGACCGCGGGAGGCGCCGGCGGCACCAGGCCGCACCCATCAAAGGTAGGCATGGCGGCCACGACCTGCACCCCATCCTTGAGAAGGAACAAAGGAGTGAAGGCGCTAGGCGGGTATTCCTGGTCATCCCCGGCCAGGAGCCGGAGCCCCGCGGCCAGCTCTTCATCAGGCAAGGTTTCCGGGCTTAGGTGAAGCTTGTTGTCCACGCCCCCAAGCACCCATAAGTGGCGTGAGCGCGCTTGAAGCGGAGCCACCCGCCGCATCAAGAACTCCCTCAGGAGCACGGCCCCCGTTAGCTTCGCCGCCTTCGCGTTGCCCGGCTTCAGGTCGGTGTTCATCCTCTCCAGCACCAGCACCGCCTAGCTGTCGGTGAGCTTCGCGCGTAACCACCCTTCGTCGGACTGGGGCTTCTCCGTCGGCAGCGCCAAGCATGGATGGATGCACTTGGCGTCCATCATGACCCACTTGCTCCGGAAGCCGTCGACCCTCTTCCTGGCCTTCGAAATTACATTGACCTTACCGTACGTGACGAAATTGGCGCACCCTAAGGTGTGGATGCCGTTGGTTCGAAGGAAGAAGAAGTAGGCGAAAATCGACAAGAGAAGAATGGAGTTGGGATGGAGATGAAGGGCCTGCAACCTATAATGGCGGACGACGGTGTCGGATTTCGGGTTCTGGCAGACCCTCTAGATTCGAACACTGGGGTGCGCGCGCGGAGATTTCGCCCTCTGCCTACCTGCACCTCACCGCCTCGCTATGAACTAAGCAATCAAAGGAACAGCACAAGAGACACAGAGTTTATACTGGTTCAGGCCACCATTGTGGTGTAATACCCTACTCCAGTGTGTGGTGTGGTGGATTGCCTCTTGGGTTGATGATGGACAATAAAGGAAGAACAGCCTCGCGAGGGTCTGTTCTTGGCTGGTGCGATGAACTACTAGGGGGAGTTCAATCGCTCTCTCTACTGGTTTCTAGGTGAGGATCCGATGCCTCTACCTTGTGGTGGCTAGTCCTATTTATAGGCAAAGGCCCAGGGCCTCTTCCCAAATATTGAGCGGGAAGGGTGCCAACAATTGGCCATTTTGAAGGGGAGCATCTAGTACACTTATCCTGACTAAAGTTGGTCCTCGCCTGTCAAAGGCTCTGGTGGTGACGCCGGCTTGGGCTCCACGATGACTTCCATCCTGCCGTTCTGCTGGTCTTGGTCTTGTTGCACCGAAATGGATGCCTTTGCTTGATTCTCTCGCCTAAGCTTGCTCCCTTTGCACCAAAGAGGAAAGAAGGACACTATGCGGGCTGGCGCCCGCCTGGCACCCTTGGTCGTCATGGCTTGCGTCACGGGCACCTCGTGAGGTACCCCGCCTTGATCTCTCCGCCTCCTCGCAAACCATCCTGACGAGGCCGTGCCTGAGGAAGCCTTCTGTCGTCCGCCCGCGAGGCTTGGCCCCTCACGAGGGTCTTGAGCTCGTGTTGGTGAAGATGGGCCATGCTGGGCCGCCCCTTGAGCCACGTCGCAGGCCGCAGGCAGGCAAGTCTGGGCACCCCTGTTCCCAGAACACCGACAGTAGCCCCCGGCCCAAGGCGCGCCCGGACTTGGCTGAGCAGAGAGGCAAAGGGGCAAGTGCGAAGCGCCGCGGGCCCTAACAGCCTGCGGCCTCGGGCGCCATGTGGCGGTTGGTTGGACGTGGGTGCCTCAGCAACCGCGTGAATCGACAAAAGAGCGGCACCTGCCTAGGCTTTGCTTCCCTTGCTTCCTTCGGTCATTGCCTAGATCCCCTTTCTTGCACCCTTCCTCTCTGCCTCCGAAATCTTCAGATCTACTTCGACTGCGCACCCTAGAAAGTCATGGCGCCTCTCCAGACCCCGGCCAAAGCTTGGTATTCGCCCGCCTTGGACTCGCCGAACGTGTCGGAGGCGAGCCTTGCCCGGATGCGCCGGATGGTGGCGGCGCAAGGCATCGACGGGGTGAAGGTGTTCAAGGCCGGCTCCTCCCCTCCTGAGGCCCAAGGGAGCACCTTCTACCCACTCTTCGTAAGCGCCATTGCTTCCGGTCTGGTACCTCCTTTTTCTGAGTTCTTCTTCTCTGTCCTCCGCCATTACGACCTGCAAGCTCTGCACCTCCACCCCAACTCTGTCCTTCTTCTGGCTATCTTCGCATACTATTGCGAGGCTCACGTCGGGGTGCAGCCTTCGGTGGCCTTGCTGTGCCACTACTTCTCCCTCCGGCTCTCTTGCGGTCCTCTCTCCGCGTGCGCGAGCTTCGTCGCGTATGGCGGCTCCAACACCATCTCAAAGCCCGGGAAGAGGATTGAGGGCTTCAGGAGCAAGTGGTTCATGGTGGATGCTGGGCGCATCCACCCTCGGCTGATTCTGCTCACGGAGCAGCCCACGAGCTCCGATGATTGGTCTCACATGGAACTCGTGGACCCCCACGTGAAGCTGGTGTTGGAGAAGATGGACGTGGATCTGAGGTCGAGGAACATGGTGACGGTGAAGCTGACTGGCGCGTCGCTCCTGAGGGAGTTCCTGGAGCACCAGGTGGCCCCACTTCGCAAGTACTCGCTCCCGCTGTGGAGGCCCCGCCTGAGCCCCGAAGTTTTGGCCGACGAAGATCTGGCCGCGGTCCTCCAATCTTTGGTCGGAGGGGACGTGGCGAGGCTGGAGGGCGCCCCTGTACCCCTGTTTCTTCGAGATTATTGGGAGAAGGTGGTGGACTACATGCCCGTCTTCAATGGGGATGGGCCCGTGCCCGCGGTGGCTCCCGAGGACCCGGCGGCCCAGGCGACGGTGAACGTGTCCTCCGGCGACTCCAGCGAAGAGGAGGAAGAAGATGAGCGGGAAGGGGTGCCTGACTCCGAGGCTACCGACGGGGAGTCGAGAGCGCCTCTCCCCTAGCGCAGGTCCCGTGCTCTCCGCCTTTCGCCGAGCGACGACGAGGATGATGATGAGCGGGCGGCGGGAGCTTGCCCCCGATCTCGAAGAAGGCCAGGTCTGGGCTGATCCCCCTCGGGTCTGCCCCGGCTCTGAGGCGATCCGCAGACGTGCCTCCTGCTTCCGAACCTCTCGAGGCTGATCCCAACAGCCGGCTCTCGGGCTTCAAGTATGGCCGGAGGTTGCTCGAGCTTGCGAGCGGCGACGAGTAAGTGCTTGATTCTTGTCTTGCTCCTTGCTTTGTCGTTGAGGCTTGATGTCTGTATCTCTTGGCTAGGCTGGCGCCTGCGGCGAAGAAACCGAAGGGGGCTCCTGAGGCTCCGTCTAGGGCAGCACCTCTGCCCACGAAGGGAGGTGGCTGCAAGGCACGGGCCTCTCCTGCCCGGTCGTCCTCGCGAGGCCTGGTGGAGCTGGCTGGGGCGAGCTCAGCCCCCATGGCCCAAGCGACTCCTCAGGTATCCCTGCCTGATGCCATCGCCATAGCTGTTGGGGCGCAGCAGGTCCTGCCTCAGGGTATGTGGTTACGTTGCCGTCCTCTCCTCCTACTCCACCAACTGATGTCTCTCCGACCCCTTCCACCGTCTTGCATCGTGTTGCTGCTGAACTGGACCGGCTGCGGCAAGATCTTCTGGGTGCTGACCCTCGCTTGGTGGTCGGGCGCTTGGAGCTGGCTTCTGGCTGGATTCGCTCGGATGCTTCGATTCGAGTGGCACTGGTTCAGGCCTCGACGGCTTGCGATGAGGAGAAGCTAGCCGTCCTTGAGGCGAAGACTGCTCGCGACGCCGCCTTGGGGGAGGCGGCCGATGCCCAAGGCCGTTGCAACGCGCTGGAGAGCGAACTGCTGGGCCTGCGGGACCAGCTTGCCGAGGAGGCCTGCATCCGCCAAGAGAAGGAAGAAGACCTGAAGGCTCGCGAGGCGGCCATCAAGGACCGAGACGCCAAGCTTAACAAGCGCCACGACCGCGTGGGCGTACTGGAGCAGGAGTTGGAGGCATGGAAGGTCGAGCTGGACGGCAAGGCGCGGGTCCTTGCCGAGGACCGCGAGGCCTTCACGGAGACGGAGGTGAAGGTTCGCGGCTTGCTGAAGTCGCTCTATGATAGCGGCCTGGAAAGCCCGCTGGCCGGCGCCGAGGACGGCCCCGCCAAGCTGTTCCCCTTCATGGTCCGTGCCCTTGAAGATGTCACCCTTGGCATTGGCCCTACGGCCAAGGCCGAGGTGCGCGTCCTGTCTTCTGCAGCGCTGACGCGGGTCCTTACCCACGTCTACCTTCGCGACCCCAACGTCGACCTCGACAGCCTGCTGGAGCCAGCGAGCAGCGAGCTTGCCGCTGCCGCTGCTGAGGCCGTGAAGGGTCGCACGGAGGCTCTGCTGTCGAAGTTTCGGGCCTTCAGCACCAAACGGAAGCGCGGCACTGCCGCTCCAACAGCTCCACGAGGCGAACCCGCTCCGCGCAGCTCCGCCGCCAACAAATGACTTCGTCGTGGCTCCTGTCCTTCTTTCAGCTTCTGCAACATGCATCATGCCTCGGGGAGGCGTTTAAACTTGTGTTTGGTGTCGTGATAACAGTTATGGACTATAATATTTGCTTTTGAATTCCTTGAAATTTGCGCTCTTCCTACTTGCTTATGTTCTACGCCGGCAGAGCCCGGCCCCGCGCATACCTCAGCCGCCGTTAGCCCCGACCGGAAACCAGGACAGGACCAAGGAGTGAGGGGCTACGTGACAAGTTAGGCTTCTGAGTCGCGATGCTCAGGAGTCCCCCTTGGCGCACGAACAGCAAGTAGGGAGGTGAGATGTGTGGGTGAATCTACCATTCTACGTCTGCAGAGTCCGGCCCCGCGCATACCTCAACCGCTGTTAGCCTTTCGGAACTAAGGAGTGAGGGGCTACGTGACCAGTTAGGCTCCTGAGTCGCGATGCTCAGGATTCCCCCTTGACGCTCAAATGGCCTTCGTACCTTGGCTCCGCTCGGGGAGAGACGAGCGACGAACCAGGCCCGAGGGGCCTAGCTGGGTGAGGTACGCCTGGGCGTGACCCAGGCGCAGCCCCCGTGCCCAGCCCCCTCGCGCGGCGCTCCCGAGGGGAGGCGTTGCGATGAGGCCAGACACCGAGCTCGGGGCTCCCTGAGGTTGATGCGGTCGGGGGCCACCCTCAGTTGTTTATCACCAGCGCGGAGCATAGCGCTTCCGTATGTGTACGGGCATAGCCGCTCCTCGGCAGTGTCGTCAGCCAGCACGGAGCATGGTGCTTCCACTGGTGCGTGGGAGGGGGCTCCCCGCCGGGAGGAGCCCCCGGGTCGTGTACAGCCCCACCCTGACACGTGGCCGGCATGGTAGGGCATGAGGAGGTGTATCTGGGCACCCGTGAGCCAGTGCGGGACTCATGGGGCCCTACCTCAAGGCGGGTTGCGCCTGGCACTGGGCGTTAACTTGTGATGTGTTCCTGCAAATTTGGCCAGATGCCGATGCTCTACATCCTCGGGTCCCGGCCCTCGAGCAAGTCTCAGCCGTCGCTGGTTTGCCAGGGCGCGATGCCGTGGACAAAGCTAGAGGGTGAGGGCTGGAGAGCCAGTAGGAGCCCTGAGTCGCGATGCTCAGGTACCCCCCCCCCTTTAACGCGCAAGCTTGGTTAGATGTCGACGCTCTACGTCCTCGAGTCACGACCCTCGAGCGAGTCTCAGTCGTCGCTGGTTTTCCAG
>NC_041389.1:127765993-127799838 GCF_002162155.2 Triticum dicoccoides
TTAACATGCAAGCAGCTGACACGAAGGAAGAAGGGGTACCACGGACAGGCACCAAATAACAAGCATGATGGGTCGAATGCATGGCCGGAAAATAAACGCAAGAGGGATACATGCCGCTGGGTCTGACCCGAGCGACTTGGGGATGATGCAGCCCTGGGGGCGCTCCCAGCTGGAAACGAAACTTGAAAGATGTCACCTGATAGTGTTGACAATGAAGGGGTGTTGAAGTAGCAGATGTAGCGGGCTGTGGGAGCCGATTTTCATGAGCCCCCAGGCCCAGGAGCCTTGGGAGGCTCCGGAGGCGCTGGTGGCTCCTCGTGAACCATCTCCATCTCCGCCAGGACTGCGGAACGCCTGGCCTCCTAAGCCTCCAGGATGCTCCTCATGAGGCGCTGGCGCACCGCAGCCGCGTTCGGCGAGCCGTGGGGCATGCGAATGTAGCTGTGGGGTGGGCCTCCGCAGCACCCCACGCATGAGGGCCAGAAGCGCTCCTGAGAGGCGACTCGGTTGAGCCCTGGGATGTCGATGCAGACGCGCAGCCCACCATCCTCGCCTGGATGGGGAGCTGCGGCGGGTAAGCGGCGGCTGCCACTCATGACTCTTGACTCTTGCAACTCCTGTGTGACATGACTGACGAACTCCTGAGGGTTTGGCCCTCCTTGCTTTGCTCCTTCCAGAGGGAAACGTGTTCTGAAACACGCCTCCAAGTGGTGCCCAAGCACCTCCCTCGTGACCTTAGCAAGGTCGGTAGCCCTCCAGGGGGGAGCCCCCGAGCCCTGCTTGAGGAGGGCGCCGTGCGCACCTCCCTATGCGACAAAAGGAGGTGCCCCCTGAGCAGGCAGAGACCCTAAGGGGCCTGCCTCCTGAGGGGTCGGGCCTGGCGATGTCTTCTTCTTCTTGGGAGTAGCTTCGGGGAGCCTCCCGCTCCCGCGATCTGGGTCTTCAAGTGATGCGGCCTGAAAAGCTCGTTCCAGGGAGCACACTGCATCTCTTTCTTCACAGGGCACCGCGATGACTCCACCGCTTCCTGGCATCTTGAGGACGTTGTAGCCGTGATGAGTCACGGCCATGAACTTGGCGAGAGCTGGGTAGCCGAGGATGGCGTTGTATGGCAGGCGGATGTGGGCGACGTCAAAGTCAATGAGCTCGGTGTGGTAGTTATTGCGGGCCCCGAAGGTGACACGGAGGCGGACCTGCCCGATTGGAACTGTGGAGCCGTCGGTGACTCCAGAGAAAGGCTTGGTTGGCTAAAGCTGATCGTAAGGCACTTGGAGATTGTTAAACTCTCTACAGACAGGACGTTGAGCCCTGCCCCGCCATCGATGAGGGTCCTGGTGACTTGCACGTTACTGATGACTGGGGAGCAAAGCATTGGGAGGACTCCGGTTGTGGCCGCACACTTGAGCTGATCTGCTGAGCTGAACGTGATGGCGCACGCCGACCACCTGAGGGGGCATGTGGCTTCAAGCTTGGGGAGGAATGCATTCACTTCGCGGGCGAGCTGCTTGAAGATGCGTTGAGAGGCTGGGGCTTGAGCTCCGCCCAGGATGCAGGCGATCGCGCGTGGCTCCTGGAAGCCCCCAGCCCCCTCGTCCTGATGATGGTCCTCGTTTCTCCTTGGCTGCAGAGGCAGTGGAGGGAGGCATGCGTTTCCTTGCAGGCGATCCTCGCGAGGCTGATCCCTCCAGTCTCCCTCACGAGATTGATCCTGCCAGCGATCCTCGCGAGGTCGGTCGCGCCACCCTTGGCGAGGGCCGTGGTCTTCCCAGCATCCTGTGTTCCTTCCTCCTCCTCGGCCGTATCCACGATCGTTGCGGTCGGGGCGCAGGCAGACCCTTCCTTCTCGCACGGCTCGGAGCTCTTGGCATTCGTTGGTGTTATGGGTGTGGAGGTCGTGGTACACACAGTACCAGCTGCTCTTGAAAGACTCGAGTTGATCTGTTCCCCGCTTGGTGTCTGGTTCTGTCGCGAGCACGGCAGCCCCCTTGCGCTTCACGTCCTTGGCCTTGGATTTCTTCTCTTCTGGTTATGCGGCTGGCAGCTCGAGGAGGGAAAGGCGCCCTTCCTCAGCCCTGGCACACTTGGTTGCCAGGTTGAACAGCTCCAAAGAAGTGCACAGATCTTCATGCATCGCCAGCTCCTCCTTCATCTTGACGTCACGCACGCCGTCGGAGAAGGCTGAGATGATGGCCTCCTCGGTCACCCTGGGAATCTTGAGTCGTGCGCTGTTGAAGCGCTGGATGTACTTCTGCAGGGTCTCCCCTGGTTGTTGCTTGATGCGACGCATGTCGCTCACGGCAGGTGGCCGGTCGCGAGTACCTTGGAAGTTGGCGATGAAACGGGTGCGCATCTCGTCCCAGGAGGAGATCATGCTTGGGGCCAAGTTCAGGAGCCAGGTGCGGGCCCCGTCCTTGAGTGCCATGGGAAACCAGTTCGCCATGACCTTCTCAACCCCGTTGGCAGCTTCGATGCCCAGCTCGTAGAGCTGGAGGAACTCCGCAGGGTCGGCCGTGCCGTCATAGCGAGGGGGCAGGTCTGGCTTGAACTTGCAGGGCCACGTGACGCTGCGTAGCTTGATGGTGAAGGCGCGGCAGCCTGCTGTGGCCACGGGAGGCCTCTGGTGATGAGGAGCTTGGTCTTGTGGGCCCCCATGCGCTGCAGCTGGGAGCAGCACGGGGTCTTGGCGCGCTGGAGCAGGAGCGTGATCGCAACAGACCGGAGCAGGGAGCACTCGGGCAGCTTCTTGGGGGCGAGGAACCTCTTGGCAGCTCCGCTCTTGCTACGCTGGCACCGGACGGGGTGGGTCCCGTCCAGGGGCCACGCGCTTTGGGGCCAGGGCGCCTTCTTGAGGGGGAGGCGGCTGAGGCACCCCCGGAGCTTCATTGCCCGTGCAGGGCGGGGCGCGGTGCAGAGAGAAGGACGACGCGGGGGTGCCCCCTGCGGCGCGGACGAGCTCGGCGACGCGGTCGAGCCATGCTTCGTAGACGTCGTCGACCGGGCGGTAGCGCAGGAGCTCGTTTGCCGCGATGAGCGCAGCCCGAGCCTCCATGGCTGCGCGGGGCGCGCGGGACGAAGAACCAACCGGGGCGAGCGAGGGAGTGGCAGTGCGGCCGTCTCGCCTCATGGATGGATGCTGGGACGATGCTTGCTACTCGTTCCCCGCCAGGCCGATGGCGGCGTTGATGGCGGGCGACGGGGCACGGCGGGGGTGGCCGCCGACGGGGGTAGTCTGGGTGACGCGGGAAGCGAGAGCGGCTCGGCGCTCGGCGCGGGCCCGACGAGCATCTGACATGGACGCGATGGTCGGTGAAGAACAGGGCGGCGGAAGACAAATTCCGGTGCACCCCTACCTGGCGCGCCAAATGTCGGATTTTGGGTTTCGGCAGACCCTCTAGATTCGAACACTGGGGTGCGCACGGAGATTTCGCCCTCTGCCTACTTGCACCTCACCGCCTCGCTATGAACTAAGCAATCAAAGGAACATCACAAGAGACACAGAGTTTATACTGGTTCAGGCCACCATTGTGGTGTAATACCCTACTCCAGTGTGTGGTGTGGTGGATTGCCTCTTGGGCTGATGATGGACAATACAAGGAAGAACAGCCTCGCGAGGGTCTGTTCTTGGCTGGTGCGATGAACTACTAGGGGGAGTTCAGTCGCTCTCTCTACTGGTTTCTAGGTGAGGATCCGATGCCTCTACCTTGTGGTGGCTAGTCCTATTTATAGGCAAAGGCCCAGGGCCTCTTCCCAAATATTGAGCGGGAAGGGCGCCAACAATTGGCCATTTTGAAGGGGAAGATCTAGTACACTTATCCTGACTAAAGTTGGTCCTCGCCTGTCAAAGGCTCTGGTGGTGACGCCGGCTTGGGCTCCATGATTACTTCCATCCTGCCATTCTGTTGGTCTTGGTCTTGTTGCACCGAAATGGATTCCTTTGCTTGATGCTCTCGCCTGCGCTTGCTCCCTTAGCACCAAAGAGGAAAGAAGGACACTGCGCGGGCTGGCGCCCGTCTGGCGCCCTTGGTCGTCATGGCTTGCGTCACGGGCACCTCGTGAGGTACCCCGCCTTGATCTCTCCGCCTCCTCGCGAGCCAGCCTGACGAGGCCGTGCCCGAGGAAGCCTTCTGTCGTCCGCCCCGCGAGGCTTGGCCCCTCACGAGGGTCTTGAGCTCGTGTTGATGAAGATGGGCCATGCTGGGCCGCCCCTTGAGCCACGTCGCAGGCCCCAGGCAGGCAAGTCTGGGGACCCCTGTTCCCAGAACGCCGACAGATGGCATAGAAGAAGTCGGAGAAGGGGGAACTAGGCCTGTGACGACGGCGCCCGCGAAGAAGGGATAGAAAGTGCTCCCCTGAGCCTCCGGCTTGGCGGAGCCAGCCCGAAGTTCGGTCTTCCCCTTTTCATTGCTCTCCTCCGCCATCAGCAGGCGCGTGGCGGCGAGATTCTTCTCCGGGACAGTGGGCGCGTCCAAGGCCGGCTCGTACCAAGCTAGCGGCGCATCAACCCTGACCTTGTGAGGCGCCATCGGTCGCTGAAAGGGAAAGGGTCGAAGCGGGTCTGGAGATTTCGGAAGCAAGGAGCGAGAAAGGGGATCTGGAGCAAGACGAAGGAAAGCAATGAAGGCAAGCCTTGCCTGCGCCAGCCTTTCGTCAGACGGGCAGTTGCCAAGGCAGCGCGGGGAAGCGGAGACGCCCATGTCCAATCAGTCGCCACGCGTCGACCAAGGCCGCAGGCTGTTGGGCCCGCGGCGCTCCGCACTTGCCCTTTGGCTTTGCCGCTAAGCCAAGTCCGAGCGTGCTTTGGGACCAGGGGCTACTGTCGACGTTCTGGAAACGGGGGTCCCCAGACTTGCGTGCCTGCGGCTCACGGCGTGGCTCCACCAGTGGTCTAGTACGGCCCGTCTTTGTCAAACCAACACTCAAGACCCTCGCGAGGGGCCAAGCCTCGCGAGGCGGATGACACAAGGCCTCCCCAGGAGCGGCCTCACCAGGCAGGCTCGCGAAGGGGCAGAGAGATCAAGGCAAGGGGTACCTTGTGAGGTTCCCATGACGCAAGCCATGACGACCAAGGCCAGGCAGGTGCTAGCACGCACAGTGTCCTCGTTTCCCCTTTGGTGCTAAGGGGGCAAGCACAGGCGCAGAGTACCGAGGCATCAGGCAACCATATCGGTGCAACAAGACCAAGACCAGCAGGACGGCAGGACGGAGGTCATTGTGGAGCCCAAGACGGTGTCACCACGAACGCCTTTGACAGGCGAAGACCACCTTTAGTCAGGATAGCTTGTACTAGTTGTCCCCTTTCAAATTGGCCGTTGTTGGATCCCTTCCCGCTCTATATTTGGGAAGAGGACCAGGGCCTCTATAAATAGGACTAGCCACCATAGTAGAAAGGGATCGAAACCAGAACAATTAGAACACCACACCAGCTCAAGAACACCTCTCCTCAGGAGGTTGTTCTCCCCTTGTACTATTCATCATCATCCCAAGAGGCAATCCACCACCACCACACAGGAGTAGGGTATTACACCACAATGGTGGCCCGAACCTGTATAAACCTTGTGTCTCTTGTGTTGTGAGTTCATCGAGCTAAGCTTAGAGATTGCGGCGAGGCTAAGGGCGAGTTTCGGTAGGGGGAATCTTCGTGCGCACCCTAGTGTTCGAACCTCAAGGGTTTTGCCGGAACCCTAGATCCGACAGGTGGGGGCGTGCCCACCCCCCTAGGGCGTGCCCTCCTGCCTCATGGCCGCCTCGGCTGCTTCTTGACGTCCACTCCAAGTCTCCTGGATTGCGTTTGTTCCAAAAAGATCGCTCCCGAAGGTTTCATTCCGTTTGGACTCCGTTTGATATTCCTTTTCTTCGAAACACTGAAATAGGCAAAAAAAACAGCAATTCGGGTTGGGCCTCCGGTTAGTAGGTTAGTCCCAAAAATGATATAAAAGTGTAAAGTAAAGCCCACAAAAAATCCAAAGTGGGTAATATAATAGCATGGAACAATCAAAAATTATAGATACGTTGGAGACGTATCAAGCATCATCAAAATTATCAATGCCTAGCTAAAATGCTTTCAAAGAAAATGCTTGTTGGGAGACAACCAAATAGTTTTATTTGCTGTTTTTAATAAATAAATCATCTAGCCTATGGTAAGATGTAGTTTTAATTAGTGTTTGCGCCAAGTAAGACCTTTGGGATGGCTTACGGTGATAGTTGTTTTGATCTTGCTGAAAAACAGAAACTTTTGCGCCCAGGAAAATAATTTTCATAATTTACAGAAGCGTGCTTTTGATCTGATAATTTTTGCACAAGATTGGTACATAAATTTCCCAGGATTTCGTAATTTTTCAAAATTGTTGGAGTTACAGAAGTATTCAAAGTTTCCAGATTGCTACAGACTGTTTTGTTTTTGACAGATTCTATTTTCTATGTGTTGTTTGCTTATTTTGATGAATCTATGGGTAGTATCGGGGGGTATGAACCATGGAAAAGTTGGAATACAGTAGATATTACACCAATATAAATAAATAATGAGTTCACAACAGTTCCAAAAGTAGTGATTTATTTTCTTATACTAACGGATCTCATAAGATTTTCTGTTGAGTTTTGTGTTGTGAAGTTTTCAAGTGTTGGGTAAGGATTTGATGGACTATGGAATAAGGAGTGGCAAGATCCTAAGCTTGGGGATGCCCAAGGCACCCCAAGGTAATATTCAAGGACAACCAAGAGCCTAAGCTTGGGGATGCCCCGGAAGGCTTCCCCTCTTTCGTCTTCGTCTATCGGTAACTTTACTTGAGGCTATATTTTTATTCACCACATGATATGTGTTTTACTTGGAGCGTCTTGTATGATATGACTGCCTTATTTTTAGTTTGCCAAAATCATCCTTGTTGTACACACCTTTTGAGAGGGACACGCATGAATCATGATTTATTAGAATACTCTATGTGCTTCACTTATATCTTTTGAGCTAGACAATTTTGCTCTAGTGCTTTACTTATATTGTTTTAGAGAACGGCGGTGGTTTTATTTTATAGAATTTGTTAAACTCTCATGCTTCACTTATATTATTTTGAGAGTCTTTTTAAACAGCATGGTAATTTATTTTGGTTATAAATTTAGTCCTAATATGATAGGCATCCAAGAGGGATATAATAAAAACTTTCATATAAAGTGCATTGAATACTATGAGAAGTTTGATTCCTTATGATTGTTTTGATATATAAAGATGGTGATATTAGAGTCATGCTAGTGAGTAATTGTGAATTGGAGAAATACTTGTGTTGAGGTTTATGATTCCCGTAGCATGCACGTATGGTGAACCATTATGTAACGAAGTTGGAGCATGAGGTATTTATTGATTGTCTTCCTTATGAGTGGCGGTCGGGGACGAGCGATGGTCTTTTCCTACCAATATATCCCCCTAGAAGCATGCGCGTAGTACTTTGTTTCGATGACTAATAGATTTTTGCAATAAATATGTGAGTTCTTTATGACTAATGTTGAGTCCATGGATTATACGCACTCTCGCCCTTTCATCATTGCTAGCCTCTCTAGTACCGTGCAACTTTTGTCGGTACCATACACCCACCATATACCTTCCTCAAAACAGTCACCATACCTACCTATTATGGCATTTCCATAGCCATTCCAAGATATATGGTCACTGATTCCCTAAACAATATATGTTACCTTTGTAGGTCTTGAGATCGTTTTGCCCGGGCCCTTAAATTGGACAATACGCATAGGGTTCACCACAATATAACAACATACTAGACAGATCATAGTACTACAAATACAAATGATGACATATAGATTACACACAAATGAATCTTACCACTCACCTACATCTCCCATGCCTATGGGGGATTACTCATGCATCATAAGAGAGAAACCTATCACACCAGAGATTAAACCCATGAAAACCATATCGATATTACCGTGATGAACCCTAATAAGATGAAATGGATAGTTCAAATTGATTTGATCTCCAGATGACACTGGATAGAGATACATTTGCTCTCACAACTTGGAATTCCTCTTACAATAGTGAAGGGTGATATGATGATGGAGATGAAAGGACCAAAACTAAGAAGATCTCCAAAGGTTCTTCGGATCTCCTCTTCTTCTGTTTTGATTGTGGTGGCAGCGGCTAGGGTTCTCTTCTCCCCTGTGTCCCTTCACGAAAGTGTCTTGTATAGACATGGTGAAGTTGTTGGCACCTCATATGACCGATCATACGAGCGCTTGCAGTTGTATGGAAGGTCATCTTTTGCTCTGGTGCACCTGGTCGCTTGGCTCTCCACATGGAAGTTGCTCCATTTGACTTGATTTATAGTAGTTCTCCTTGGTTTCCTTCCATATATGAAATTTCCTGCCAAACAATGGAAAAATAATTTTTCTTCTCGTTTGAAGGATTATATTATAAATAATCGAGAAGTAACAGAGCTCCAGTGAAAACCAAATAAGAATCAATTGAAAAACATCACAAATTCTCGAGCCATCAATGCTAATGGGAAATAGTTCGTTAATAAGACCTGATCAACCTTGTTGATGAATTTAGAGAAGCATAGAGACGATGAATCTCGTAAGCATAACTTTCTGTAAGATTAGTTTATTCTCTGTTATATTTAGTTTTGAATAAAGTCTAATGAATTAGAATGTCATGATTATCCTGTTTTCGAAATTATCCATGCAATAAAAATGTCCGAAAAATAGAAATCCTCGGAATGTCCTTCAAATTTAGTATGGTTTTTTCTGAAATATTTAAGATTTTTTGGCACTGAACACAACCCAGGGGGTGCACCAATGAGCCACAAGCTCACGTGGTGCGCCTGGCCCTTGGGCGCGCCATGTGAGCTTGTGGGACCCAGGGGGCCCCACTCACTTGGTGCACTTGCCCACTGCTTCTTCTTCCAGAGAAAAATCATGCTTCCCTCTTTCCCGTGTTCTTGCTCATTTTTGTGAGATTTTTTATCTCCTTGCCCACAATTGCGTTTTCCAAACTATTTATAGGAATTGCTCCTTGGTATGTGACCCCTCTGATGGTCCATTTAGTTTTTGTTCTAGTGGTTTATATTTTGCATATTTTGCTACTGTTGGTGACCATGAATATGAGCTTGCATGTTGAATTTACTTGGTTCTAAGTAGTTTTGGTGCATGACATAGCCTCTAGGAACTTGTGAGAGTGGTTGCTATCAATTTCGTTAAGTTTTGTTTACCTTTTATTTGTGGCCTAAAAATTTCAGAAATTTTCAGAGAAAGGAAAATGTTTAAGAGGTTCTTAAGGGGCTCTTCAACCAGGGTTCCATGGAAACCTCGAAGGAGAAACCCAAGTACAACTTTCCTCGCGAAGCTGAGATACGGCCGCGTGAATGGCCGTGCGACACGTTCATGAGAGAAGCGAGTTTCCAACATGACTTCTATCAATTGGTGGAGAATGTCGGATTAACTCCCTTCCTCGAAGATAAGTGTGATCAGTATATACTCATCACTAATAGTTTTGTGCAAAATTTCAGATTTGTGTCTAGAAGGGATGTGCCTACTATATTATTTCATCTTTATAATAAAATGTTCGAGATATCTCTTGCTCAGTTCTGTCATATATGCAAAATTCCTAATGAGGGCAATGTTCTAGAACCACACACTAGTGATTTTGAGGAATTCGTGCATGAGATAACTTTTGGAGAGAGTAGGGTGGCCTCCAAGGCTAGAGTTGCTAGTTTACATTTTCTAGTTATGCGCTACTTTGCTTTATTTGCTGAGAAATGTTTGACTGGTAGATGGGAGAGTGGAACACTTAGTTCACCTAATCTTGCTATTTTGTGTAGCGCACTTTTCGGTGATAGGACCTTTACTTTGGGATTTATTATTGCATGTCGTTTACACACTAACTGAACTAAGGGTGTTAATTGTCCTGGTATTTATGCTACTCGTCTTGCTAAGCATTTTGAGGTTGACACCAAATATAGCGAGGATAGTCTTTTACCTAGGAAATATTTAAACTATAAGAGCATGACAGAGCATGATTTTATTAATAAGGGTGACCCTCGTTCCAAGTATAACTTGGTGTTCCGCCACGGCACCCATGAGATTATTACCTTGCCTGCACCTGCTTTGTTTGATCTCTCCAACGGTAGATACACTATCATGCTAGAGGATATTATTGCGTATTGGAACCAGATGGCTGCACCAGCACCGGCACCGGTCCACCAGTGGGAGCCTCAGCAGCGTCAGTATTTACCTAGACTAGATGGATTCTTTCGGTGGCCATAGACCAAGTTAGGCCAAAAGTCTAAGCTTGGGAGAGTATGTATTCTCACTGACATTACATTCATGTTATCACATATTCATTCCACTTGTCGGTGTTCAATGTTTCCTTTGTTTATTCCTATTTGCTTTTGTTCATTTCTTTTGTGTGTTTGAAAAACTTCAAAAATCCAAAAAAAATTGTTTCTTGCTTCTTTTTGTTTTTTCTTCTAGTTTAGTTAGTCGTTAGTAGTAAAAGAAAACCCAAAAACAGGAGTTCTTTGGTGTAAATTTCTCGTTGTTATTTTTCTTCTTTCGTTTGCTTTCTTTAGAAAACTAAAAACTCCAAAGATATTTTAGTGTGCTTCTCTGAAAAAAATTTCTTTTCACGAGTCAACATAATTAAGGAGAAGACTTCGTAAGAATTTTCAAGTGGCGCATATGTGCGTTATTGTTGATCTAATGAAGGGTCATATTTACTTGTCTTCCTCTTTGTATAAAGTGTTTGCAGATTTCAGCTTTCTCCCTGGCACTCTTGCATTATTATAATTTTCACATCATTTGGTCGTGCAAGTGAAAGGCAATAATGGCGATAATTTTATAAAGTTACTATGGCGAAGAAAAACTGGTTTGAACTCTTCTTGCATTTGTTTTTGTAAATGTGTTTAACTCAATAGTCCCAATTCAGCATATTATGAGTAAACATGTTTGTGACGACAATTAGAGATTATAGTTTCTCATGACATGCTTAAGTAGCTAGGAGTGGATAATATGTTATCTTGTGTGTCCAAATGCATTAAAATGATCATCATATAGAATGCTAGGATGGATCCTCCTTTGGAGAATTCAAGTGGCTTGACTTGGCACATGTTCACACTTGTGATTGATTCAAACCCAAGAATTCCTGTATGATATTTATCTTTAGAATGTTTATATCCTACTCATGCTCGTGTTCAATGTTAATTATTTAAAATGCATGATTATGACCGTTGTTGCTCTCTAGCTGGTTGCTTCTCAATCTATTGCTAGCCATAAAGACTGTGTAGGCTATCTTCTGATAGTGCGGATATCGTATTTTACACGGGGTAAGGACATCAGAGACATAGTAGACAGGTCATTGGACCTGGAACTTGTGACCCTCCATGTCCCGTTCGACCATGAGAACTGCATGGACCACCTGGTTGGTGGCCAAGATGTATAATAACATCGGCTATCAGGCCCCAAGCACCACCAATATGGGGTTTGTAATGAGGAGGGCTTTAATTTCCTCCAGAGCAGCCCCGCCTCACTAGTCCATTTGAAGCTTTTGGTTTGTTTCAACAATTTGTAAAGGGTAGTGCTTTTTTCCCGAGCAATGAAATAAAACGACTTAATTAGAGCAGCCACACAGCCTGCCAGTTTCTGGACATGTTTAATCTCCGTTGGCACTTCCAGCCGAGCCAAGGCTTGAATTTTGGTTGGATTGGCCGCTGTTCCTCGGTTAGAGACAATGAAGCCGAGGAGTTTGCCTGCAGGTACTCCAAAAACTCACTTCTCCGGGTTGAGTTTAATTTGATATGCTCGGAGATTAGTGAATGTTTCTTGGAGGTCATCGATCAACTGGCCAACGTGTTTGGTTTTAACAACCACATCGTCGACGTAAGCTTCCACAGTTTTTCCAAAAAAAAAATCTAGGCATGTTTAAATCATGTGTTGGTATGTTACGCCGGCATTTGTTAGTCCGAAGGGGATTGTGTTAAAACTGAATGGCCTATAAGGAGTAATGAAGGTTGTTGCTGCCTGATCGAATTCCTTCTTTTGATCTGATGATATCGTGAATAAGCGTCCGTGAATCACAAGGAGTCGTGCCATGTTGTGGCGTCCACAACTAGTCAATGCGTGGTAGGGGGAAAGGGTCCCTGGGGCAAGCTTTATTAAGGTCTTTAAAATTGACACAAAGGCGCCATGACTTGTCCTTTTTAGGTACCATGACTAGATTGGCAAGCTAGTCGGGGTGCTTAATGTCCCGGATAAATTTGACTTCAAGCAGTTTAGCCAATTCTTCTCCCATGGCTACGCTTGGGTTCTAAGAACCGCCGAAGCGCCTATTTAACAAGTTCGAGCCCTTGATGATATTAGGTTGTGCTCAGCGAGCTTACGTGGGATTCCTGGCATATCTGATGGATGCCAGGCAAATATATCCCAATTTTCTCTTAAGGAAATAGCGTAAGGTTTCATCGATTGCTGGTTCCAGCTACGCTCCTATGGGCACCGTTTTGTTTGGGTATGTAGGGTTCACTTGAAATTTGATGATCTCATCAACTGGTTTAAACAAGGTTGACTTGGATCATTTTTCAAGGACGATGTCATCCTTGTCGACCGCGACCCGAAGTACTGTCAGCTCCTCGGCCGCGAGGGCCTCAGATAGTGACTCAAGGGTGAGCAACACCGTTTTATTTTTGGCTCTAAGTGCTCTATCGGGGTTGCTTCAGATGGTGATTACCCCGTTCGGGCCCGGCATTTTAAGCTTCATATACCCATAATGTGGGATTGCCTGGAATTTTGAGAAAGCATCGTGCCCTAGAAGGGCATGATAGCCACTTTGAAAGAGTACGACGTGAAAGGTTATCTCCTCGGGTCGGTAGTTCTCGGGAGTCCAGAAGATCACTTCCAGGGTTATTTTTTCACTGCACTGAGCCTCTTTGCCAGGTATTATTCCTTTGAAGGTGGTTTAGCTCTATTTGATGCACGATTCATCGGTTTGCATCTTGTCTAGAGTTTCTTTGTAGATGAGGTTTAAACTGTTGCCTTCGTCCATCAACACTTTCCGTAGTCGACAACTATTGATGATCGGGTCGAGGACCAGGGTGGCGGGACATCGTCCCAAGCCGCTCTTCGGCTGGTCCTGCTATTCGAAGGTAATTGGTGTGTCTATCCAAGTGCTTGGGATTGCTATGTGTTGGATGGAGCTAAGCTCCCTAAGAGCTCCTTTCCTCTGGTTTTTTGACGTGAAGGTTTTGTAAATCATTAGGACCTCGTCTTCGTCCGAGGATACTGCCGCATGCTCGTGCTTGCTCTCGAGGAGGGCCTCGCCTCCCTTGGCTACCTGTCTCACCACCCAGCAATCTCAAAGATTGTGAGTTGGGCTAGTGTTGAGCAGAACGGAGTGTATATGGCATGGTTTGTCTAGCAGGCCATCAAGGGGGGTCTTGGATCCTGTGATGGGCCTTTTCTTTTATGGGGGTGGGTCAGCCGATGCAAGCCCAGAGTGCTCCTGCTGGTGTGGAAGCCTATAACGCTTCATCCTTCCGGCACAGATTGATTCTGCTTGCACTTCTTGCGCCAGCCTGGCGTCCTCTAAGGTGCAAATTTTTGACACCAGATCTGACAATTCGGAGAATGTTTGAATGCAACACCGGGAGAAGGCGTTTGGAACGCCCTCGTCCTTGCAGTTATGCTAAAATGTTGTTATTATTCTGAGTCACGGTAGTCCGGTATTTTGTCCGTGACGAACAGGAACCTGGCCCAGAATTTCCTAACTGTTTCATCAGGTTGCTGTCATACGTAGACTAGATCCCAGACATCTGGTGGCCCCGAATTACTCGGGCAGTACTCGATATGGGAGGTGGGTGGGAGTAAAAATTCGACCCCCATCGTTTGCGGGCTCGAAACTCCGATGTTGTTATCCCGATAACGGTACGTTGATGATGAATCTACCGAATGGGTCTTGAGATATGATTCCTTAGCCTCTTCGGTATGTCCATCGACGAGATCGCTCTTCAGGAAATACCTCGGCCCCTGGTCCTCTTTAGGAGATTTTTGGGCCAGGGTGGGCGAAGAGACGAAGGGCTCGTGCCTTACTTCTTGCTCATCGTGGCCTGGCTCTTGATGGAAGAGGCGCGTTCTGATGATTGGATGCTCGATCATGGAAGTCATCCCATGGAGATCTAGGTCGTTGACTGACGATCCTATTGATCCTCTTTTTTATCGCACATCGAAACTCTCTATGAAAGCACCAATGTCAGTACTAAAACCGGAAGACCTCGGGGTAGGGGGTCCCGAGTTGTCGATCTCAGATCTATGGGTAACAAGAGACAAAGGGGACGACATTTACCCAGGTTCGGGCCCTCTGCATGAAGTAATACCCCACGTCCTACTTTGATTGTATTAATGATGATGTATCCAGTACACTTGATCTACCTTGAAACCGTAAGTTGTGTTCTAACCCTAAGGCTAGGTGGTTGTAATTGTGACCGTCCCCTCTACGAACTAAATCCCTCAGCTTATATAGACGATGGGGGCACCTAGGGTTACACATGGTCGGTTGCCAATATAGGGATAAACATGCCGGCGACTGATGTTGTCCTTGGAGTACACGCCAAGTCTTCGGTAGAGTGCGAGGCTTCCGGAGTCCTTACTTATGAGAATGGTGGGACGTAAGCCCGACCCATGGACAATGGGCCAACTAGGTTGGTATCCCCTAGTCCAGAACACCGTCAATGTGGTACGAGAGACTCCTCGGTAATGGATAAAGACTTATCGAACCATCTTGCAAGGCCAATGACCAGAGGCGGTGACTAAGGGAAGTCCTCGGCTTGAAGACTGATTCAGGGGCTACCGATGGTGTCCTGAATTAGGGGGTGCTAACCACGTCGGCTCTTGGACATGTGGGTCCGGCCAAGGATGGGAAATGCATCCAGACGAACGCCGAGCGGTTATCATTTGGGGATGCGTCGGTGCGTTGGGTCGTCGTTTGTGTCTGCATAAACATAAACCGACATACATGGACCAAATGAGTCACCGCGTTGGAGTTGGAGTTGGCCTAAGATATTGGATACTCAGCTCAGTAGTTAGCCAATTCACCATAGCTTTACTTGGTAAGGGCAACTCCAACGAGCCGAAGCATTTCGTCCGCATGGTGTCCGTTTGGGTGGAAATAAATGAAAACACCGGTCCAACACGCCGTTGCAAACCCATCGTTGGTCCGCTCGGTGTCCGTTTGGACGCATTCCTGTCCCAAATTTGCGCCCGGTTTGCGTCCACACAGACACGAGACGGACATGCTGCGCGCCCACTCAGTGTTTGCCTCGGGCCTGCGTGTCGGCCGCCCAACTACCCCACGCGGTCGTAGTCAATGCGTCCAGCTACCTTGGGCCCACATGGAAGCATCCGAAAGCCTCGAGAGTCCACTTCTTTTTTAAATGCAAGCGTGGGGGAGGCGGCCTCATCCACTTCTCTTCCCACTCCCGTCCATATCTGGCCACCCTCGCTCCCTCGCCGGCGACAAAAAACCCTAGCTAGCCCGTGCGTCCGCCATGGGTTCTTCAACAACAAGGGCAAGGACAAGGGCAAGTGTAGGCTCGTCGCGCTGCCGCCCGCTAGACGCCTTCTCATTGGTGCCACGGGCAAGGAGAGCTTGCCGGCCACGGGACCGGCTCTACATCACGGTGCACCGCGCGCAGTACCAATGGCAATATGTGTGCCGCTGCAGTGGCCCGACTTCAACCTCTCCCACGATTGCCACCTCGACCTCCACTGCATCCTGGTGCCGACGATGTCGTGGTCTTCGCGCGTGCGCAGGCGTCGTGCCCTCCTGACGCCGGAGCAGCGCCATGACCCGGTGTATGCGCCAGACTCCCCCAACTGGGAAGTCTGGTTCGCCACCGAGCACGATGTGCGCCGCCGCGGCGCCGTCCAGCGCGCCCTCGAGGAGTCCTTGGTCGTGTCGCGGGTGGACGAGGAGGCGAAGGCGGCATACCAGGCCACACTCGAGGAGGTGCTCTAGTGCGCCCTTGAGGAGTCCCCGTGCGAGGGGGAGGGGGGCACTCTGGCCAGGCATGGAGGAGGCGCTCCAGCTGTCGATGACGGGGACTATGTTTACCCTCCGACATCGCCGACACTGCCTGAACCAGCGCCGGCCACACCCAAGACTGGGCCACAGAGGCCACACTGGAATTACCCGCCGTTGGGGAGAGGTACGTGTGGACCGGCGTCCTGCGCGAGTGGATAAGCGCGCGGCCATGTGAATGACATCCACGCCGGGGCAGGAGGCGACGTACCTCGAGCAAGGAAAGGTGAAGGAGCGGGCCGACAAGGAGCGGCAAATGCAGGCGGAGTGCAAGGGTTGTATTTCACCCCTAACATTTTTTATGTTCCTTTGCGGGTACTCGGTAAGATATTGGATACTCAGCTCATGAGTCAGCCAATTCTCATGGCGTTATAACGAGACGTGTCCAGCCTCCCCTCCAGTCACTCCCGCCTCCTGCAGCTCGCTGCTCGTTTTCTCCCATAGCCCCATGGCCGCTCCGTCCCCGCCCACACCAGGCACGGGCAGACTGCCGACGATGGCGGACATCATGGCCGCGTCGCGCGCGCAGGGCCTACGCATGCGCTTGAGCACGCTTGGTCCTCTCTTCCGCGTCACGGCGACCCGCGTCGGCGGCGACGGCGACGTGGAGCTGGGCCGCGCCGAGGGCGCCGTCCGGCCTTGGCCCGGGGGCTCCGTGCTGCACCTCGACTCCATGCGGATGTCGCGGGCCACGCTCGAGGTCCCCGACCGGCCGCTGTTCGGCCTCGGCATCTTCCTTGGCGCCGTCACCGTGCGCCATGGCTTCGACGCTGGCTGCGTGCGCGCCCAGCTGCTAGCCATCAACGATACGCCGCTCTATCACAACAAGGTATCACCTCTTAGAAAATGTCTGTCGGGTAGTACCATAATAATGTTGTGGCTGCTGGCTGCTGTTTAATCGGATATACTAATTGTTAGTGAATTGCAAGTCTGAACAAATGTGTACCGCAATGATATTTGGAAACATTGAGTGTAAAATCTGGAGTTGTACAAGTATAAAATGGTTAAGAAGATTCTTGAGCGGACGTCTATTAGTGTTGAGTTGACGACTAATTAGTTCTAGTGGAGTTTTGTATTTTTTTTCTGTTCTTTTTTCTATTTACATTTATTTCTGAATTTTCTACGAGTTAAACACAAGCTTTTTCAACTTGATAGAGAAATGAGAGGCGCCAAAAAGCAAGGAGCATGGTTTTACAATGGATTTTCGCTTAGTGTGACAGAAAGCTCTGTTTTGTGTTTACTGAGTATAATTTTCATTTGGAAAGTTATTCATTTAGATTCATCCATTGGTGTCTTTTTGTTGTTGTCAGCTTGTTAAGTTCTATACGAGGATGGGTTTCAAAGCAGTGCATGAGGTAGATGGATCATCAATGATGGATATTGCTCATATGTTAGTGTGGGGAGGTAAAGGAACAAGAATGGATGCTGATATAGAACAGCTCCTCATGAAGTGGAGCAGAAGATTCGGATCTCAAGACTGAAGGCTTTTTCCTCAACGGCAGTTGCATTCTTTGCAGCAAAATATTTATATACGTATATGATATACAAGGTAAAACTACTGGTCCAATATTACCATACTCATTTCATTGCCCACATACTCTCTTGTTGCTTTGAATTTTTATTTTTTTTGCTTTAGTGAACTTGCTAGCTTGTGTTTATGTGACGGTAGGGCGATTGTGCAGCGAGAGCGGTTAGTGTTAGGCTCAATGGCACCAGGGCATTGGCCTTCGCAGGTTCCTTATAGATTAACCATATATTTTGGGGGCTTATGTGTATTGCTTGGATTGGACTAGTTCAGGCATCCCCTGTGAAAGATCGTCTCAATGCAGAACACTGCTTCTTATATGTGTGAATATATGCTCTGTACTATTGATTCACTAACAAGTGCAATGAGCATGCATAATTGGTTCGCTAACAAGTTTACAACGTTCCATCTTCAGCATTTTCATCATCAAGAAACAAATGGCCAGACAGATTATATTCCAGCGCCAACCGAATGTAAGGGGGCAAGAAAATGGCGACTCAACTCAATCTTCAGGGCCTTCACTTCCTGAGAGACAGTCAAGCCCTTTCAACTGTAGGTCAGGTCAAGCAAGAAATCTCCATAATCCGTCATCTCTGCGACAACGAATCTTAGCATCTACGCAAAGCTCTTGAAAAAAATGTTGCAATCAAACAAACCAAAATCTTATAGGATTCAAATGGCATGACAAAATGTTACAATTCATGCAGTTTAAAATACCGTGAACCAGAGAGGCATGAAAATATTTCATTGCAATTTGTGTTGGCAATCCATGTTTTGTGTGGGGAGCTACTATCTGCCACTCTCTGCGGCATATTGTTGGTCGCGCCCACGAAGGATTGACCCCAAGATCTCTCGCACAGAGGACGTGCCACAAGCCAGTTGACCTGTCGAGCGTTCCTGATTATAAAGCAGCGCAAAACTTTAAGAACCAAAGCTAGACTCAAACATTTTTAAAATTTTGAGCCCGATACATTCTTTTAAACATGAATGTTATATGAAACGTGAGCACTATTCAAATTTGTGAACTAATTTTAAAAACTAAAATATTTTGTGAACCAATTATGCAAGCAATTTTCAGAAACACGGACATTTTTTGAAACTGCTGAATATTTTGTAAATAGGAACTTTTTTCAAATTCCAGAAACAAAATTTGGAAACGCAAACAATTTTTGGAACGGGAACAATTTTTAAAAACTGGAACGTTTTTCAAAATTTGCGAACAATTTTTTGAAACTCCCAAACATTTATTGGAATTTGCAGTTTTTTAAAATCCTAGATATTTTTTGAACAAAAACATAAAGAAAAGAAATAGAAACAAAAAAAAACAAAGTAAAAATAAAATAAAAATCTCATGGAACAGAGAAATGGTTCAGGAACCTTCTAAAAGTTCCCAAAACCGGTAAAACCCACAGTTGGAACCTTTGAGAAGGTTCCTATGATAGAGTGTTTTTAGGCATCGGTTTATGAATTGACAGTGCCTAAAGGAACTCCAAGTCACACATGGTGTCCTACATTCAAAGAGCTGGCATGCCTCATTCGGTTCATTCGGTTTAGAGAATTTTCATAGAAAAAACATAGAAACAAGGATTCTGAAGGAAAATATGCATTCGATTCAATTTTTATAGCAATACAATTCATTTCCTGTGTTTTTGGAGGAAACTACACATCCACTCAAAAACTCATTTTATGCATAGTATAAGGCAAGTCAATTTCTTAGGATGTCAAGTGTCATCTTAGAGCATCTACAGCAGCAGATGGCAAATCCAGCTCTTCGTGCGTCCGCGGGCACTGACCGGGCACCCCTCATATTTGCCACTTTGCATCCGCGTATCTCATATCCGGCGCATTATATCCATACTAAACATGCAGACATTGATCTATCATACGTGATCAAATGACGGACAACAAAAATCGGCTGCAAAGGACAATGAGCCCCTTCATCCGACGGATCACCCTGTCCTGCTCCCGCTTCAGCTTCAGCCTTGCCACCCGAGCCTTCTCCGCCGCTGCCTCCTTTGCCTCGCGCTCCGACTGCTCAATAGCAAGCCGGGGCGCTTTGGCGTTCTGTCGTTGGAGGCTGCGAGCATCCGTCTTCGCCGTCGTGAGGGAGCGGCGGTACACCCATGCGGGAAGACGAGCGTCCTCGTCGGCGTCTGGCTCTGTCTCGCGGTGGTGGCGTGTGGACTGCTCCGCCGCGTCCCTCTCCCGTGCATGCTGCCTCTCGCGGCGCGGCGCGCGCCCTTCCGACTCCGGAGCGCGCGTGCGGGCTGGAGGGCCGGGCACAAGGACCCAACGCTAGTTGTGTGGAGGAGCGGCCAGCGAGGGAAGGAGACGGCGCGGGGCCGGCGCGGATTGTTCTGTCCTTGTGTCGCTACACGCGGGCCGGGAGGGTCCAGCTCCGGCGTCTGTGCTGCGCCGGCGCGGGAGCTCCAGCAATGCTCCACATCCGGAGCTGCCGACGGTCTCCACCTTGGACCGCTCTAGCGCAATGCGGAGGGTCATCTCCTCCTTGTAGTCGAGCTCCGAGCCGGAATCGCTACTGGAGCTGCTCATTGTGGTGGATGGGATCGAAAAGGGAGAGGGAAAGGGAAAGGAGTGGACGGAGCGAGAGAGAGGGACAGAGTGAGCTAGGGTTTGAGCTCGCCGCCTGGATTGGGGTTTTTTGTGGGGTCGATGGTGGTCCGGGCCTGTCAGGCGGACGTGCCCGGGCCGTCCCATATTCTCTCTATATTTGGGCTGGATATGAGGTGCCGGTCAGCCCAAGCGTTTGTCCACGGTTTGAGAGGTCCGGTTGGGTCGATTTTTTTAATCGACCAGTGACTTTGAACAGCATGCTCGAGCGTTTAAGACGGGTTTGAGATGCCCGGTTGTAGATGCTCTTATAAAATTCCTATACTGCTTCAAATCTCTACGTTTTGGTTTTCTTCAAATTGAATGAGGCCTTAGCTACGTGTGAGTCTCATAATTTGGCTGTTTTTTGGGGAAAACATCCAATCTATTCATTTTATTATGGTAGTACAATGAATATCATAAATAATAAAAAATACATCCAGATTCATAGACCGCCTAGCGACGACTACAAGTACTGAAGCGAGCCGAACGCGCGTCGTTATCATCGCCCCTCCCCCACCGGAGCCTGGAAAAACTTGTTGTAGTAGACAGTTGGAGAGTCGTCGTGCTAAGGCACCATAAAACCAGCACACGAGAACAGCAACTACCGTCAATGAAAAGTAGCGTAGATCGAAAGAATTCAATTTAAAGACACAAAAATGCAAACAAACAACAAACAGATCCGAGCAAATTCACCAAAAGCAGATCCATTACTCATGGATGAAATGGCACTCTCACAAGGATGCAGAGCGCTTTACAATTTCCCTCCATGTAATCCCGTGCTCTCATTCTTGATATCTTCAATCACACTCTTGCAAATCAGATGCTAAACGAATCATCTACTGCGCCAGGTCTATTGCTAGACACAAACCCTCACCGCATGCTATTACAGCCGGATTTTGGCAAATCCGGCCACTCAACCGGGCACCCTTCAAATTTTTGCAGTTGCAGCCGGACATGTACTAGATTCTTAAATACATACAAAGGCATGCAAACTAAAATAAACCTACGTACTACGTTGATCACCTATCTACTCGTTGTTGGAGATGTCAACGATCTCTGTGCCTGGCTCATATGGGCGGCAGCTGTAGCTCCGGCTCCTCCGATGCCTCCGGCTGCTCCGCTCCGGCCTCCTCCGCTTCTATCTCCGCGTCGAGTTCGGCGAAGAGCGCGTCAGACTCCGCCTGCTCCCGCCAGAGGGAACCCCGGTTGGCCTCCACATAGGTCTCATCCTTGATGGACTCCATGATGACCTGCTGCTCCGCCATCTCCTCTGACCGGGCGACGGCGAACTCCGCCTCCGCCTACTCCATGTTGAAGCCTGCCAGCTGCTGTTCCGGCTGCTCTGCCTCCTCCACCTCCATCAGAGCCAACTCTTCCTCCTCCTCCTCCCCCGACTGCTCCTCCTCCTCCTCCAGCTCCGAAGAGTTCGGAGGCAGCCCGGCAGCGATGCGGGCGGCGCGCGCGGCTTGTCTTGCCCAGATCGGCGTAGTAGGTGATCTTGCTCCGAACCATGGCGGAGTGCCGTAGCGTGGGCGGAGCGTCGTACCAGGGGCATAGCGCCGGAGTGGGGGAGGGAGGAGGTGGATGGGCTCCGACTGGCGTCTCGGAGAGGTGGATGGGTTAGGGATTGTTTCTATATCTATACCTAATATTAAAGGACGGATTGTTTCTCCACTTTTTTTAGTCCATCGATGTTTTCCATACGTTTTTTATTTTCGTCCGTCGCTGTTTTACGTTAAAAAAAATAAAAAATTGCTCTCACTCAGACTCAGAACCCCTGCCCTCTGATGTCCAGCCACAATGAAACAACCAGCCGACCTAGACACAGTGTTTCTTTTAAAAAGAGAGAAATATTACCTTATATATACGCTCCTCGCAAGCGCGCCCTATTGCGCCGGCCCATTAGTGGGGAGGGACTTCCATTTTTCTTATTTCGTTTTTCTTTTTTTACTTTTTTACTATTTTTCCTTATTTAAAATAATTTGGGATTTCAGAAAGTTCCAAATTTCAAAAGAAAATGTGAATATTGAAAAATGTTTTAGAAACCGTGCGCCCTATTAGGCTGGCCCATGACCGGGGAGGGACGCCACTGTTTTTTTTCTTTGTTTCTTCTTTAAATAATTTGGGATTTCAGAAAAGTTTCAAATTAAAAAAGAAAGTGAATTTTGAATAATGTTTCAGTAGTAGTAAATGTTTACGAATTTAACAAAAAAATTGTGAATTCAAAACATGTTCATTAATTTTTAAAACAATGTTCACAATAATAAAAAAAATGATCATGAATTTCATAAAAATTTCATCGATTGAAAAAATGTTCGTTGATTCAAAATCTTCATGCATTCAAAAATAATGTTCGTTAAACAAAAAATGTTCATTAATTCCAAAAAATGATCACCCATTCTAAAAATGTGTGCCTGTTGAAAAAAATGTTCACAAGTTATAAAAAATGTCCATCCATTTCAAAAATAATCATCTTGTACTGTAAGAAATTTTCCAATTGCTCACAACAATATTCATCGAGATGCCATCAACCTCCTAGATTTTGTTGATGGTTTTATTATTGTTGTTGGCTGCACGCAACAAGATCCGTGCAATCCGTGGTCATGAACCAGGTGTTGCAAACTCCATCATTGCCTCGATGAGGTCATCGAAATTTTGCCCCGATGTAAAATTCATGTCACTTTGTTGCCCTAATCTCTTTTTTATATATACTAATTATTATATTAATATTAAAGGAAAGAAGGATTCTTCCGTCCAATTATAGTTTCAGCTGTCATCTATCTACCAATGTACCACATCGAAATTTTGCCCCGATGTAAAATTCGTGTCACTTTGTTGCCTAATCTCTTTTCTATATATACTAATTATTATATTAATAATATTAAAGGAAAGAAGGATTCATCCGTCCAATTATAGTTTCGGCTGTCATCTATCTACCAACGTACCACACACCTTTTTTGTGTCTCCGACGCGTGGGCCGAGCTAGGCTGCTTGACACTTTTTTCTTTCTTCGATTCAATTGTGGAGCAACGAAAAATAATATGTTTCTATTTCTCCCCTACGTCGGCCAAGATGGGCCTATTCCGAAACATTTTTTTCTTTCTTCTCATTTGATTATGGCATGGAGGCGAGAACTAAATTGTGATCATTTTGCAAAGACTGTATGATTGAAAGCATTATTCTTTTTCATCTTGGAAATAATTATCGTGGATCATAAATTAAATAATGGCTTATATATTAGTCTATGCTAGGGAAGTTAAAATTTCTCCCGTTGCAACGCACGAACATTTTTGCTAGTATACCTCTGTAGTCAGGTGCTGCTCCCAGATAAGTAGCATTGAGATCCCCAAACCGGATGCGATCGTTAGCTATCTAAGATAGGCCGGCCTAGTTTGATTTTGCTTGATGGGTTGTGTAGAATGCTTCAAATAGGAAATTGACTTTGAGCACAAATGCTATTTGGCGCTTCAAGCGCCCGATTTAGTTCTTTCCGTACGTACCGCTGCGTTCCTCAGCAGGCCGGCCCATCGTGGGAACCTTTTAGAAAGTTCTTCTTCGGCTTTTCGGGCTTGGTTTATTTGGGCTTTTTCGTTTTCATTTACATTTACGTTTTATTTCTTATTGTTTATTTTTTTTGTTTTCTTTTTCCTTCTTATTTCCTTTCTCTTTCTGTTTTGTTTTTAATTTTTATTTTTCCTTTTTTCAAATTCATGAACATTTTCAAGCACAAACTCCTTTCAAATTTGTGAACTTTTTTTCCAGATTTTAGACTTTCTCAAACCGCAAACTTTTTAAATTTGTGAACATTTTCAAACAATTTTTTTCTCAAATTCATAAACCTTCTTTCAAACTCATAAACTTTTTCAGATTCAATAAGTCTTTGAAACCGCAAACCTTTTCAAATCTGTGAACTTTTTTCCAAATTCCATGAACTTTTTCAAATCAATTACCATTTCTTAAATCCGTGAAGTTTTTTGAAACCGTAAACTTTTCAAAAACATTAACCTTTTTCAAATCCGTAAACTTTTTTTCAAACCGCAAACTTTTCAAACCTACCGGCTACGTGTGTGAACAGACGCCAGAAGCGTGGATTAGGAGCTCTCGCATTTGCGTGTACTCTACGTGGAATTGAATGTATAGCACGGGGACGAGGCCAATCAACTCAGAAAAAACATGATGGGCCCTGAAAACATGATGTGCAGGCCCCTGCCAAAAAAAAGAACACATGCTGTGAAGGCATTTGCTTGTCGTGAAACATGATGGGTCCTGAAAACATGATGTGCATGCATTTGCTTGTCGTGCCCGTTTTTTAATCCATTGAGAATGTCTGTTCTAGGAGCTGCTATATTTCGTTCGACATGAGATGTTGGCTACCCATGGAATCCCGCACGATACGTCTGGAGTTTTAGGATTTTTTGGAGGGGGACTCGGACGTGGGAACTCCTATTGGACGCTCGCTGCGGCAAGCAGTCGGTGCTTCGCACAGGGCAGGTGCGAGGGAGCGACCAAGTGGGCCGGCCCGTTTAGCGTTACAGCAGACCCCAGTTTTGGAACCTTCTATGATGTTTCCAGCCGGTTTTTTCCGGTTTTGGGAACCTTCTAGAAGGTTCCTGAACCGGCTTTTTCTTTTTCAGTTTCTTTTTCGTTTTTCGTTTTTCTATTTCTCTTCTTCTACTTTTTACTTTTTTTCTGTTTCCTTTTTTCTGTTTCTTTTTTCTTTTGCTTTTTTTCTTTTCAAGTTTATTTTCAAAAAAATCCGAATTTCAATTTTTTTCCTGTTTTCCAGATTTTGTTCAAAAATTCAAAAAATGTTCCCATTTCACAAAATTTGTTCATAAATTCAGAAAATGTTTCTGCTTTCAAATTCTTGTTCTGAATTTTCATAAAATGTTCCTGTTTTTTCAAAAATTGTTCAAATTATTTTCATTCATCTTTTGAGAAATTTGAAAAGTAATGGCATGGATTTAAAAAAATGCCTGTTTTCAAAAATTGTTCACAAATTTCAAAAAATGTTCTTATTTTTCAAATTTTTGTTCATGTATTAAAAAATGTTCTTCTTTTTCAAATTTTTCAAAAAATGTCCTTATTTTTTAAATCATGTTCAGTTTATGCAGCTGAAAAATGTTCACCTATATAAAAAATGTTCGCACTTTCAAAAAATGTTCGAAGCACTAGGAAAAAGTTTCCGTTTCAACTGTTTGGTCATGTATATAAAAAATGTTCTCCTTTTCAAAATTGTTCTCAGTTAAAAGAAATTTGTTCTGAATTTAAAAAGTTGTCCCCATTTTCAAATTTTGTTCACCAATTCCAAAAAAATTGTTCACAAATTCGAAAAATGTTATTATTTTCAAATTTTTGTTCATGTATGAAAAGATATTCTTAGTTTTTTAAATCATGTTCAGTTTACGCAGCTGAAAAACGTTCACCTATATAAAAAATGTTCGCACTTTCAAAAAATGTTCGAAGCACTAGAAAAAAGTTTCCGTTTCAACTGTTTGGTCATGTATATAAAAAATATTCTCCTTTTTCAAAATTGTTCTCAGTTAAAAGAAATTTGTTCTGAATTTAAAAATCGGACGCTCGCTGTGGCAAGCAGTCGGCATTTCGCACACAAGCAGCTTGGCTGGGCCGGCCCATATTGCGGGTGCGCCACATTCGTAGGTTAAAAATCGCAAAAAAGGAAAAAGGGTACTGGAATCGAACCCGAGACTTCCTATTGCTAAGCGCGATGAGCTAGCCGCCCCAACTAGCTACTTCTTATGGTAAATTGGCAGCGCGAACCTAAAGAAATTAACAGTAGCGAGAAAACATAAAATCTGAATACGCAAAATTACGATGAATCAAGGTGTGAGCGAGGCACCTGTCAACACAAGTAGGTAGCCACTATAGTTTCTAAGATTTCGTGTCAAAAAAGGTAGCCCAACAAATATGAACTATAAACCGCGACAAAGGCTATACTTAAAAAAAATTCAAACGTGAATTCTTTTGGCAAAAAGTAAATATTTTCTGAAACGCAACCATTTTATAATTTGTGAACAAAATTTTAAAAATTAGAACATTGTGTGAAAGCGTAAACATTTTTTTTGGAATAAAAAAGGAAGAAAACTGAAATTGCGAACATTTTGTTTAAATGTGACCACTTCAAAATTTGTGAACAATAATTTTAAAATTAGAACATTTTCGTAATTTCATTTTTTAATGGACAAATTAATTGAATACGAGAACATTTTTCAAATTTGCGAACACTTTTTTGAAAAACAGAATAGAATTGAAAACCCAAACATTTCGAATTTTCCAAAACATTTTTCGAAGACATGAACATTTTTGGAATTTGTGAACAAATTTTTTAAAGCACGAACAATTTTGAATCTTGAAAAGAAATTTGGAAGCGCCAACTATTTTTTCAACCACGGACATTTTTTGAATCTTGAGAACAAATTTTAAGTTAAGTAATGTTTCAAAGTTTGAAAATTTGTTAAACAACGCGAACAAATTTTGAAACTCCAAACAAATTTTTTGAATAAATGAACAATTTTAAGAACAGGAACATTTTTTGAAATTTCTGAACAAAAACTTGAAAAGCTGACCATTTATTGAATCTGCGAACAATTTTTTGAAAACACAAACAAATTATAAAAAAAACACGAACAACTTTTGAAAAATGGGAACAAATGTGAAATCCCAATTTTTTTTGAAAAAATGAACAAACTTGGAAATGTGAACATTTTTGGAAAATCACGAACAAAATTTGAAACTCCGAACAAATTTTGGAAACACAAACAAAATTTTGTACATTTTTTGAAAAGAATGAAATGTTTTTTGAAACCTGAACAAAAAAATTCGAACATCTTTTTTGGGACCGAACACTTTTTTTAAAAATTGCGAACAATTTTTGAAACCGAAACATTTTTTGAAATCCCAAACATTTTTTTAAAAGTTGTCAAAAGGTTGAACAAAAATATTCTTAACAATTTTGTTAACACATATTTTTTTTGAAAATTCCGAACAATTTTTGAAAAATGCATACAGTTTTTGAATTTATGAACAAAATTTGAAAACACGAATTGTTTTCAAGTTCTGAACATTTTTGTAAAAGTGCAAACATTTTCCAAAAAAGGCGAACATTTTTTTGAAAAAGAAAACATAAACTTGAAAAACAAAAAAGAAAAAAAGAATATAAAAACGAAACAGAAATAGAAAAAGAAAGGAAAATAAAAAACAGATTCAGGAACCTTCTAGAAGGTTCCCAAAACCGGAAAAAACCAGCTGGAAACCCAAAACCAGAAACCGGGAGCGCTGGAACGGGCCGGCCCGTTGCGTCGCTGCTCGGTCGCTCGCCTGTGCGAAGCGCCGGCAGTTTGACGCAACGAGCGGCAAATAGGAAATTCCCTCGGACGTCTCCTCGGCGTGCACTCTGGCACGAGACAGTTGCATGCGCGCACGGGCCTTGGATCTTGTGGTCTCGTGTTACCGACGGCGTTCGCTCGGCTTGGCTCGGCTAGCACTGTCGCCCTGGTTCTGATTGCCAAGTTCGCGTGGCAAATCGAACGGCATCGTTTTCACCAGCTGGAGGAGCAGGCAGCGTTTTTAATTCGTATCATGGACGATCCCGGTTCAAATCTCTTGGGCAGAGATTTGCCGTGAACAAAAGTCAAACCACGTCGGGAGCCGGCTGCACTCACCTCAGGCTCAGGGTTCCCGTCCCTGCATGCAGCGCCTTCGTAGAAACAAGACGACAACAACAAGTAGTGTGTTCTTGGATCAAAACTGAGATGGAAAATAAGCGTAAAAGAGGATTAAAAAATGGGCATTGGATCAAAACTAGACGCTGTGTTTCCTCTTGTTGGAAACGAGAGTTTGACAATGCTACACAATATACATGCACAAACCATATGTTCAACACCCCCGGCAGTCGAAGCGTCGCCGGAAACGCAAAGACTGGACCTGAACTCCTCGAAGACAGAAGTAGGCAGTCCTTTCATCATGACATCGGCGGACTGTTGCGCCGTCGGGACGTGGAGGACCCGGATGCGCCCAAGAGCCACCTGCTCGCGAACAAAGTGTATGTCAAGCTCAATGTACTTCGTTCGACGATGATGGACCGGGTTGGCGGAGAGGTACATGGCAGAAATGTTGTTGCAGTAGACGAGCATGGCCTTGTGGACATCACAAAGCAACTCGTGGAGCAGCTGACGAAGCCAAGAGCATTCGGCAACGGCGTTAGCCACTGCCCATACTCTGCCTCAGCACTCGAGCGGGAGACTGTGGGCTATCTCTTGGATGACCAAGAGATCAGGGACGGCCGAAGGTAGACACAGTATCCCGAGGTGGAGCGTCGTATGTCCGAGCAGCCAACCCAGTCCGTATCAGAGTAGGCGACGAGGTCGGTGGAGGCGGAGGCCTCCGCATAAGTCCCATGGGCGGGGTGCCGTGTATGTAACGAAGGATACGCTTCACTAGGGTCCAGTGAGAGTCGCGCGGAGCATGCATGTGAAGACAGACCTGCTGAACAGCATACTGCAAGTCGGGACGCGTCAGAGTCAGATACTGCAGAGCGCTCACAATGGAGCGATAGAATGCCACATCGGATGCGAGAGAACCCTCCAGAGCGGAAACCTTGGCCTTGATGTCGACGGGCGTGGGAGCGGGCTTGCAGTTAAGCATGCCAGCACGGTCAAGAAGCTCATGGGCATAGCGCTGCTGGTGCAGGAAAAACCATCTAGTCGTCGAACCACCTCGATGCCAAGGAAGTAGTGCATGAGGCCCAAATCCTTAAGGGCAAACTCATCGCGAAGACGAGCAGTAAGCTGCTGAAGGAGCGCGGCAGTGGATGCCATCAGGATGATGTCGTCGACGTAGAGCAGCAAGAAGTCCGTGTCAGCTCTATTATGGTACACGAAGAGCGACGCATCGGAGCGAGTGGATGTAAATTCGAGCGTCTGCAGGAATGCAGCGATGCGCTGGTACCAGGCCCGAGGTGCCTGCTTCAACCCGTAAAGGGAACGGGAGAGCAAGCACACATGGTCTGGATGCATGGCGTCGACGAAGCCGGTAGGTTGCTCACAGAACACCTGCTCCGCGAGGTGGCCGTGCAAGAAGGCACTGGAGACATCCAACTGATGCACAGGCCAAGCACGGGAGACGGATAACTGAAGCACGGTGAGGATCGTGCTCGGTTTAACAACCGGGACAAAAGTGTCGGTGAAGTCCACGCCCGCACGTTGCCGAAAGCCCCAAACCACCCAGCGACCTTTGTAGCGCTTGAGAGTGCCATCCGGACGAGTCTTATGCCGAAAGACCCACTTGCCCGTGATGATGTTGGCACGAGGCGGCCGAGGGACGAGCTGCCAGGTGCGGTTCCGCTAGAGAGCGTTGAACTTTTCTTGCATCGCAGCGAGCCAATGAAGATCCCAAAGGGCGGCTCGAGCTGACGATGGAAGAGGGGACGACTCAGAGATGGAAGCATCGAGAAGATACTCATTGCCAGCGTACCGCATGCTTGGCTGGAGAGTACCAGCCCGAGAGCGAGTCATCGGCGGGGCAGCGGGTCCGGGGCAGCAGCAGGCGATGACGAAGAAGAGCTCGCTATCACCGAGGCCGCGGGTGAGGCCACGGGTGAGGCGGCAGGAGGTGTCGAGAGGGGCGCCGGGGACGCCTGAGGTGTCGCGGGAGCCGAGGGCGCCGGGGGGGTGCGACCCCTGAGGCAGCCAAACAGGGAGAAACTCGACCCGTGGCACGGGGGGCACCCTCAAAACCGGGAGGCAGCCCAAGAGGAGCACGTGGGCGGTCGTCACCAGGAACGGGCAAAGCCGCAACATCCGAAGGTACCTGCTGAAACATAAAAAACCATCTCATCAAAGTAAACGTGTCGAGAAGTGATAACCCGATGTGAGATAGGATCATAGCAGCGGTAGCCTTTGGTGTTGGGGGGATAGCCGAGAAAGATGTAGGCCACGGACCGAGGTGCGAGCTTATGCGGAGTAGTGGAAGCGATGCTAGGGTAGCATAGGCAACCGAAGATGCGGAGCTCAGCATAGGAGGGTGGCGTGCCGAACAAGAGGTGATGAGGTAAAAAATTCCCGCGAGTCCGACAAGGACGAATGTTGATTAGTAGTGAGGCGGTGGGAAGCGCGTCGGGCCAAAAACGTGGTGGCACGTTGGCACGAAAGAGGAGGGTGCGGACCCAGTCATTAAGAGTGCAAAGTACATGCTCAGCGTGGCCATTCTGTTGCGAAGTGTATGGGCAAGTGAGAAGAAAAATAGTGCCATGTGTGGCGAGAAGGTTGCGGATCGCAAGATTATCAAACTCCTTCCCGTTTGTCTGTTTGCAATGCATGGATGGGATGCCCAAATTGCGTGTAGACATAAGAGTAGAAAGCGGTGAGAGTAGCAACAGCATCCGACTTTCGCCGCAATGGGAAGGTCCACACATAGTGCAAAAAATCATCAAGTATGACAAGATAATAAAGGAAGCCCGTGTTACTTGCAACAGGAGAGGTCCAAACATCACTATGAATTAAGTCGAACAGGTATGATGCAACATGCGAGGAAGTACTAAAAGAAAGACGGACATGTTTGCCGAGACGACAAGGATGACAAGTGTGATCGTTGATCTTATTACACGTGAATGAAAAACTGCGAAGAATATGACGAAGGGTGGCAGTGTTGGGATGACCGAGACGAGCGTGCCAAAGGTCCACTACGGCGGAAAGCGCCATGGGTGCAGCGACGGAGGAGGTGGATGAGTGCACCGAGTAGAGCTCGTCGGGGCTGTCAAATCGGTGGAGCACCATGCAGGTACGGGCATCCTTAACAGAAAAGCTAAACATGTCAAATTCCACGGTGACAGGATTTTCACGTGTAAGAGAACGAAGGGAAACAAGGTTTTTAATAATATCAGGAGAGACAAGTACGTTAGAAAGATATAATGGCATGGATTTAGATGGAAAAGCAGCATGACCGACATGAGTAATGGGCATGGAGGAACCGTCGCCCACGGTAATGCAAGCAGCGGTGTGAACGGGGTGAGCGGTAAGAAGGTTATAGGGTTTGGCGGCCATGTGAGCCGTGGCTCCGGTGTCCATGTACCAGTCGCCACCGCCAGTACTATACTTCTGCGGCGTGGGGGGGTGTGGAGAGCCGCTAGATGTGCGGGGTCCCAAGGCGCCGGCGGGAGGGTCGGGGCCGACGGTAGCGGTTGTGGAGGTGGCGTCGCGAGGAGCGGCGGGTACCCACCGGCCAACGGCGGCAGCGCGGGCGCGTACGGCTGTGGGGCCGCATAGAGCGCGTGATGAGAGGCCGGGCGGGCGCTGAAGAAACCGGGGACGGGGGCGCGCGGTACGGGCATGGAGTATGTGTGAACGACCCCCGTCCAAGGGTTCTGGCCGGCCTGCCAGGGCGCCGGCGGAAGGGGCTGCTGTGGGTGGCGCGGCGCCCCACCCTGGGCGGCCTGCGATTGCTGCTGCTGCTTGCGGCCACCGCGGCGCTCGGCGGGCGGCGGGGTCGGCGCCGGCTGCTGCTGCGGGTAGGGAAACCCCGGCGGTGGCGGCGCCTGGAAGGGGCCCGGGGCAGGCCGCGGCGGGGGGGCCGGGCGTTCGGTGGCGCGCCACCACGGGTACCGACGGTGAGGGTCGTGTGGGTAGCCCGTGTACGCGACATCTGCATCCTCCGCTCCTCCAGCTTCAGGTACGCGACGATCTTGGGGAAGGTTGGGTTGGTGATGAGGGGGATGTTGCAGGCGGCGTTCCCAAAGTCGTCGTTCAGGCCGGCGATGAGGGTGCTGAGAAGAAGCTCGTCGGAGACCGTCTCACGGAGGTCACAGAGCTCGTCAACGAGCTTCTTGAGGCGCATGCAGTAGTCGTCAACGGTCGAGTCAAGCTGCTGGCACCCAAAGAACTCGCCGTGCAAGAAAACCTTGCGCTGGAGCGCGTTGTCGGTGAAGAGGCCGTTGAGCTTGTTCCAAACGGCGTGCGCATCATCGTCGGCGGAGACCACCGTGTGGAAGAGGTCCTTCGAGATGGTGGTGTAGAACCAACGGATGAGGGTGGCATCGATAGACATCCACTCCTCATCGTCCTTCATGAAGCGGGAATCCACGGAGCCATCGATGTGATCCCGGAGGTTGTACTCACGAAACACAAGGGAGAAGTATGTCTTCCAGGCATAGTAGGTGGAGGTGAGATGATCGAGGACGACGGGAACCCGAGCGAGGATGTTGAGATCGCGGATGATGACGGGGTCGGGACCGTCGAACGGGTTGGTGCGGCGGCTGCGGGTGGTGCCGGAGGAAACGGGGGAGGCCATGAGTCCGGAAGGGGGGGTGCGGCGACACGCGGAGAGGGCGGCACGGCGAGTGATGGCGACGCGGCTGGAGGCGGCGGCGCGGGTTAGGATTGGTGTAGGTGGAAGCGTAGGGAGGAGGTGGCGGCTGCAGACCCGGGCGGCGGCGCGGCGGCGGTAGCGGCGGGGGGTAGCAGCGGCGGCGTGGTGCGGCGGCGGCGGTGGCGGCGATGAGATCGCGGCGGTGGCGGCTGGGAGTTAGGATTTTAGTATCGTAGGTATGATACCATGTTAAAAATGAGAGTTTGACACGAAAGTACGTTTCAGTACAACCAAAAAAATTCAAAAATAATTCAAAGAAATCTGAAATTTTTTGAGGACATACTTTAACAAGAGTTTGTCGTGTATGCAAAATTTCATCACGAAATCACATTGGTGCAAGTCATGCTAAAAAACAAAATCAAAGCTCCAAAATGCTTTTGTAAGTAACATTTTCAAAGCATCGATTTTGTTTTTTTTACCACGCCTTCCATCAATGTGATTTTGCGATGAAATTTTGCATGCACGACTAACATTTGTGAAAGTACGTCACTGAAAAAATTCAGAATTTTTAAAATATTTTTGAATTTATTTGACATTATTGTTCACAAATGCTCCTGAGATAGAAACTCCATGTTCAGTTTGACAATGCTACACAATATACATGCACAAACTATATATTCAACACCTCCGCCACTGCTCGCTAGCAATGCCATTGGCGCGGCCGCGGCGGTAGCTAGCCTCTGCGGCTGGAAGCCTAGGGTCGGCAGTTGGCACTTCCCAACGCAGCAACAGCGCCAATCTGCAGCTCCTCTCTCTCCGGCCCTCCATCTCGATCCCGTGAGCGTGAGGAGTAATGGCTTGCAGCGACCCATCTCTCTTCACTCGCATTACGGGGAAACGGGAAGCGATCCATCGAATCGATATTCTCGACATCCGCCTCTTGAAGGAACCTATTGAGATATGTATCTAGCACATGTATTCTTGTACTTCAAGTTTTTTTCTTGTGTATAGTTGAGGATATGATTTGCCCTATGTACTATATATACTTGTGCATATGCATCTATCAATACATTGAGAGTTGCATCCTATTCTTCTACATGGTATCAGCCTAACCCTCAATCCCCAGCCCTAGCCGCGCCGCCGTCGCCTCCTCAGGCCGCCGCCGCACCCGCTGTTCCGCGCCGCCGCCTACCCGCCGCCGCGCCGCCTCCCTCCCTCCCTCCCAACCCTACCCTGCCGCGCCTCCACCCTGCCCGCCGCACCCCTGCACCCTCCCTGCCTCCCCTCGCCGCTCCCCCCGAGCCGCCTTCCTCCCGCAAACCC
>NC_041389.1:127800217-127831424 GCF_002162155.2 Triticum dicoccoides
ACCCTAAACCCTCCCCGATCCCATCTCGCGCCGCCACCCCCCTCCCTCTGCCATGTCGGCCCTCGGCACCTCCTCCTCCTCCAGCGCACCTCCTAGCAACCCGTTCGACTCCTCTTACGGGTCCGAGCCCGATGAGCCCCAAGCCGCCGACATCCGCAACATCCACCTCTCCGACCACATTCCCATCATCCTCTCCCACGCCTCTGCAAACTACTATGCCTGGAAAACCTACTTCAACCTCCTCTTCCGTGAGTACAATCTTCGTGATCATGTGGTCGGTCTCGCCAATTTCTTTGTCGGCGCCCACGACGCCAACTGGCTCGCCATCGACGCCACCCTAATCCGGTGGTTCTTCCTCACCGTTTCTCCGGACATCTTCCACACCGTCGTTCGCGATGGGGACGATGCCTACACGGTGTGGACCAAGATCAATGGCCTCTTCATCGACAACAAGCTTCAACGAATTGTTTTTTTTGCAGCAGGAATTTTTTGGGTGTCACCAGAACGACTCCACCATCGACGCCTTCTGTCTCCGGCTCAAGACCCTCTCCGACGAGCTCAATGACGTCGGGTTCAAGGTGGGCGACGAGCTTCTCCTCTCGACGCTCACCGCCGGCCTCAACGAGGACTTCGGCAACGCCGCCTCCAACCTAACCCTCATGGCCAACCCCACTTACGAGCGGGCGGTGGCCTATCTTCGTCTTGAGGAGCGGCGGATGAAGCACCTCCGCACCCGTGCCGTCCACACCGCGCTCGCCGCCGGCCTCTCCATCGGCGCCTCTACACCACCCTCGGTGCCTCGACCTCCGGCTGTCCCGCACCCTGCGCCGGCGCCACAGCCGCCCCAACCACCTCGCAACGGTGGCAACGGCGGCAACTGCCGCCGCGGTTGCGGCGGTAACCGCCAAGGAGGAGGCAAAGGCGACGGCGGCGGTCAGGCTCCTCAGCAGCAGCCCCCGCCACCCTGGGCCGGTGGTTACAACCCCTGGACGGGGGTCGTGCACGCATACAGCATGCCCGTGCCGCGGCCCCCCGCCCCGGGCATCCTCGGCCCCCGCCCGAGCACCCACCAGGCGCTTCTGGCCGCGCCTTTCGGCGCCAACGCGTCCACGGCGCCCCCCTGCCACGCCCTCCTACAGCGTGTACGGCGCCCCCGGCGCGTACGGCGCCCCCTACTACGACCCGGCACTTCTAGCGGCACTGCAGCAGCCGCCACCCTACTCCGGCGGTGGTGGCGATTGAATCATGGACTCCGGTGCCACCGCTCATATGTCCGCTCATTCGGGTAACCTCTCCTCCGTTCATCCCACTTCCACTCCCTCCCGCATCATCATCGGCAACGGTGTTGGTCTTCCTATCTCTCATGTTGGTTCTGCACCTTTTCCTTCTAACTCTCGACCTCTCTCTCTTAATAATGTCATTGTTTCTCCCCATCTCATTCAGAACTTAGTTTCTGTTCGCAATCTTTCTCGTGATAATTTCGTAACCGTGGAATTTGACGAAGTTGGCTTTTCTGTTAAGGACGCTCGCACCAGGATGGTTCTTCACCGCTGTGACAGTCCCGACGACCTCTACCCAGTTCAGTCGCCGTCATCTCCGGGTGGTCCTCGAGCTTTTTCCGCCGGCGTCGATCTTTGGCATGCTCGTCTCGGGCATCCTAGCACTTCTTCACTTCGTCAAATAATGAGAGGATTTTCGTTTTCCTGTAATAAAACGGTCGCTCACTCATGTGAAGCCTGCCGGTTAGGCAAACATGTTCGCCTTCCTTTTAGTTCCTCTTCCACAGTTGTATCTTTTCCGTTTGAGTTAATTCATAGCGATGTATGGACATCTCCTGTACCCAGTAATTCTGGTTATCTTTATTATCTCGTTCTACTGGATGACTACTCTCACTTTGTGTGGACATTTCCCCTTCGTAGGAAATCCGATGTTGCCGCCACCCTCATTGCATTCTATGCTTATGTCTCCACACAGTTTGGGCGATCCATACTCGCACTTCAGACTGACAACGGGAAAGAATTCGAAAATTTCACCATTCGCCATCTTCTTTCCTCCCACGGCACCGTGTTTCGTCTCACGTGTCCTTACACCTCCCAGCAGAATGGTCGTGCCGAGCGCATTCTACGCACCCTCAATGAGTGTGTCCGTACCCTTCTCTTCCATGCCTACATGCCCTCTCGCTTTTGGCCAGATGCTCTCGCCACCGCCACCCTCCTCCTTAACCTCCGTCCATGCCGTCCGCGCTGGAACTATGCGCCTCACCATCTCCTATATGGCGCTCCTCCCTCCTACGATGGTCTCCGAATTTTCGGTTGCCGTTGCTACCCCAACACCACCGCCACCACACCTCATAAACTAGCTCCTCGTTCCGTTCCATGTGTCTTCCTTGGTTACCCGGCCAACACTAAGGGTTATCGCTGCTATGACCCCGTGTCTCACCGTGTCATCACCTCCCGGCACGTGTACTTTGATGAGCTTGTGTTTCCCTTTGCACAGGAGCAGGTGGTGCCGCCTTCCTCTCCCGCGGAGGGTTTTCCTCCGCGCCGCCGCCCGCCGCTGGCCTTGGGTGCTCCGGCCACCCCGCCCGCGGCGCCCTCCTCCGGATCGGGGCCCTCCGCGGCGCCCTCCTCCGGTTCGGCGCCTTCGTCACCTGGAGCAGCGTCGATGTTGCCTACGTCGCCCCGCTCCTCTGCCATGCATGCTGGGCCGCATGCTGGGCCAACGGCTGGGCCGGCCCCCACTGGCGCGGCCTCCCCTGGCGCGGCCTCTCTTGGCACTGCGTCGACCCCACCTCGGTCGCCCGCTGGCATGATCGCGGCCCCGGTGTCACCTAGCTCTCCCGACGCCGCGGCCTCGTCCTCCGCCCGGTCTGCTTCTCCCGACGTCACCGTGGAGGCCACGGCCTCTACCGTGGACACCGTGGTTGCCACGGCCTCGCCGCCACCCGCGGCTGCCCCGACGGCTGGTCCCGTCACACGCTCGCGCACCGGTGTTTTTCGCCCGAGCTCCCGCTATGCGGATGACTACGTCTGCACCGCCTCGACGTCCGCTCCTTCCCTGTTGCCGCCCTCGGTACGGGCCGCTCTCCGCGACCCTCTGTGGATGGCCGCTATGCAGGAGGAGTTTGACGCCTTGCAGCGGAATCGGACCTGACAGCTTGTTCCCCGTCCCCGGCACGCTAATGTGATCACCGGGAAGTGGGTCTTCAAACACAAGCTTCGTCCCGACGGCACTCTTGATCGCTACAAGGCGCGTTGGGTTGTTCGTGGTTTCCGGCAACGCGCCGGCGTTGACTTCACCGACACCTTCGCTCCGGTTGTTAAGCCCGGGACGATCTGCACTGTCTTACAGTTGGCGGTCTCTCGCGCCTGGCCGGTTCATCAGATGGACGTCTCCAATGCGTTCCTCCACGGTCATCTTGAGGAGCAGATTTTCTGTCAACAGCCCACGGGGTTTGTTGATCCGGCGTGTCCTGATCATGTGTGTCTGCTTTCACGCTCACTATATGGGCTCAAGCAGGCTCCTCGCGCTTGGTACCAGCGCATCGCAGCGTTTCTTCATCAACTCGGCTTCCGCTCTACACGCTCCGATGCCTCGCTGTTCGTTTATCACCAGGGCACCGACACGGCGTATTTGCTGCTCTATGTTGACGACATCATCCTGACAGCATGCACTTCTGAGCTCCTTCGCCGGCTTACTGATCGTCTCCGTGCTGAGTTTGCCATCAAGGACTTGGGTCCGTTGCACTACTTCCTCGGTGTTGAGGTGGTGCGCCGTCCTGATGGTTTCTTCCTTCATCAACGGAAGTACGCTCATGAGCTCCTCGACCGTGCTGGTATGCTTAACTGCAAACCGGCCGCCACTTCTGTCGACACGAAGGCCAAGCTCTCTGCTACTGATGGTACTCCTGCTCCAGATGCTGGCTTCTACCGGTCCATTGTTGGTGCTCTACAGTACCTCACTCTCACTCGACCGGAGCTTCAGTACGCGGTTCAGCAGGTCTGCCTGCATATGCATGCTCCTCGAGATGTTCACTGGACTGCTGTTAAGCGGATTCTCCGCTACATCCGCGGTGCTATGGATCTTGGTCTTACTCTGCGTGCCTCCACTGCCACTGATCTGGTCGCCTACTCCGACGCCGACTGGGCTGGTTGCCCGGACACCCGTCGTTCTACTTCGGGTTACTGCATCTTCCTTGGACCATCCCTGGTGTCGTGGTCGTCCAAGCGGCAGCCCACCGTCTCGCGGTCTAGCGCCGAGGCCGAGTACCGCGCTGTGGCTAACGTTGTTGCTGAGTGCTCCTGGCTTCGTCAGCTTCTTCACGAGCTCTCGTGTCCTGTCGAGAAGGCCACGGTCGTCTACTGCGACAACGTCTCCACCGTCTACCTCCCCGCCAACCCGGTTCATCATCGTCGCACCAAGCACATTGAGCTTGATATCCATTTTGTTCGGGATTAGGTGGCTCTTGGCCATGTCCGTGTTCTGCACGTTCCCACCTCCCAACAATTTGCCGACATCATGACCAAAGGCTTGCCCACGACGTCTTTCGAGGAATTCCGGTCCAGTCTTTGCGTCAGCAACGGTGTCGCTTCGACTGCGGGGGGGTGTTGAGATATGTATCTAGCACATGTATTCTTGTACTCCAAGTCTCCTCCTTGTGTATAGTTGAAGATATGACTTGCCCTATGTACTATATATACTTGTGCATATGCACCTATCAATACATTGAGAGTTGCATCCTATTCCTCTACAGAACCGTCCGGTCTGCATGCCATGCTCTGCATATGTCCCCAGCACAATGCATACACTGCTCTCGCGCGCATTGATATCGCTCTCGCTCTCTTTCCCAACGTGCCTAGCCATTTCAATCCCTGCCTCTAGGAGCCGCTAGCTAGCACAGTAGTAATGGCATGCATGGCGTCCCGATAAAATCATACTGTATCCATTGTTTGCAAGCTCACGAGTAGCTGATTACCACGCATGCAGCATGCAGATACGCACAGTAATGCCGTCTTTAATTGCCACCCTCCTCCGTATCTTCCTGTGAGCATGCACGGAGGTCAATCTGTCGAAGCAAAAAAGTTCCACAAGATCTCGTCGCAGGCATGAGATGGATTCCACATTTATGTCGTTGCGTGGCTCCAGCATTTCGCTGCCTATCTTCAGCTTAGAGGGTGCTTGGATCCAAGGGACTATGACTAAAAATAGTTTTTTTTAGAAGCTAAAGTTCCAAGCACCCCTGACTAAAGAGAGGCTAGGACTAGTCTTGAGGCTAAATTTTTTTAGTCAGAGGAAACCTACTAAAATATGGAATAGTTCTCTCTCTCCTCATTTAACTCCTCTTCTTTAACACATGCGAGTTCTGGATTGGAGGGTTTGGAGGATAATAAATGCTCATTAACTTGATTTTAGTCTCTTTAGTATTTGGATCCAAGCATGGATGAGGCTAGCAAGTTTTAGTCTCACTATTTTAGTCATGGGACTAAAACGTATCAAGCACCCTCTTAATGTAATGATCGACGATCTTTGCCAATAGCTACACAAACCGAACCAGCACGACTTTTGCAGAAGTGGCTTGCGGGAGAGCACTGAAACTGACAGGAGCTCATGCAGCCACACGCATGCGGTGTTGACCAAGCGGTCAACCAGCGATGCTGCTCATCCGTGGAAGAAAGGTCCAGCAGCACAGGTAAAGAAGGGAAATGGCTAGGAGTATGGTGACTGAAAATTAAATTTGGATCAGTCGATCTGTTCTTAGCCATTAGATGTAAAATGAACGGTTGGATTTTCATCTTCAACCTTCAGCTCGTCTCCTTCCCCAGACCGTCGGTCGAACCGCCTGCCACAACAACCCATGGGCGGCGACGCTCCAGAGCCAGCCTCACCACCCCGCTCGATCTCCCCCTAACCGCCGTGTTGCCACCCCCTGTCGGGCACCCTCTAACCCCGACCATGAAGAATTTTCTCCGGTGAACCTCGACCCCCCCCCCCAACACCTCTAAGATAGACAATGGGGGACCCAACCACCTTAAGATAGATAATGGTGGAGCTTCTCCGGCGAGCCGTCGAGCCTCTTCCTCCCCTCCGGTTATTTTTCCTTCAATCCAAAATCGACTGGACCAAATTCAAAAGCCAGGCGACTTACATATAGCTATTGTGAGCAAAGAATTACTCAATGCTCGAGGCTAAAAAAAGGATTACCAAACATACTAGGGCACTCGAAGTCCTACCAACTACAACCCTCTCAGGCGCTTTTACCGAGTGCATGTTGTGCATCCTTGTGGGCAAAAAGGTAGGTTTTTTCAATAGACTATATACAACATATGAAATGCTTGCAATCGTAGGCTTTGGCTATAAATGTATACTGTGGATATAAAAACTACATGGAGGTCGACATCGCCGCCACCCTCCTCTCCCACAACCCTAGCCGCCCTCTACCGCCACCCTCCACCCGCAACCCTAGCCGCCCGCCGACGTCACTCTCCTCCCACAACCATATCCGCCCGCTGCCGCCACCCACCTCCCATGACCCTAGTCGAACGTTGTCGCTCTCTCGCTCTCTCTCTCTCTCTCTCTCTCTCTCTCTCTCTCTCTCTCCCTCCCCCCCTCTCTCTCTCCCTCTCTCTCTCTCCGCCGTTTTCGGAGGCCACTGCTGGACAAGGCCATGCGGTGCCTGCGATGAGGGTGGCAGGGATCTGATTGGCCATGGTCTCATCGGTCATCAACGGGTGCAGTGTCCGGTGAGTCAGTAGATGGCACCCATCATAAAGGCGGAACATCTCCTCCCACTTAAAGAATATTCCGCCTTTAGGGTTTAAGGTCATTGAGTCTCCTGACATGATTGTCCCCGATTTCTTGGCGCCCACGGTAACCCATGCCTCCACCTTAGTTTTAATGTTGTGGAGAAGAACCGTCCGTGGGGCACCCTTGTGACAAAAGACTCAAGCATTTCTTTCATACAAAATAGCCCAAGAAGTGACCAACGTGCATGTGGACATCGCCTTGCGATTTGGATGTTACTGTCGGAGAGGCTAACCCACCAACCTTTAGTGGATCACATGAGGTGCCTGGTGGAGGTGTTGTGACGCCCAAGCTGTAGCCAACCCTTTATCATGTCCCAAAGCATAGTCGTGTACCGACATATGAAGAAGAGGAGGTCAACGGAACATTGCACCCGCTTACATAAGCGACAAGGGTCGCAATTTGGCTAATCACGCTTGCCCAAGCGATTGTAGGTCCGCCTCCTATTTTGGATGTCAAGCCAGACAAGGAATTTAAGCTTAGGTGGCACCAACCCCTTCCAGACCATGTGCTCCATGGGGTATCAAATGGTGCCGTGGAATTGGGCTTCCACACGATGCCATCCCCAGCGTCTTCGTGGAGGTGGAAGTCGCATAGAGCGGCCAAGAGATTAACGAATCAGCAAAAGTGGGCGAGTGAGAAGTTTGAGGTTATCACGATTTTGGTGATGAGGGTTATGTTTCTTTTTCTTGTTAAGACTGTTGAACCGTGTTTGGTTGGGTTCTGTGGAAGAAAGGTCCAGCAGCATAGGTAAACAAGGGAAATGGCCAGGGAATGGTGACTGAAAATTAAATTTCGATCAGTCGATCTGTTCTTAGCCATTAGATGTAAAATGACGGTCGGATTTTCATCTTCAACCTGCAGCTCATCTCCTTTCCCAGACCGTTGGTCGAACCGCCTGCCACAACCACCCACAACCGGCGGTGCTCAAGATCCAGCCTCACCACCCCCCTCCCACCAACCGCCGTGTTGCCGCCCCCTACCGGCCATCCCTCTAACACCGACCATGAAGAATTTTCTCCGGCGAACCTAGACCCACCCCCAACACCCCTGAGATATACCATGGGGGACCCAACAACCTTAAGATAGATAATGGTGGAGCTTATCCGGTGAGCCGGCGAGCTTCTTCCTCGCCTTCCGTTGTTTCTTCATTCAATCCAAAATCGACTGACCCAAATTCAAAAGCCAGACGATTTGAATATAGCTATTGTGAGTAAAGAATTACTCAAGGGTGGAGGCTGAAGAACGGATTACCAAGCATGCTAGGGCACTAGATGTCGTACCAACTACAAACCCCTCTCCAAGGCAAGCGGTGAAGCAATTCCTTATCACTATACAACAAGCCACTCATTTGTTCTCAAAAGCTTTTGCCAAGTGCATGTTGTGCATCCATGTGGGCATAAAGGTAAGTTTTTCTAAAATAGACTATATAAAGCGTATGAAATACTTGCCCTTGCACGCTTTGGCTATAAATGTATACCGTGGATTTAAAAACTACCTGGTGGTTGGCGTCGCCGCCACCCTCCTCCCACAACCCTAGCCGCCCTCTACCGCCACCCTCCTCCCGCAACCCTAGCTTCCCGCTGCCGCCACCCTCCTCCCGCAACCCTAGTCGAATGTTGCCGTTACTCTCTCTCTCTCTCTCTCTCTCTCTCTCTCATTTTCGGAGGCCACTGTCAGACAAGGCCATGCGGTGCATGCGATGAGAGTGGCAGGGATCTGATTGGGGATGTTCTCATGGAACATCGATGGGTGCAGTGCGTGGCGAGTCAGTGGATGGCACCCATCATAAAGGCGGAACATCTCCTCCCACTTAAAGAATATTCCGCCTTTAGGGTTTCAGGTCATATAGTCTCCTGACATGATTGTCCCCGATTACTTAGCGCCCACGGTAACCCATGCCGCCACGCTAGTTTTGATGTTGTGGAGAAGAACCATCGGTGGGGCACCCGTGTGACAAAAGACACGAGCATTTCTTTCATTCCAAATGGTCCAAGAAGTGAGAAAGATGTGTGTGGCCACCCCCTTGCGATTTGGATGTTGTTGTCGAAGAAGCTAACACACCAACCTTTAGCGGATCGCATGAGGTGCCAGGTGGAGGTGTCGTGATGCCCAAGCTGTAGCCAGTCCTTTATCATGTCCCCAAGCATAGTCGTGTACCGACATATGAAGAAGATGTGGTCAACAGACTATTGCACCCACTTACATAAGCGACAAGGATCACAATTTGGCTACCCACGTTTGGCCAAGCGATCGAAGGTCCGACTCCTACTTTGGATGGCAAGCCAAACAAGGAATTTAAGCTTAGGTGGCACCCACCCCTTCCAGACCGTGTGCTCTATGGGTTATCGAATGGTGTCGTGGAATTGGGCTTCCAAATGATGCCATCCTCGACGTCCTTGTGGAGGTGGAAGTCGCGTAGAGAGGCCAAGAGATTAACGAATCTGCAAAAGTGGGCCTGTGAGAAGTTTGAGGTTATCATGATTTCGGAGATGAGAGGTATGTTTCTTTTTCCTGTTAAGACTATTCAACCGTGTTTGGCTGGGTTCCATGGAAGAAAGGTCCAGCAGCACAGGTAAACAAGGGAAATGGCTAGGAGTATGGTGATTGAAAATTAATTTTGGACCAGTCGATCTGTTCTTAGCCATTAGATGTAAAATGAACGGTTGGATTTTCATCTTCAACCTCCAGCTCATCTCCTTCCCCAGACCGTCGGTCGAACCGCCTGCCACAACCATACACGGTCGGCGGCGCTCTAGAGCCAGCCCCATCACCCCGCCCTCCCACCAACCGCCGTGTTGCCGCCCCCTGTCGGCCATCCCTCTAACACCGGCCACGAAGAATTTTCTCTGGCAAACCTGGACCCCCTCCCCAACACCCCTAAGATAGACAATGGGGGACCAACCACCTTAAGATAGATAATGGTGGAGCTTCTCTGGTGAGCCGACGAGCGTCTTCCTCCTCAGTGGCGGATCCAGGACCCAGGTCGGGGGGGCCTGGGAAGGAATTCCTTTGTTGATTGTAGCTTCTTGGGCACTGTTTGACACTGTAGCGGCACTGTAGCAAGCCTGGGGCCCGGGGCGTCCCGCTGGGCTGGCTCCGCCCCTATTCCTCCCCTCCGGTTGTTTCTTCCTTCAATCCAGAAATCACAGGCTTTGGCTATAATTGTATACTGTGGATTTAAAAACTACCTAGAGGTCGGCGTCGCCGCCACCCTCCTCCCACAACCCTAGCCGCCCTCTACCACCACACTCCTCCCGCAACCATAGTCGTGCGTCGCCGCCACCCTCCTCCTACAACCCTAGCCGCCCGCCGCCGCCACCCTCCTCCCATAACCCTAGTTGAATGTTGTCGTTATCCTCTCTCTCTCTCTCTCTCTCTCTCTCTCTCTCTCTCTCTCTCTCTCTTTGCTGTTTTCGGAGGCCACTGCCGGACAAGGCCATGCGGTGCCTGCAAAATGAGGGTGGTAGGGATCTGATTGGGGATGGTCTCATGGATCATTGATGGGTGCAGTGTGCGGCGAGTCGGTGGATGGCACCCATCATAAAGGCGGAACATCTCCTCCCACTCAAAGAATATTCTGCCTTTAGGGTTTAAGGTCATATAGTCTCCTGACATGATTGTCCCCGATTTCTTGGCGCCCACGGTAACCCATGCCGCCACGTTTGTTTTGATGTTGTGGAGAAGAACCGTCGGTGGGGAACCCTTGTGACAAAAGACACAAGCATTTCTTTCATTCCAAATGGTCCAAGAAGTGATCAAGGTGCGCGTGGCCATCGCCTTGCAATTTGGATGTTGCTGTCGGAGAGGCTAACCCACCCACCTTTAGCGGAACACATGAGGTGCCAGGTGGAGGTGTTGCGACGCCCAAGCTGTAGCTAGTCCTTTATCATGTCCCCAAGCATAGTCGTGTACCGACATCTGAAGAAGAGGTGGTCAACGGATGATTGAACCCGCTTACATAAGCGACACGGGTCACAATTTGGTTACCCATGCTTTGCCAAACGATCAGAGGTCCGACTCCTATTTTGGATGGCATGCCAAACAAGGAATATAAGCTTAGGTGGTACCCACCCCTTCCAGACCGTGTGCTCCATGGGGTATCGAATGGTGCCTTGGAATTGGGCATCCACACGATGCCATCCTCAGCGTCCTCGCGGAGGTGGAAGTCGCACAGAGCGGCCCAGAGATTAACGAATCCGTGGAAGTGGGCGAGTGAGAAGTTAGAGGTTATCATGATTTTGGAGATGAGAGGTTTTTTTTTCTTTTTGTTGTTCAGGCTGTTGAACCGTGTTTGGCTGGGTTCCATGGAAGAAAGGTCCAACAACACAAGCAAAGAGGGGAAACGGCTAGGAGTATGGTGACTGAAAATTATATTTGGATTAGCCGATCTGTTCTTAGCCGTTAGATGTAAAATGAACGGTCGAATTTTCATCTTCAACCTTCAGCTCGTCTCCTTCCCCAGACCGTCAGTCAAAGCGCCTGTCACAACCACCCGTGCCCGCCGGCGCTCCAGAGCCAGCCTCACCACCCCGCCCTCCTCCCAACCGCTGTGCTGCCACCTCCTACCGGCCATCCCTCTACCCCGGCCATGAAGAATTTTCTCCCACGAACCTGGACCCCCCAACACCCCTAAGCTAGACAATGGGGGACCCAACCACCTTAAGATAGATAATGGTGGAGCTTCTCCGGTGAGTCGGTGAGCTTCTTCCTCCCCTCCGGTTGTTTCTTCCTACAATACAAAGATCGTCTGACTCAAATTCAAAAGCCAGGCGACTTACATATAGCTATTGTGAGCACATAATTACTCAAGGCTGGAGCTGAAGAACAAATTACCCAGCCTACTAGGGCACTCAGCGTCGTACCAACTACAACTCCTCTCCAAGGCAAGAGCTATTCCTTGGCACTGTACAACAGGCCACTCATTTGTTCTCAGATGCTTTTGCCGAGTGCATGTTGTGCATTCTTGTGGGCAAAAAGGTAAGTTTTTTTTTAAATAGACTATATAAAGCATATGAAATACTTGCCCTCGTAGGCTTTGGCTATAAATGTATATTGTGAATTTAAAACTACTTGGAGGTCGGCGTCGCCGCCACACCCTCCTCCCACAACCCTAGCCTCACTCTACGCCACCCTCCTCTCACAACCCTAGCCGCCCGCTGCCACCACCCTCCTCCCTGCTCCCGCAACCCTAGTCGAATGTTGTCATTATTCTCTCTCTCTCTCTCTCTCTCTCTCTCTCTCTCTCCCTCTCTCTCTCTCTCTCTCTCTCTCTCTCTCCCTGCCATTTTCGGAGGCTATTGCCAGACAAGGCTATGCGGTGCCTGCAATGCGGGTGGCAAGGATCTGATGGGCGATGGTCTCATGGGTCGCCGACGGGTGCAGTGTGTGGCGAGTTAATGGATGGCACCCATCATAAAGGCGGAATATCGCCTCCCATTTAAAGAATATTCCGCCTTTAGGGTTTATGGTCATTTAGTCTCCTGACATGATTGTCCCCGATTTCTTGGCACCCACGGTAACCCATGCCGCCACATTTGTTTTGATGTTGTGGAGAAGAACCATCAGCGGGGCACCCTTGTGACAAAAGACATGAGCATTTCTTTCATTCCAAATGGTCCAAGAAGTGAGCAAGGTGCGCGTGGCCATCGCCTTGCGATTTGGTTGTTGCTGTCGGAGAGGCTAACCCACCAACCTTTAGCGGATCGCATGAGGTGCCATGTGGAGGTGTCGCGACGCCCAAGCTGTAGCCCATCCTTTATCATGTCCCAGAGCATAGTCGTGTACCGACATCTGAAGAAGAGGTGGTCAACGGACTATTGCACCCGCTTACATAAGCGACAAGGGTCACAATTTGGCTACCCACGCATGGCCAAGCGATCGGAGGTCCGACTCCTATTTTGGATGGCAAGCCAAACAAGGAATTTAAGCTTAGGTGGCACCCACGTCTTTCAGTATGTGTGCTCCATGGGGTATCGAATGGTGTCGTGGAATTGGGCTTCCACACAATGCCATCCTCGACAGCCTCGTGGAGGTGGAAGTGGTGCAGAGCGGGCTAGAGATTAACGAATCCGCAGAAGTGGGACAGCGAGAAGTTTGACGTTATCATGATTTTTGAAGATGAGAGGTCTGTTCATTTTTCTTGTTAAGACTGTTGAACCGTGTTTGGTTGGGTTTTGTGTTTCAATGAAATGGAGCCGGGGTTGAGCCCATGTTGATCGGAAAGAAAGTATATATTCCGATATTGCTATACTTGGTACAAAGTTAATTTTCAAGAAGAAGAACAAAAAAGGTAGTAATGCTCGATCGTATGGTTGTGTGCACACGACGCACGCACTATGCTAGACGGTCCTATGCTGGCACCATAACACCGCAAGAGCAAATATTGCTATACTTGTTACGAAGTTATTTCCATGTCACATGGTACCACAGCGTCACCGGCGCACCGTGGTCCATGGCTCCACACGTAGCACACCTGTATCTACACCTGATCAACAAGGACACGCAGGTATCTTACTATCTGTAGTGCCTCGTCACTGATCCTGGCCACACGAGTGCGGTACACGGCAAAGAGCTGGCACACGAGGCTCGCCACCCTGCCGCGCAGCTTCCGATGGTGCGGCGACACTGCAAGCCCGGGACCGTTCGGCGTCGCGGCGTGGGCGTGCACGCGCTCCGCACCCCTCTCCCCCCAGCCCTCACGCTCCCATGCACCTTTTAAACCCCCCCGCACACCCCCACCCAGCCTCATGCAGAGAAGATCTCCAGGCTAGCCAGGCACAGAGAAGATTGAGATCCTCCTTAGCCATGGAGAGCGCCGAGCACCAGCAGCAGGCCGCCACCCGCTCCCGCTCCCCGTCCCTTCCGGCGGCGCCGCCCTCCCCGCCGCTGTCGCCCAACTCGGCGGCGGCGGCGGCGCTGGCGAACGCGCGCTGGACGCCGACCAAGGAGCAGGTGGGCGTGCTGGAGGGGCTGTACCGGCAGGGGCTGCGCACCCCCACCGCGGAGCAGATCCAGCAGGTGACGGCGCGGCTGCAGAAGCACGGCCCCATCGAGGGCAAGAACGTCTTCTACTGGTTCCAGAACCACAAGGCCCGCCAGCGCCAGCGCCAGAAGCAGCAGGCCTTCGACTACTTCTCCAAGCAGTTCCGCCGCCCCCAGCCGCTGCCCGTGCTCCACAGGCCCGCCGCCCACCCCTCCTTGCCCCCGATCCCGCTGCAGGCTCCGCCGCCACACATGTCGTCGGCGACGCCGCCGGATCTTCCCGCTTCTCCTGCATGCAACAGACAAGGTACGTTACGTACGCGCGTGAACGAACCCTCCATCCATCATCCATGGCTGCGTTTGTTTGGCACGTACGTCTTGACTGATTAACCGCCGGAGGCCTGTGCGTTTCTTCGCTTAATTAGCTTAGCTTTACACTTGAGATCTAGCTGGAAAGGATATGCATCTACGACTTTCCATTTGCAACCCACGACGTCCATGCATGCCTGCGGTGGTCAAAGCTGATCAATGTGGTAGGAGTAGGACACGACGATAACGCATGGATATGCTTCGGTGTTGACCCATCTATGCATGCATGCATGATGCAACACAGTGGCTGGCTGTACTATTCGTCGTCTGTTTTGTGCTGTTCCTTGGTTCGTATCGTATGAAAGCGCACACACGAGACACGACACGGTTTGCTTTGCTTGGTTGTTGTTCAGTTTCCGATGCGCATGCAATGCATGCACGCATGGCCCTGTCGTTTCTCCTCTTGACCCTGCGGTCTGTGGAGTGTCAGTGGAGCAGGGGAACCCTCGTAGTCATGGTCACACGATTTAACGTAGTACGTTGCCGGCCTAGCTAGCCTATGTAGCGTCCGCTGCTGCTACCCTTTTGTAGTAGCTCTTTTATCTTCTGCCCGCTGTTCATGCATCAATGCATGCATGCCCCAGGTTCGAAGGAAATTAACTGTCCTAGCTTACTCACAGACCGAAGCGGCACCAGTCCTATAGCTGCCTCTCTAGGACGACCGAAGCGAGCAGTGTGTCTGTTTTAGCATTGCTGATTTGTTCCCTACTACCTAACTAGTGTAAAATGGCCATGAATAGATTTCTGCTGCTTCTGTTCACAGATTTTATTGAGTTTCATGAACACTAATTTTTTTTATTCAAGTAGTAGTGCACTAGTAGTTCTTTGTTCTAACATGGTTTGCATTCGATCCATGTACCATTTTTTGGTGGCAGCGATGCACAGGCAGCAGCCTAGCTACGTGACAGCGGCCGCGGCGGTGGCGGCGACACAGGCCGCGGCGAATGCATCCCACTACATGCAGACGCAGACGCAGACGCCGATGTTGTACCCGGGAGTGGAGGCGGTGGCGCATGACAAGGTCCAGACGCAGGCACCGGCCACCATGTACCACCAAGCACCAGCTCAGAACAACGCCGGCACTCAACAGCCGCGCGCGCTACAGCTCCCTCCGGCCGCCGGCACCCACGGGCCGCCCGCCGCCCGCTCCCGCCGCCCAGAGACCCTGAACCTGTTCCCGCTGCACCCCACCTTCGCGATTCCGCAGAAGACGCGCCCGGCCGGAATCGCTGGCTCCGCGACGCCGACGGCGACGGTGCCGTCCGCCTCGGGGTCGGGGTCGTTCTCTTGGGAGCCTGAGAGCCCCCGCGGCGACGCCTCGCTGCCGCTTTATGACTTCTTCGGCGTAGGCCGCTGAAGATGATGCATGATTACTGATGTGCTCAACCTGTCGCATGCATACCTATGAACCGTAGACCAACAATGTTCACTAAGCCGAACACCGACTCAAGGAGCAAGTATGGCAGACAAACTATTTTTAGTTTTCGTAGATTCGGTTCATCTTCTAGACGAGTGATGCGCCGAGCTTTTACCCTTTTCGAAAAAACAAATCTTCTGAAGTGTAGTGTGTCATGGAGAACAGGACAAGTCCCGAAAGATTTGTAATCTATCACCGATGGTTGGCGCTGTTTTTGTTTTTCGTATACATGCTCTAGTTTTCTGCACCGATATGACTATGGAGTTGATTTTTTGTTAAACGGTCGAGTTGGAGTTAACGTTGTTGTTAAAAGATGGGTGTGGCTAGGTCTCGGTCGACTGAGATTTAACCAAGTCTCATTCAAATGACAATAACATATTAAAAAGAAACACTAGAAAGAAAATTTTATATGAATCTCAATGTAAGATTTCAGGGATATAGCGACGACTGAGACTTAATTAAGTCTTAGTCGACCGAGATTTAGCAAGACTATTAAAGGATCGTCTTAGTCCATTCGGCCACAGACTGTATGCATTCACGTGAATACCAGGGGATTGTCGTTTGGCCAAGGTTTTGCTACGGTCGGCGCAGCAGAACATAAAATGTGCGTGCATTGTCATGGTGTAATGGCCTGCTTTGTGCACGCATCCCCTGCAAAATTGGGAATTCAACTTCAACACTCGTTTAGGTCTTTAGGATGTAGGCAATCTCTCGATTAGTGGCGGATCAACCGGCGCTTGGCTCGTTAAGCTCGAGCACGTCAAGCTTAATGATCTAAAATTTGTGACCGCCTTGGTTTGTTAAGGTACCATGAGCGCTCGAGCTCTCCTTACTGGATATACACAGCACAATTACCAGAATTTAGATAAGTTAAATTGTCCCCCTAAAAAAACAAGTTAAACTGATGATTGATCAAGATTCAAAACTATGATCGCCCCCCTGCGTCGTCTAACTAGGCAGCACGGGCGTCGTCCGTTATCACGCCTCACTTGTCCAACCTCTCCTACTCCTTCCCTCGCCGATGCCAGATGCCACCACCAAGCGAAGCTTGTGTAGTGGCGACAGTGGCGGGCTCTCTTCCTCGTGGAGTGACCCATCACATGCATGGCCCTGCGGGTGGCGGCTCCACACTTCAGGGGCTGGACAGCTGGTGGCGTGTCCCCTGGTGGCTGACGACGCGTGTTTATCGTGTGAGGAGGCTTGCACAACCCCTGGCGATACATTTTTGGAAGGTTGTGCCCCAACGGCTCCCCTAGCAGCAACCTCTCGCTCCTATGGCGGCGGCTCCGGCTAAGACCACCTCGCTTTCCCTTCCTTGTCGTTGTCACCAGCGACTGGGTGCGGCGCGTACCCTTTCATGAGATCTACTTCCTCCACCCAATGCCTGACCTTCTTCCGCTTCTGTAACCCATGTTGATGATAACCTCTGGCATGTGCATTCCCCTCCTGGTCAGGCTGATAACTTGCGGCGAACCCCTAGGTAGCCAGAAACTGCCGCTTTAGAGGTCAAAGATGGCGACAACGGCAAGTCTCGATGACGTGGGCGCCAATTAAGCCACCGCCCACAAATTCTAGGGAATCAAAAAGAAGATTTTGCATCCCTGGATCTGGGATAGGATGACATATCCACCGATGGAAGTATTGCAGACAAAAAAAGCAGCTTTAGGAACCCCTGCTCCGCATAAACCCATCTCGATGAAAAGCCCTGGTCGACCAGCCTTGGCCACAAAAGGAGGAAAGCATGTGGTTGGCGAGGAGAGAAGGACTAGCTTATGGGCTCCCTCGAGGAAGAATTAGAAGCAGAAAGGTATAAGAAGCGCCGAAACAAAGGAAAGTTGGGACCAACCCCTCACAAAATTGGACTTGTATAGGAAATAAAAGGGGGAAATATGGTATGGAGAAATGTGGTAAAAATTAGGCACCTCCTTGACAAAGGAGGAAAGAGGAAGGCCAAAGCCATACCTAAACGCGTCTTCCATAATTAACCACCATTTTACCAGGACGAGGAGCCAGAGATCATCCCCCCCTTCTCCCCCCAAGAAGGAGCACGAAAGTGCATGTCTCCAGGAAGAAGGTCGCACCTGAAAGGATCGATATAGTTGACTAGAGGGGGGGTGAATAGGCAACTAACAATTTTTAGCTTTTCTTCACAAATTAGGTTTAGCAACAAATAGGATGTCTAGATATGCAACTAAGTGAGCAACCTATATGATGCTAACAACAACAACAACAACAACAACAACAACAACAACAACAACAACAACAACAACAACAACAACAACAACAACAACAACAATAACAACAACAACAACAACAACAACAATAACAACAAGTGCAAGCAAATGATACAACACAACAATAGCTTGCACAAAGTAAAGCAAAGACATAACCACAAGTGGAGCCGATGGAGAAGAGGATGTGTTACCGAAGTTCCTTCCCTCTGGGGGAAGTACGTCTCCGTTGGAGCGATGTGGAAGCACAATGCTCCCCAAGAAGCAACTAGGGCCACCGTATACTCCTCACGCCCTCACACAATACGAGATGTCGTGATTCCTGTTGGGGAACACGGTAATTTCAAAGAATTTCCTACGATCACACAAGATCTATCTAGGTGATGCATATCAACGAGAGGGGAGAGTGTGTCCGCGTACCCTCGTAGACCGAAAGCGGAAGCGTTTCAATAACGCGGTTGATGTAGTCGAACGTCGTCACGATGCGACCGATCCTAGCACCGAAGGTACGGCACCTCCGCGATCTGCACACGTTCAGCTCGGTGACGTCCCACGAACTCTAGATCCAACTGAGGTCAAGGGAGAGTTTCGTTAGCATGACGGCGTGGTGACGGTGATGATGAAGTTACCGGCGCAGGGCTTTGCCTAAGCACTACGACGATATGACCGAGGTGGAAATCTGTGGAGGGGGCACCGCACACGGCTAAAACAATTGTCAATTTGTGTGTCTTAGGGTGCCCCTGCCCCCGTATATAAAGGAGCAAGGGGGAGGCCGGCCGGCCCTCCTAGGGCGCGCCCCAATAGGGGAATCCTACTAGGACTCCAAGTCCTAGTAGGTTTCCACCTAAAGGGAGAGAGGGGGAAGGAAGGAAAGGGAGAGGGGAAAGGAAGGAAAGGGAGAGGGGGAAGGAAAGGGGGGCGTCGCCCCCCCCCCTTCCTTGTCCTATTCAGACTCAAGGGGAGGGGCGTGCGGCTTGCCCTGGCCGGCTCCTCTCTCTCCACTAGGGCCCATCGAGGCCCATTAGTTCCCCCGGGGGTTCCAGTAACCCTCCGGCACTCCGGTTTTATCCGAAACTTCTTCGGAACACTTCCGGTGTCTGAATATAGTCGTACAATATATCAATCTTTATGTCTCGACCATTTCGAGACTCCTCGTCAAGTCCGTGATCATATCCGGGACTCCGAACAATCTTTGGTACATCATATCACATAAACTCATAACACCAATCGTCACCGAACGTTAAGCGTGCGGACCCTACGGGTTCGAGAACTATGTAGACATGACCGAGACAAGTCTCCGGTCAATAACCAATAGTGGAACCTGGATGCTCATATTGGTTCCTACATATGCTACGAAGATCTTTATCGGTCAAACCGCATAACAACATGCGATGTTCCCTTTGTCATCAGTATGTCTTGCCCGAGATTCGATCGTTGGTATCTCAATACCTAGTTCAATCTCGTTACTGGCAAGTCTCTTTACTCATTCCGTAATACTTCATCTCACAACTAACTCATTAGTCACAATGCTTGCAAGGCTTATAGTGATGAGTATTACCGAGAGGGCCCGGAGATACCTCTCCGAAATACAGAGTGACAAATCCTAATCTCGATCTATGCCAACCCAACAAACACCTTCGGAGACACCTGTAGAGCACCTTTATAATCACCCATTTACGTTGTGACGTTTGGTAGCACGCAAAGTGTTCTTCCGGTATTTGGGAGTTGCATAATCTCATAGTCTGAGGAACATGTATAAGTCATGAAGAGAGCAGTAGCAAATGAAATTGTAACGATCATAATGCTAAGCTAACGGATGGGTCATATCCATCACATCATTCTCCTAATGATGTGATCCTGTTCATCAAATGACAACACATGTCTATGGTTAGGAAACATAAACATCTTTGATTAACGAGCTAGTCAAGTAGAGGCATACTAGGGACTATATGTTTTGTCTATGTATTCACACATGTACTAAGTTTCCGGTTAATGCAATTCTAGCATGAATAATAAAAATTTATCATGAATTAAGGAAATAAATAATAACTTTATTATTGCCTCTAGGGCATATTTCCTTCAATTCCACTAGTGGTGCCCTTGAAGGCAGCGACCGAACCTTTACAAACAAGGTTGGGGCAATCTCCACAACTTGATTGGAGGCTCCCAACGATACCACCGAGCTTCACCGCAATGGAATGTGGCTCTGAGGTGACCTCAACCGGCTAGGGTGCTCAAACACCCAATAGTAACAAGATCCGCAAGGGATTAGTGGGGGAATACAATTTCTCTTGGTGGAAGTGTAGATCCGGGCCTTCTCAACCAATCCCTAGAGAATCAACAAGTTTGATTGGCTAGGGAGAGAGATCGGGCGAAAATGAGCTTTGGAGAAACAATGGAGTTTGGGGGAAAAGAGGTGAGTCTTCTTGGGGAAGAAGACCCCCTTTTATAGTGGGGGAAGCAATCCAACCGTTATCCCCTCTTCAGCCCGCAGCGACGGTACTACTGCTCAAGGGAGCAGTACTACCGCGAGCCCCAATGGTACACTGTGACTGCGAGTACCACCTGCAGAGGGAGAAGAGGCAAGAGAAAGAGCGCCCGGGCAGTACTAGCCGTGGTGGTAGGCGCGGTACTACCGCTCGGGAGTGGTACTACCACTCCTACTGTTGCTGCTAGTGCCACTAAACCCGACACGAGAAACGCAAGTCTCGAGTCGAGGTGGTACCAGCGTGGAACCGGAGCCGTACTATCATCGATGGCCATGGGCGGAACTACCGTTGTGAAACAGCGATACTACCGCTTGTGGCTATCAGTGGTACTGCCGCTTGGGCCCATGGTACTACCGCTGGCGCCTCCCTTATACCACTTCCGTGATAAAAGTATACTCCAAGGAAGATGAAAGGAGCGGGGGTGCGAAAGAGAAGTGTACGTGTTGATTCCACCCTAGCCTTTCCGATACGAACCCCCTCTTGATAGTACGGTGTCTCCTACGACTCAAGTCCACAAAAACCGAAACGAAAGAGAACTACACCGTCTTCACTTTGAGCTCCGAGGGGAATGAATCGTCTCGTGCCAATGAATGAATATCTGAAATGCTCAACGCACACGATTAGTCCTCAAATGTATTGTCATCAATCACTGATGACCCACAAGTATAGGGGATCAATCATAGTCCTTTCGATAAGTAAGAGTGTCGAACCCAACGAGGAGCAGAAGGAAATGACAAGCGGTTTTCAGTAAGGTTTTCTCTGCAAGCACTGAAATTGTAGGTAACAGATAGTTTTGTGATAAGATAAATTGTAACGAGTAACAAGCAATGAAAGTAAATAAAGTGCAGCAAGGTGGCCCAATCCTTTTTGTAGAAAAGGACAAGCCTGGACAATTTCTTACAATGAGAAAAGAGCTCCCGAGGACACATGGGAATTATCGTCAAGCTAGTTTTCATCACGCTCATATGATTCGCGTTCAGTACTTTAATAATTTGATATGTGGGTGGACCGGTGCTTGGGTACTGCCCTTACTTGGACAAGCATCCCACTTATGATTAACCCCTATTGCAAGCATCCACAACGACAAAAGAAGTATTAAGGTAAACCTAATCACATCATTAAACATATGGATCCAAATCAGCCCCTTATGAAGCAACGCATAAACTAGGGTCTAAGCTTCTGTCACTCTAGCAACCCATCATCTACTTATTACTTCCCAATGCCTTCCTCTAGGCCCAAATAATGGTGAAGTGTTATGTAGTCGATGTTCACATAACACCACTAGAGGAAAGACAACATACATCTCATCAAAATATCGAATGAATACCAAATTCACATGACTACTAATAGCTAGACTTCACCCATGTCCTCAGGAACAAACGTAACTACTCACAAAGCATATTCATGTTCATAATCAGAGGAGTAATAATATGCATTAAGGATCTGAACATATGATCTTCCACCAAGTAAACCAATTAGCATCAACTACAAGAAGTAATCAACACTACTAGCAACCCATAGGTACCAATTTGTGGTTTTGATACAAGATTGGATACAAGAGATGAACTAGGGTTTTGAGAGGAGATGGTGCTGGTGAAGATGTTGATGGAGATTGACCCCCTCCCGATGAGAGGATCGTTGGTGATGACGATGGTGATGATTTCCCCCTCCGGGAGGGAAGTTTCCCAGGCAGAACAGCTTTGCCGGAGCTCTAGATTGGTTCCGCCAAGGTTCCGCCTCGTGGCGGCGGAGTTTCGTCCCGTAAGCTTGCCTCTATTTTTTTTCCAGGGTAAAAGCCTTCATATAGCAGAAGATGGGCACCGGAGGGCCACCAGGGGGCCCGGGAGACAGGGGGCGCGCCCAGTAGGGGTGGGCGCGCCCCCACCCTCCTGGTGTTTTCTTCGCTCAATAATTCTTATTAATTCCAAAACTGACTTCCGTGGAGTTTCAAGATTTTTGGAGCTGTGCAGAATAGGTTTCCAATATTTGCTCCTTTTCCTGCCAGAATTTCAACTGCCCGCATTCCCCCTCTTCATGGTAAACCTAGTAAAATAAGAGAGAATAGCCATAAGTATTGAGATATAATGTGTAATAACAACCCAAAATGCAATAAATATTGATATAAAAGCATGATGCAAAATGGACGTATCAACTCCCCCAAGCTTAGACCTCGCTTGTCCTCAAGCAGAAGCCGAAATCAAAAAATATGTCCACATGTTTAGAGATAGAGGTGTCGATAAAAAATAAAATACAGACATGAGGGCATCATGATCATTCTTATAACAACAACATATATAGATTTTGTCATATGATTTCTTATGCTCAAGTAACGATCAATTCACAATGTCAAGTATGGTTCAGAAACTTCATTGGGAACTAACAAACTATAATCTCAGTCATTGAAGCAATCACAATTTATCATAATGTCAGAAAGAGTCAAGAATAGAGCTTTTCAGCAAGTCCACATACTCAACTATCATATATTCTTCTACAATTGCTAACACTCACGCAGTACTTGTGGTTGCTACGTCTTGAGCTTGCGTTGGTTTTCCTCAAAGAGGAGAGGGTGATGCAGCAAAGTGTAGTGTAAGTATTTCCCTCACTTTTGAGAACCAAGATATCAATCCAGTAGGAGGCTCCTCAAAAGTCCCACGCACCTACACAAAAAAACTGAGAACTCGCAACCAACGCAATAAAGGGGTTGTCAATCCCTTCACGGCCACTTGCAAAAGTGAGATCTAATAAAGATAGTATGATAAGGTAAATATATTTTTGGTATTTTTGATATAGATGCAAAAAGTAAAGATGCAAATAAAGCAGATGAAAGCAAATATGATAAGAGATAGACCCGGGGGCCATAGGTTTCACTAGAGGCTTCTCTCAAGATGGCATAAGTATTACGGTGGGTGAACAAATTACTATCGAGCAATTGATAGAAAAGCGCATAGTTATGAGATTATCTAGGCATGATCATGTATATAGGCATCACGTCCATAACAAGCAGACCGACTCCTGCCTACATCTACTACTATTACTCCACACATCGACCGCTATCCAGCATGCATCTAGAGTATTGAGTTCATAAGAACAGAGCAACGCATTAAGCAAGATGACATGATGTAGAGGGATAAACACATGCAATATGATATAAACCCCATCTTGTTATCCTCGATGGCAACAATACAATACGTGTCTTGCAACCCTTTCTGTCACTGGGTAAGAACACTGCAAGATTGAACCCAAAGCTAAGTACTTCTCCCATGGCAAGAAAGATCAATCTAGTAGGCCAAACCAAACTGATAATTCGAAGAGACTTGCAAAGATAACTCAATCATACATAAAAGAATTCAGAGAAGATTCAAATATTATTCATAGATGAACTTGATCATAAACCCACAATTCATCGGATCTCAACAAACACACTGCCAAAAGAGTTTACATCGAATAGATCTCCACAAGAGAGGGGGAGAACATTGTATTGAGATCCAAAAATAGAGAAGAAGCCATCGAGCTAATAACTATGGACCCGTAGGTCTGTGGTAAACTACTCACAACTCATCGGAGGGGCAAGGATGTTGATGTAGAGGCCCTCCATGGTTGCTTCCCCCTCCGGTAGAGTGCCGGCAAGGGCTCCAAGATGGGATCTCGCGGATACAGAAGGTTACGGCGGTGGAAATTGTGTTTCGTGGTGCTCCAGGATGTTTTCGGGGTACGTAGGTATATATAGGAGGAAGAAGTACGTTGGTGGATGCCCGAGGGGCCCACGAGACAGGGGGCGCGCCCTACAGGGGGGGGGGCTCCTATCTCGTGGGGCCCTTGGAGCTTTCTTGACTTGCACTCCAGGCTCTCCGGATCAGATTTGTTCCAAAAATAACACTCCCGAAGGTTTCATTCCGTTTGTACTCCATTTGATATTCCTTCTCTTCGAAATACTGAAATAGGCAAAAAAACAGCAATATGGTCTGGGCCTCCGGTTAGTAGGTTAGTCCCAAAAATGATATAAATGTGTAAAATAATGCCTATAAACATCCAAAAGGGTAATATAATAGCATGGAACAATCAAAAATTATAGATACGTTGGAGACGTATCAAGCATCCCCAAGCTTAATTCCCGCTCGTCCTCGAGTAGGTAAATGATAAAAAGAAATTTTTGATGTGGAATGCTACCTAGCATAATTCATAATGTAATTTTCTTTATTGTGGCATGAATGTTCAGATCCAAATGAATACAAAATAAAAGTTCATATTGAGATAAGAAATAGTAATACTTCAAGCATACTAATCAAAGTAATCATGTCTTCTCAAAATAACATGGCTAAAGAAAGTTATCCCTACAAAATCATATAGTCGGGCTATGCTCTATCTTCATCACACAAAGTATTTAATCATGCACAACCCCAATGACAAGCCAAGCAATTGTTTCATACTTTAATAATCTCAAACTTTTTCAACTTTCACGCAATACATGAGAGTGAGCCATGGACATAGCACTATATGTGGAATAGAAGGGTGGTTGTGGAGAAGACAAAAAGAAGAAGATAGTCTCACATCAACTAGGCGTATCAACGGGCTATGGAGATGCCCATTAATAGATATCAATGTGAGTGAGTAGGGATTGCCATGAAACAGATGTACTAGAGCTATAAATATGTGAAAGCTCAATAAAAGAAACTAAGTGGGGTGCATCCAACTTGCTTGCTCACGAAGACCTAGGGCACTTTTGAGGAAGCCCATCATTGGAATATACAAGCCAAGTTCTATAATGAAAAATTCCCACTAGTATATGAAAGTGACAACATATGAGACTCTCTATCATGAAGATCATGGTGCTACTTTGAACACAAGTGTGGTAAAAAGGATAGTAGCATTGTCCCTTCTCTCTTTTTCTCTCATTATTTTTTTCCTTTCTTCTTTTTTTTCCTTTTTTCCTTCTTTGGCCTTCTCTTTTTTTGGGCTTTCTCTTTTTTTTCTTTCTTTTTCTTTTTGTAAAGTCCGAAGTCTCATGCCGACTTGTGGGGGAATCATAGTCTTCATCATCCTTTCTCACTAGGACAATGCTCTAATAATGAAGATCATCACACTTTTATGGATTTACAACTCAAAGCTAGAACAAGGTATGACTCTATATGAATGCCTTCGGCGGTGTACCGGGATATGCCATGAATCAAAAGCGACATGTATGAAAATTATGAAGGTGGCCTTGCCACAAATATGATGTCAACTACATGATCATGAAAAGAGCAATATGACAAAAGTGATGCGTGTCATATGAACGGAACGGTGGAAAGTTGCATGGCAATATATCTCGGAATGGCTATGGAAATGCCATAATAGGTAGGTATGGTGGTTGTTTTGAGGAAGGTAAATGGTGGGTGTATGGTACCGGCGAAAGTTGCGCGGTACAAGAGAGGCTAGCAATGGTGGAAGGGTGAAAGAGTGCGTATAATCCATGGACTCATCATTAATCAAAAGAACTCATATACTTGTTGCAAAAATTTAGAAGTTATCAAAAACCAAAGTACTATGTGCATGCTCCTAGGGGGATAGATTGGTAGGAAAAGACCATCGCTCGTCCCCGACCGCCACTCATAAGGAAGACAATCAATAAATAAAATTGTGCTCCAACTTCATCACAAAGCGGTTCACCATACGTGCATGCTACGGGAATCACAAGCTTCAACACAAGCATTCTTTAAATTCATAATCACCCAACTAGCATGACTTTAACATCACTACCTCCATATCTCAAAACAATTATCAAGCATCAAATTCACTTTCTATGATAGTTTTTATTATACCCAACTTGGATGCTCATCATTCTAGGACCAACTTTATGATCATAGCAAATACCATGCTGTTCTAAAAGACTCTCAAAATAATATAAGTGAAGCATGAGAGACTAGCAATTTCTTCAAAATTAAGATACCACCATGCTCTAAAAGATATAAGTGAAACACTAGAGCAAAAACTATCAAGCTCAAAAGATATAAGTGAAGCACATAGAGTATTCTAGCAAATTCTAATAAAATAGGCTTCTCCTAAAAGGTGTGTACAGCAAGTATGATTGTGGGAAACTAAAAAGCAAAGACTGATATAATACACTATGCTCCAAGCAAAACACATATCATATGGCGAATAAAAATATAGCTCCAAGTAAAGTTACCAATGAATGGAGACGAAAGAGGGGATGCCTTCCCGGGGCATCCCCAAGCTTAGGCTTTTGGCTATTATTGAGTATCTTGGGGTGCCATGGGCATACCCAAGCTTAGGCTCTTGTCACTCCTTATTCCATAGTCCATAAAAGCTTTACCCAAAACTTGAAAACTTCACAACACAAAACTCAACAGGAAATCTTATAAGCTCCGTTAGTGAAATAAAACAAAACCACCACATAAGGTACTGCAATGAACTCATTATTTATTTATATTGATTTTAAACCTACTGTATTACAACTTCTTTATGGTTTATAAACTAATATACTAGCCATAGATGCATTGAAATAAGCAAACAACACACGAAAAACAGAATCTGTCAAAAACAGAACAGTCTGTAGCAATCTGTAACTAACGCAAACTTCTGGAACTCTAAAAATCCTACCAAAATAGGAACTCCTGGAAAATTCGTCTATTGAACAGCAGCAACAAGAATCAACGCAAAATCACGTTCCTGTGATTTAACAAAGTTATATTCGTGCATGCAAAGTTTCTGTTTTTCAGCAGAATCAAATCAACTATCATCGTAGGTTATCCTATAGGTTCTACTTGGCACAAACAGTAATTAAAAGATAAAAACACATCTATCCAGAAGGTAGATGCAAGATTTATTACTAAACAGGAGCAAAAACAAAAAACATAAAGAAAAATTGGGTTGCCTCCCAACTAACGCTATCGTTTCACGCCCCTAACTAGGCATAAAAACAAAGATAGATCTAACGAGTGCCATCTTTGGCACTAGATTCATAAGTAGCACGCATGATAGATTCATAAGGTAATTTGACTTTCTTTCTTGGAAAGTGCTCCATGCCTTTATTTAATGGAAATTGGAATCTAATGTTCGCTTCCTTCATATCAATAATCGCACCAATCGTTCTAAGGAAAGGTCTACCAAGAATAATATGGCAAGAAAGATTGCAATCTATATCAAGAACGATAAAATCTACGGGCACCAAATTTCTATTTGCAACAATAAGAACATTGTTGATCCTTCCCATAGGCTTTTTAATGGTGGAATCCGCAAGGTGCAAATTTAAAGAGCAATCATCAAGATCATGGAAACCTAGAATATCACATAAAGTTTTTGGAATCGTGGAAACACTAGCACCCAAATCACACAAAGCAAAACACTCAAAATCTTTAATTCTAATCTTTATAGTAGGTTCCCACTCATCATTAAGTTTTCTAGGTATAGAAACTTCCAAATTAAGTTTTTCATCATAAGATTGCATCAAGGCATCAACAATATGTTTGGTAAAGGCTTTATTTCTATAAGCATGAGGAGAATTAACAACGGATTGCAACAAGGAAATACAACCTTTTAAAGAGCAATTATCATAATCAAATTCCTTGAAATCCGAGATAGTAAGTTCAATGTTATTAGAAGTAGAGGATTCTCCAATCTCACTTTTACCAAATTTAGCATCAAGATCCAAAGACTCTGAATTTTTGGGACGCCTTCTAGGCAAAGTTGATTCATCATCACTCCCATAATCATCAAAATTCATATTGCAAAACATAGATCTAATAGGAGACGCATCAATAACTTTAAGATCCTCGTCATTATTTTTGTGGAAACTAGAAGAACACGCTTTTATAAAGCTTTCTTTTTTAGCACGCAATCTAGCGGTTCTTTCCTTGCACTCGTCAATGGAAATTCTCATTACTTTGAGAGACTCATTGATATCATGCTTAGGAGAAGAATATCCAAGTTTAAGAGAATTAACATCAAGCGAAAGTCTATCAACGTTCCTAGCCAAATCATCAACTTTGAGCAATTTTCTTCAAGGAAAGCATTAAAATTCTTTTGAGAAATCATAAATTATTTCACACTATTCTCAAAATAAGAGGGCATCTTATTAAAATTACCATAAGAATTATTGTAGGAATTTCCATAATTATTAGAGGGATTACTAGGGAACGGTCTAGCATTAAAATTTCCTCTATAAGCATTGTTTCCAAAACTATTCCTACCAACAAAATTCACATCCATAGATTCATTATTATTCTCAATCAAGGAAGACAAAGGCATATCATTGGGATCAAGAGGGGTATTTTTAGTAGCAAACATCTTCATAAGTTCATCCATCTTTCCACTCGAAACATTGATTTCTTCGATAGCATGCACTTTTTTACTAGAAGATCTTTCAGTGTGCCACTGAGAATAATTAGCCATAATATTATCAAGCAATTTTGTAGCATCTCCTAATGTGATTTCCATAAACTGCCTCCCGCGGCCGAATCTAAGAGATTTCTAGCAGCAAAGTTCAAACCGGCATAAAAATTTTGTATGATCATCCATAAATTTAAACCATGAGTAGGGCAATTACGAAGCATCAATTTCATTCTTTCCCAAGATTGGGCAACATGCTCTTGATCAAGTTGTTTAAAATTCATAATATCGTTCCTAAGAGTGATGATCTTGGCAGGGGGGGGGGATACTTAGAGATAAAAGCATCTTTGCACTTGTCCAAGAATCAATACTATTTTTAGGCAAAGACGAAAACCAAACTTTAGCACGATCTCTAAGTGAAAACGGAAATAACTTCAATTTGACAATATTGTTATCCGTATCTTTCTTCTTTTGCATATCACACAAATCAACAAAATTGTTTAGATGAGTAGCGGCATCTTCACTAGGAAGGTCGGCGAATTGATCTTTCATAACAAGATTCAACAAAGTGGTATTGATTTCACAAGACTCAACATCATTAAGAGGAGCAATCGGAGTACTAAGGAAATCATTATTATTGGTATTCGAGAAGTCACACAACTTGGTATTATCTTGCGCCATGGCAACAAGTAATCCAACACACAAGCAAACAGAAGAACGGCAAGCGAACGAGAGAGGAGGAGGTTGGGAAAGAGAGGGCGAATAAAACGGCAAGGGTGAAGTGGGGGAGAGGAAAACGAGAGGCAAATGGCAAATAATGTAAATGCGAGGGAGATGGGTTTGTGATGGGTACTTGGTATGTCTTGACTTGAGCGAAGACCTCCCCGGCAACGGCGCCATAAATCCTTCTTGCTACGTCTTGAGCTTGCGTTGGTTTTCCTCGAAGAGGAGAGGGTGATGCAGCAAAGTGTAGCATAAGTATTTCCCTCAGTTTTGAGAACCAAGGTATCAATCCAGTAGGAGGCTCCTCAAAAGTCCCACGCACCTACACAAACAAACTGATAACTCGCAACCAACGCAATAAAGGGGTTGTCAATCCCTTCACGGCCACTTGCAAAAGTGAGATCTAATAAAGATAGTATGATAAGGTAAATATATTTTTGGTATTTTTGATATAGATGCAAGAAGTAAAGATGCAAATAAAGCAGATGAAAGCAAATATGATAAGAGATAGACCCGGGGGCCATAGGTTTCACTAGAGGGTTCTCTCAAGATGGCATAAGTATTACGGTGGGTGAACAAATTACTGTCGAGCAATTGATAGAAAAGCGCATAGTTATGAGATTATCTAGGCATGATCATGTATATAGGCATCACATCCATAACAAGTAGACCGACTCCTGCCTGCATCTACTACTATTACTCCACACATCGACCGCTATCCAGCATGCATCTAGAGTATTAAGTTCATAAGAACAGAGCAACGCATTAAGCAAGATGACATGATGTAGAGGGATAAACACATGCAATATGATATAAACCCCATCTTGTTATCCTCGATGGCAACAATACAATATGTGTCTTGCAACCCTTTCTGTCACTGAGTAAGAACACCGCAAGATTGAACCCAAAGCTAAGCACTTCTCCCATGGCAAGAAAGATCAATCTAGTAGGCCAAACCAAACTGATAATTCGAAGAGACTTGCAAAGATAACTCAATCATACATAAAAGAATTCAGAGAAGATTCAAATATTATTCATAGATAAACTTGATCATAAACCCACAATTCATCGGATCTCGACAAACACACCGCAAAAAGAGTTTACATCGAATAGATCTCCACAAGAGAGGGGGAGAACATTGTATTGGGATCCAAAAAGAGAGAAGAAGCCATCTAGCTAATAACTATGGACCCGTAGGTCTGTGGTAAACTACTCACAACTCATCGGAGGGGCAAGGATGTTGATGTAGAGGCCCTCCGTGGTTGCTTCCCCCTCCGGCAGAGTGCCGACAAGGGCTCCAAGATGGGATCTCGCGGATACAGAAGGTTACGGCAGTGGAAATTATGTTTCGTGGTGCTCCTGGATGTTTTCGGGGTACGTAGGTATATATAGGAGGAAGAAGTACGTTGGTGGACGCCCGAGGGGCCCACGAGACAGGGGGCGCGCCCTACAAGGGGGGGGGGCTCCTATCTCGTGGGGCCCTCGGAGCTTTCTTGACTTGCACTCCAGGCTCTCCGGATCAGATTTGTTCCAAAAATAACACTCCCGAAGGTTTCATTCCGTTTGGACTCCGTTTGATATTCCTTTTCTTCGAAATACTGAAATAGGCAAAAAAACAGCAATATGGGCTGGGCCTCCGGTTAGTAGGTTAGTCCCAAAAATGATATAAATGTGTATAATAAAGCCCATAAACATCCGAAAGGGGTAATATAATAGCATGGAACAATCAAAAATTGTAGATACGTTGGAGACGTATCAGTGGTTATGGAGTTTCAACCGGACACTTAGAAAGATAGGGGCTCATTGTGTTGCCTCCCAACGTATTCACCTTTGGGTGATGTCAACAATAATAATTCATGCTAAGTTAC
>NC_041389.1:127831906-127848934 GCF_002162155.2 Triticum dicoccoides
GATCTTTCAAACACGAGGAGCTTGCCAAAGGATAAAATGAAAAAGGGAAAGGTGAAGATCACCTTGACTCAAGCATAAAGTAAAAACATAAAGTAAAAGATAGGCCCTTCGCGGAGGGAAGCAGAGGTTGTCATGTGCTTTTAGGGTTGGATGCACAAAATCTTAATGCAAAAGAACATCACTTTATATTGCCACTTGTATATGGACCTTTATTATGCAGTCCATCGCTTTTATTGCTTCCATAAAAAGATCGTATAAAGCTTATTTTCTCTGCACTAATAAGTCATACATATTTAAAGAGCAATTTTTATTGCTTGCAACATGACAACTTACTTGAAGGATCTTACTCAATCCATAGGTAGGTATGGTGGACTCTCATGGCAAAACTGGGTTTAAGGATATTTGGAAGCACAAGTAGTATCTCTACTTGGTCCAAGGAATTTGGCTAGCACGAGGGAGAAAGGCAAGCTCAACATGTTGGGAAGATTAATGACAATATACTTTAACTGAGATGTGAGAAAACATAAACCATTACGTTGTCTTCCTTGTCGAACATCAGCTCTTTTAGCATGTCATACTTAATGAGTGCTCACAATCATAAAAAATATGTCCAAGATAGTATATTTGTATGTGAAAACCTCTCTTTCCTTATTACTTCCTATTAATTGCAACAATGACCAAAACTACGTTTGTCAACTCTCAACAACTTTTATGCCTCATACTTTCTATGTGTGAAGTTATTAATATCCATAAGATCAATATGAACTCTTTTATTCTTTTTATTCTTTCTACTTTCTCAAGATCATGGCAAGATAGCAAAGCCCTTGACTCAACACTAATCTTTATTATAGATAGCTCACGGACTTGATTACATAAAGAGATCACAAAGCAAAACTCAAAACTAAGTGATACTAAAACTTCAATCTACTAGATCAAGATGCTACTAAAAGGATCGAACTAAATAAAATGGTAAAGATAGGAGTGTGATGGTGATACGATACCGGGGCACCTCCCCCAAGCTTGGCAGTTGCCAAGGGGAGTGCCCATACCCATGTGATTATGTCCTCGGAGGTGGTGAAGTAGGAGTTGTTGATGATGTAGGCCTGTCGTCCATCTTCCAAGTCATAGGCTCACCATCATAGAAGGATGATCGAGTCTCCTGGATCCTCAAATCTGCAGCCAAACTCATCCTCTTGAATCTATATTCATACTCACAGTTTTGGTTTTGCAGGTCATAGATCTGGGCTTGGAGGTGCTCGATTTTCTCTTGAAGCTTGAAGATGGTCTCCCCAATGACCTTGGCATCTAGCTTGTGGTTGCTGGTGAACTCCGTGATCATCATCTTGTTGGCGTTGAGTCCACGCTCCACCATCCCTTGGCACTTGAAAACTTGTTGCTCCATGGCTTCGAGCTTTGTCTCCACGCTTCCGGTACGCCTTGGTCCCTCCACGTCGCGGATGTGCAGCACCCCTCATGCATCTCAATGGTTTGAGGGTGTTGCAACACCTCCGCGAGATAGGAGTTGATAACCCTCTCGAAAAACTTGTCCTTGGGAGCGCTTGGAGACGTCATGATGCTCTAGATCTGTCAGAAAAACAGCTCGAAACGAAAACAGAGGATAGTTGTGTGATACGGTGGTCAAAGCCTTCGGAAGATTATATAATGAATTTTTACCGACCAAAATACGTAACATGCAAGAAAACGGAGTCCGGGAGGCACACGAGGTGGCCACGAGACAGGGGGGCGTGCCCAGGAAGGGTGGGCGCGCCCTCCACCCTCGTGGAGCCCTCGTGTCCTTCCCGGATTACTTCTTTCTTTCCAAAATTCTTAAATATTCCAAAACGGATAAAAATTGCCATTAGAATTGTTTTGGAGTCGGTTTACTTACCGTACCACATACCTATTCCTTTTCGGAGTCTGAAACATTCTGGAAAGTGTCCCTTATGTATTCCTCTGGGGTTACGGTCTCAATAATATTAGTTTCAACATTGATAGGATCACCTGAGATATAATGTTTGATTCTTTGACCGTTCACCACCCTCAGACTTGTGCCTTCGAAGTTGCTGATTTTTATGGCACCGGAACGATAGACCTCCTCGATAACGTAAGAACCTTCCCATTTAGAGAGAAGTTTTCCTGCAAAAAATCTTAAGCGGGAGTTGAATAATAACACATAATCACCTAGGTTCAACTCACGCTTTTGTATCCTTTTGTCATGCCAGCGTTTGACTTTTTCTTTGAATAGCTTGGCATTCTCATAGGCTTGGGTTCTCCATTCATCAAGTGAGCTAATATCAAATAACCTCTTCTCACCGGCAAGTTTGAAGTCATAGTTGAGCTCTTTAATAACCCAATATGCTTTATGTTCAAGTTCTAGAGGTAAGTGACATGCTTTTCCATAAACCATCTTATACGGAGACATACCCATAGGATTTTTGTATGCAGTTCTATAGGCCCATAATGCATCATCAAGTTTTTTGGAGCAATTCTTTCTAGATCTATTGACAGTCTTTTGCAAAATTAACTTGAGCTCTCTATTGCTCAACTCTACTTGACCACTAGACTGCGGGTGATAAGGGGATGCAATTCTATGATTAACATCATACTTAGCAAGCATCTTACAGAAAGCACCATGAATAAAATGTGAACCACCATCAGTCATAAGATATCTAGGGACTCCAAACCTCGGAAAAATAACTTCTTTAAGCATCTTAATAGAGGTGTTATGATCAGCACTACTAGTTGGAATAGCTTCTACCCACTTAGTAACGTAATCAACAGCAACTAAAATATGTGTATAACCATTAGAGGCAGGAAAAGGTCCCATATAATCAAAGCCCCAAACATCAAATGGTTCAATAACAAGAGAATAATTCATAGGCATTTCTTGACGTCTGCTAATATTACCAATTCTTTGACATTCATCACAAGATAAGACAAACTTACGAGCATCTTTGTAGAGAGTAGGCCAATAAAAACCAGATTGCAATATCTTATGTGCAGTTCTATCTCCAGTGTGGTGTCCTCCATATGATTCAGAGTGGCACTTGCGTAGGATCTGTTCCTGTTCATGCTCAGGTACACAACGTCTAATAACACCATCTACTCCTTCTTTATAAAGGTGTGGGTCATCCCAGAAGTAATGTCTTAAATCATAAAAGAACGTTTTCCTTTGCTGGTATGTGAAACTAGGTGGTATAAATTTAGCAACAATGTAATTAGCATAATCAGCATACCAAGGAGTAGTATGAGAAGCATTAATGACCACTAATTGTTCATCGGGAAAGCTATCATCAATAGGCAGTGGGTCATCAAGAACATTCTCTAACCTAGACAAGTTGTCTGCAACGGGGTTCTCAGCTCCCTTTCTATCAATAATATGCAAATCGAATTCTTGGAGCAAGAGAACCCATCTAATAAGTCTAGGCTTGGATCTTTCTTTTCCATAAGATATTTAATAACAGCATGATCAGTGTGAATAGTACCTTTGGAATCAACAATATAAGGTCTAAATTTATCACATGCAAACACAACTGCTAAAAACTCTTTTTCAGTAGTAGCATAATTTCTCTGGGCAGTATCAAGAGTCTTACTAGCATACTGGATAACATTCAATTTCTTATCAACTCTTTGCCCAAGAACAACACCTACATCATAATCACTAGCATCACACATAATTTTAAAGGGTAAATTCCAATCAGGAGGCTGAACAATAGGTGCAGTGATCAAAGCTTTCTTAAGTATTTCAAATGCTTATACACAATCATCATCAAAGACAAAAGGAATATCTTTTTGCAATAAATTAGTCAGAGGCCTAGAGATTTTAGAAAAGTCCTTAATGAACATCCTATAAAAACCGACATGACCAAGGAAACTTCTTATACCTTTTATGTCCTTGGGACATGGCATCTTTTCAATAGCATCAACTTTAGCTTTATCAACTTCAACACCTCTCTCAGAAATCTTATGCCCCAAGACAATGCCTTCATTAACCATAAAGTGGCACTTTTCCCAATTCAAGATGAGACTAGTGTCTTCACATCTCTGCAAAACTCGATCAAGGTTGCTCAAGCAATCATCAAAAGAGGATCCATAAACGGAGAAATCATCCATGAATACCTCACAAATCTTTTCACAAACGTTAGAGAATATAGCCATCATGCATCTTTGAAAGGTAGCAGGTGCATTACATAAACCAAAAGGCATACGTCTATAAGCAAAAGTACCGAAAGGGCAAGTAAAAATAGTTTTTGATTGATCCCCCGCTGACACAGGTATTTGAGAGAAACCAGAATAACCATCTAGAAAAGCAGAAATGTGTGTGTTTGGATAGTCTTTCTAGCATTTGATCAATAAAAGGTAAAGGGTAATGATCTTTCTTAGTAGCTTTATTTAATTTATGGAAATCAATTACCATCCTATAACCTGTAATAATTCTTTGTGGGATCAATTCATCTTTATCATTAGGAACGACAGTAATACCTCCCTTTTTAGGAACACAATGGACAGGGCTTACCCAATCACTATCAGCAACGGGATAAATTATACCTGCCTCAAGGAGCTTTAGTATCTCCTTTCTTACCACTTCTTTCATCTTAGGATTCAACGTCGTTGAGGATCTCTAACTGGTTTGGCATCGTCCTCCAAATTAATTTTGTGTTGGCATAACGTGGGACTAATGCCCTTAAGATCATCTAGAGTATATCCGACAGCAGCACGGTGCTTCTTCAGAGTTTTCAATAATCTTTCTTCTTCTTGCTCTGAAAGGTTAGCACTAATAATAACATGATATATTTTCTTTTCATCAAGATAAGCATACTTAAGATTATCAGGTAATGGTTTGAGTTCAAACACGGGATCACCCTTGGGTGGAGGGGGGTCCCCTAGAATTTCAACGGGTAGGTTTTGTTTCAGAATAGGTTCCTGTTGAAGGAACACTTCATCTATTTCCCTTCTTCCATTTATAAACATATCATTTTCATGGTCTAGCAAATATTGTTCTAATGGATCAGTAGGAGGCACGTCAATAGAAGCAAGACCAATAATCTCATCCTTACTAGGTGATTCTTTATCACGGGGTTGCCTACGAAACTTAGCAAAATTAAACTCATGAGTCATATCCCCTAAGCCAATTGTAACAATATCCTTTTCGCAATCAATCCTAGCTTTAACAGTATTCAAGAAGGGTCTACCAAAAATAATGGGACAAAAATCATCTTGTGGGGAACTAAGAACAAGAAAATCAGCAGGATATTTAACCTTCCCACACAAGACTTCAACATCTCTAACAATCCCAGTTGGTGAAATAGTATCTCTATTGGCAAGCTTGATAGTAACATCAATACCTACCAATTCAGCGGGTGTAATATCATGCATAATTTCTTTATATAAGTCATAGGGTATTGCACTAGCACTAGCACCCATATCACATAAGCCATGGTAGCAGTGATCCCCTATTTTAACAGAAATAACAGGCATGCCTACAACAGGTCTATGTATCTTAGTATCTGGTCTAACAATATTAGCAGTCTCACCACAGAAATAAATAACATGCCCTTCTAAATCATCATCCAAGAGATCTTTAACCATAGCAATACTAGGTTCAACTTTGATTTGCTCATGAGGTGTATAAGTCCTAGTATTACTCTTACGAACAACCGTCGAAGTTTTAGCATGATCCTTTATCCTAACAGGAAAAGGAGGTTTCTCAATATAAGTAGTAGGAACAATAGGATCACTATAAGTGGCAGTCTTTTCTTCAACTGTAATAGGTGCAACTACTTTTACTTCAATGGGAGGATTATATTTAAACCACTTCTCCTTAGGGAGATCAACGTGAGTAGCAAAAGATTCACAAAAAGCAGCTACTATCTCAGAGTCAAGTCCATACTTAGCGCTAAATCCACGAAAAGCATCGGTATCCATAAAAGATTTAACACAATCAAACTTAGGTGTTATACCTGACTCCTTACCATCGTCGAAACCCCAATCTTCAGAGTTGTGTTTAATTCTTTCCAATAAGTCCCACTTGAATTCAATAGTCTTCATCATATAAGAACCAGCACAGGAAGTATCGAGCATGTTGCGATCATTGGGAGAAAGCCGGGCATAATTTTTTTGAATAATCATTTCTCTGGAGAGCTCATGATTGGGGCATGAATATAAAATTGACTTAAGCCTCCCCCAAGCTTGAGCGATGCTTTATCCTTTGCGAGTCCAGAAATTATATATGTAATTATGATCACGATGAACAAGATGCATATGATAGAACTTCTGGTAAAATTCCAACTTCAATTGTTTATAATTCCAAGATCCCGTATCATCACATAGCCTATACCATGTCAATGCATCTCCCTTCAAAGATAAAGGGAATACCTTCCTTTTTACAACATCATCGGGAATACCTACAAGCTTAAATAATCCACAAACTTCATCCACAAAGATAAGGTGTAAATCGGGATGCAATGTTCCATCTCCTTCAAATGGATTAGCTAGCAGTTTCTCTATCATACCCGAAGGAATCTCAAAGTAAATATTTTCAGTAGGTTCAGTAGGTTGAGGAGCGACTCTTTGCTCTTCTGGTCGGGGTGAAGATACCCTGAACAAGCCCCTCAAAGGATTAGTTTCCATAGTAACAAGTGACAGAAAATTTCAGCACACTATATAAATGTTTCCTTACCAAGTACCACTCACCAAAGGTGCTTCACTCCCCGGCAACGGCGCCAGAAAAGAGTCTTGATGACCCACAAGTATAGGGGATCAATCATAGTCCTTTCGATAAGTAAGAGTATCGAACCCAACGAGGAGCAGAAGGAAATGACAAGCGGTTTTCAGTAAGGTTTTCTCTGCAAGCAGTGAAATTGTAGGTAACAGATAGTTTTGTGATAAGATAAATTGTAACAAGTAACAATCAATGAAAGTAAATAAAGTGCAGCAAGGTGGCCCAATCCTTTTTATAGAAAAGGACAAGCCTGGACAATTTCTTATAATGAGAAAAGAGCTCCCGAGGACACATGGGAATTATCGTCAAGCTAGTTTTCATCATGCTCATATGATTCGCGTTCGGTACTTTGATAATTTGATATGTGGGTGGACCGGTGCTTGGGTACTGCCCTTACTTGGATAAGCATCCCACTTATGATTAACCCCTATTGCAAGCATCCGCAACTACAAAAGAAGTATTAAGGTAAACCTAACCACATCATTAAACATATGGATCCAAATCAACCCCTTACGAAGCAACGCATAAACTAGGGTCTAAGCTTCTGTCACTCTAGCAACCCATCATCTACTTATTACTTCCCAATGCCTTCCTCTAGGCCCAAATAATGGTGAAGTGTCATGTAGTCGACGTTCACATAACACCACTAGAGGAAAGACAACATACATCTCATCAAAATATCGAACGAATACCAAATTCACATGACTACTAATAGCTAGACTTCACCCATGTCCTCAGGAACAAACGTAAATACTCACAAAGCATATTCATGTTCATAATCAGAGGAGTAATAATATGCATTAAGGATCTTAACATATGATCTTCCACCAAGTAAACCAATTAGCATCAACTATAAGGAGTAATCAACACTACTATCAACCCATGTTGGAAATATGCCCTAGAGGCAATAATAAATTAGTTATTATTATATTTCCTTGTTCATGATAATCGTTTATTATCCATGCTATAATTGTATTGATAGGAAACTCAGATACATGTGTGGGTACATAGACAACACCATGTCCCTAGTAAGCCTCTAGTTGACTAGCTCGTGGATCAATAGATGGATACGGTTTCCTAACCATGGACATTGGATGTCGTTGATAACGGGATCACATCATTAGGAGAATGATGTGATGGACAAGACCCAATCCTAAGCCTAGCACAAAGATCGTGTAGTTCGTATGCTAAAGCTTTTCTAATGTCAAGTATCTTTTCCTTAGACCATGAGATTGTGCAACTCCCGGATACCGTAGGAATGCTTTGGGTGTACCAAACGTCACAATGTAACTGGGTGGCTATAAAGGTGCACTACAGGTATCTCCGAAAGTGTCTGTTGGGTTGGCACGAATCGAGACTGGGATTTGTCACTCCGTGTAAACGGAGAGGTATCTCTTGGCCCACTCGGTAGGACATCATCATAATGTGCACAATGTGACCAAGGGGTTGATCACGGGATGATGTGTTATGGAACAAGTAAAGAGACTTGCCGGTAATGAGATTGAACAAGGTATCGGCATACCGACGATCGAATCTCGGGCAAGTACAATACCGCTAGACAAAGGGAATTGTATACGGGATTGATTGAGTCCTTAACATCGTGGTTCATCCGACGAGATCATCGTGGAACATGTGGGAGCCAACATGTGTATCCAGATCCCGCTGTTGGTTATTGACCGGAGAATGTCTCGGTCATGTCTGCATGGTTCCCGAACCCGTAGGGTCTACACACTTAAGGTTCGATGACGCTAGGGTTATAAAGGAAGTTTGTATGTGGTTACCGAATGTTGTTCGGAGTCCTGGATGAGATCCCGAACGTCACGAGGAGTTCCGGAATGGTCCGGAGGTAAATATTTATTTATGGGAAGTCCTGTTTTGGTCACCGGAAAAGTTTTGGGTTTTATCGGTAACGCACCGGGACCACCGGGAGGGTCCCGGGGGTCCACCAAGTGGGGCCACCATCCCCGGAGGGCTGCATGGGCCAAGTGTTGGGGAACGTTGCATAAAATAAAAAAATTCCTACATTCACCAAGATCCATCTATGAGTTCATCTAGCAACGAGAGAGAGAGATGCATCTACATACCCTTGTAGATCGCGTGCGGAAGTGTTCAAGAGAACGGAGTTGAGGTAGTCGTTCTCGTCGTGATCCTATCACCGGAGATCCTAGCGCCGAACGGACGGCACCTCCGCGTTCAACACACGTACGGTCAGCGTGACGTCTCCTCCGTCTTGATCCAGCAAGGGGGAAGGAGAGGTTGATGAAGATCCAGCAGCATGACGGCGTGGTGGTGGATGCAGCAGGACTCCAGCAGGGCTTCGCCAAGCAACTGCGGGAGGAGGAAGAGGTGTAGCAGGGGGAGGGAGGCGCCAAGACTCAGGGTGCGGCTTCTCTCCCTCCCCCTCCTTTATATAGGCCCCCTGGGGGGGCGCCGGCCCTGGAGATGGGAATCTCCCAAGGGGGCGGCGGCCAGGGGGGTGGAGTGCCCCCCAAGGCAAGTGGTGCGCCCCCCACCCTAGGGTTTCCAACCCTAGGCGCAGGGGGGCCCAAGGGGGGCGCACCAGCCCACTAGGGGCTGGTTCTCCTCCCACTTCAGCCCACGGGGCCCTCCGGGATAGGTGGCCCCACCCGATGGACCCCCGGGACCCTTCCGGTGGTCCCGGTACAATACCGGGTGACCCCGAAACTTTCCCGATGGCCGAAATAGCACTTCCTATATATAATTCTTTACCTCCGGACCATTCCGGAACTCCTCGTGACGTCCGGGATCTCATCCGGGACTCCGAACAACATTCGGTTTGCTGCATACTCATATTCATACAACCCTAGCGTCACCGAACCTTAAGTGTGTAGACCCTACGGGTTCGGGAGACATGCAGACATGACCGAGACGGCTCTCCGGTCAATAACCAACAGCGGGATCTGGATACCCATGTTGGCTCCCACATACTCCTCGATGATCTCATCGGTTGAACCACGATGTCAAGGATTCAAGCAACCCCATATACTATTCCCTTTGTCAGATGGTATGTTACTTGCCCGAGATTCGATCGTCGGTATCCCAATACCTCGTTCAATCTCGTTGCCGGCAAGTCACTTTACTCGTACCGTAATGCATGATCCCATGACCAGACACTTGGTCACTTTGAGCTCATTATGATGATGCACTACCGAGTGGGACCAGTGATACCTCTCCGTTATACGGATTGACAAATCCCAGTCTCGATCCGTGTCAACCCAACAGACACTTTCGGAGATACCTGTAGTGCACCTTTATAGTCACCCAGTTACGTTGTGATGTTTGGTACATCCAAAGCACTCCTACGGTATCCGAGAGTTACACGATCTCATGGTCTAAGGAAGAGATACTTGACATAGGAAAAGCTCTAGCAAAACGAACTACACGATCTTGTGCTATGCTTAGGATTGGGTCTTGTCCATCACATCATTCTCCTAATGATGTGATCCCGTTATCAATGACATCCAATGTCCATAGTTAGGAAACCATGACTATCTGTTGATCAACGAGCTAGTCAACTAGAGGCTCACTATCACGGATGGAGTTGAAACGACGCTTGATGTGCCTGGTCTTCTTGTGAAACCTGGGCTCCTTGGCAAGGGCAATAGCTCCAGTGTTGTCACGGAAGAGAGTGTTCGGCCCCGACGCATTGGGTATGACTCCTAGGTCGGTGATGAACTCCTTCATCCATATTTCTTCATGCGTTGCCTCCGAGGCTGCCATGTACTCCGCTTCACATGTAGATCCCGCGACGACGCTCTGCTTGCAACTGCACCAGCTTACTGCTCCACGATTCAACATATACACGTATCCGGTTTGTGACTTAGAGTCATCCAGATCTGTGTCGAAGCTCGCATCGACGTAACCCTTTACGACGAGCTCTTCGTCACCTCCATAAACGAGAAACATGTCCTTTGTCCTTTTCAGGTACTTCAGGATGTTCTTGACCGCTGTCCAGTGTTCCTTGCCGGGATTACTTTGGTACCTTCCTACCAAACTTACGGCAAGGTTTACATCAGGTCTGGTACACAACATGGCATACATAATAGATCCTATGGCTGAGGCATAGGGGATGACACTCATCTCTTCTTTATCTTTTGCAGTGGTCGGGCATTAAGCCGAGCTCAATCTCACACCTTGCAATACAGGCAAGAACCCTTTCGTGGACTGATCCATTTTGAACTTTTTCAATATCTTATCAAGGTATGTGCTTTGTGAAAGACCTATGAGGCGTCTCGATCTATCCCTATAGATCTAGATGCCTAATATGTAAGCAGCTTCCCCAAGGTCCTTCATTGAAAAACACTTATTCAAGTAGGCCTTAATGTTGTCCAAGAATTCTATATCATTTCCCATCAAAAGTATGTCATCTACATATAATATGAGAAATGCTACAGAGCTCCCACTCACTTTCTTGTAAACGCAGGCTTCTCCATAAGTCTGCATAAACCCAAACGCTTTGATCATCTCATCAAAGCGAATGTTCCAACTCCGAGATGCTTGCACCAGCCCATAAATGGATCGCTGGAGCTTGCATACTTTGTTAGCATTCTTAGGATCGACAAAACCTTCCGGCTGCATCATATACAGCTCTTCCTTAAGATAACCGTTAAGGAATGCCGTTTTGACGTCCATCTGCCATATCTCATAATCATAGTATGCGGCAATTGCTAACATGATTCGGACGGACTTAAGCTTTGCTAGGGAGAGAAAGTCTCATCGTAGTCAACCCCTTGAACTTGTCGATAACCCTTAGCAACAAGTCGAGCTTTATAGATGGTGACATTACCATCCGCGTCCGTCTTCTTCTTAAAGATCCATTTGTTTTCTATCGCTCGCCGATCATTGGGCAAGTCAGTCAAAGTCCATACTTTGTTTTCATACAAGGATTCTATCTCGGACTGCATGGCTTCAAGCCATTTGTTGGAATCTGGGCCCGCCATTACTTCTTCATAGTTCGAAAGTTCACCGTTGTCTAACAACATGATTTCCAGGACAGGGTTGCCATACCACTCCGGTGTGGAACGTGTCCTCGTGGACCTACGAAGTTCAGTAGCAACTTGATCCGAAGTACCTTGATCATCATCATTAATTTCCTCTCCAGTCAGTGTAGGCACCATAGGAACATTTTCCTGAGCTGCACTACTTTTCGGTTCAAGAGGTAGTACTTCATCGAGTTCTACTTTCCTCCCACTTACTCCTTTCGAGAGAAACTCCTTTTCCAGAAAGGATCCGTTCTTGGCAACAAAGATCTTGCCTTCGGATCTAAGGTAGAATGTATACCCAATGGTTTCCTTAGGGTATCCTATGAAGACACATTTTTCTGACTTGGGTTCGAGCTTTTCAGGTTGAAGTTTCTTGACATAAGCATCGCATCCCCAAACTTTTAGAAACGACAGCTTAGGTTTCTTCCCAAACCATAATTCATACGGTGTCGTCTCAACGGATTTAGACGGTGCCCTATTTAAAGTGAATGTAGCTGTCTCTAGAGCGTATCCCCAAAATGATAGCGATAAATTGGTAAGAGACATCATAGATCGCACCATATCCAATAGAGTGCGATTACGACGTTCGGACACACCGTTACGCTGAGGTGTTCCAGGCGGCGTGAGTTGTGAAACAATTCCACATTTTCTTAAGTGTGTACCAAATTCGTGACTTAAATATTCTCCTCCATGATCTGATCATAAGAATTTTATCTTTCGTTCACGTTGATTCTCTACCTCATTCTGAAATTCCTTTGAACTTTTCAAAGGTCTCAAACTTGTGTTTCATCAAGTAGACATACCCATATCTACTCAAGTCATCAGTGAGAGTGAGAACATAATGATATCCTCCGCGAGCCTCATCGCTCATTGGACCACACACATCGGTATGTATGATTTCCAATAAGTTGGTTGCTCGCTCCATTGTTCCGGAGAACGAAGTCTTGGTCATTTTGCCCATGAGGCATGGTTCGCATGTGTCAAATGATTCATAATCGAGAGACTTTAAAAGTCCATCAGCATGGAGCTTCTTCATGCGCTTGACACCAATGTGACCAAGGCGGCAGTGCCACAAGTATGTGGGACTATCGTTATCAACTTTACATCTTTTGGTATTCACACTATGAATATGTGTAACATTACGTTCGAGATTCATTAAGAATAAACCATTGACCATCGGGGCATGACCATAAAACATATCTCTCATATAAATAGAACAACCATTATTCTCGGATTTAAACGAGTAGCCATCTCGTATTAAACGAGATCCAGATACAATGTTCATGCTCAAACTTGGCACTAAATAACAATTATTAAGGTTCATAACTAATCCCATGGGTAAATGTAGAGGTAGCGTGCCGACGGCGATCACATCGACCTTGGAACCATTCCCAACACGCATCGTCACCTCGTCCTTCGCCAGTCTCCGCTTATTCCGCAGCTCCTGCTATGAGTTACAAATGTGAGCAACGGCACCTGTATCAAATACCCAGGAGTTACTACGAGTACTGGTAAGGTACACATCAATTACATGTATATCACATATACCTTTAGTGTTGCCGGCCTTCTTGTCCGCTAAGTATTTGGGGCAGTTTCGCTTCTAGTGACCCTTCCCTTTGCAATAAAAGCACCCAGTCTCAGGCTTGGGTCCATTCTTTGACTTCTTCCCGGCAACTGGCTTACCGGGCGCGGCAACATCTTTGCCGTCCTTCTTGAAGTTCTTATTACCCTTGCCCTTCTTGAACTTAGTGGTCTTATTGACCATCAACACTTGATGTTCTTTCTTGATTTCAACCTCTGTTGACTTCAGCATTGAAAATACTTTAGGAATGGTCTTTACCATCCCCTGCATATTGTAGTTCATCACAAAGCTCTTGTTGCTCGGTGGGAGCGACTGAAGGATTCTGTCAATGACCGCCTCGTCCGGTAGGTTAATGTCTAGCTGGGACAGGCGGTTGTGTAACCCAGACATTTTGAGTATGTGCTCACTGACAGAACTGTTTTCCTCCATCTTACAACTATAGAACTTGTCGGAGACTTCATATCTCTCGACCCAGGCATGAGCTTGAAAAACCATTTTCATCTCCTCGAACATCTCATATGCTCCGTGTTGCTCAAAACGCTTTTGGAGCCCCGGTTCTAAGCTGTAAAGCATGCCGCACTGAACGAGGGAGTAATCATCAGCACGTGACTGCCAAGCGTTCATAACGTCTTGGTTCTCTGGGATGGGTGCTTCACCTAGCGGTCCTTCTAGGACATATGCTTTCTTGGCTGCTATGAGGATGATCCTCAGGTTTCGGACCCAGTCCGAATAGTTGCTGCCATCATATTTTAGCTTGGTTTTCTCTAGGAATGCATTGAAGTTCATGTTGACATGAGCGTTGGCCATTTGATCTACAAGACATATTTTGCAAAGATTTTAGACTAAGTTCATGATAATTAAGTTCATCTAATCAAATTATTTAATGAACTCCCACTCAGATTTGACATCCCTCTAATCATCTAAGTGTTACACGATCCGAGTCGACTAGGCCGTGTCCGATCATCACGTGAGACGGACTAGTCATCATCGGTGAACATCTCCATGTTGATCATATCTTCCATACGACTCATGTTCGACCTTTCGGTCTCTTGTGTTCCGAGGCCATGTCTGTACATGCTAGGCTCGTCAAGTTAACCCTAAGTGTTTTGCATGTGTAAAACTGTCTTACACCCGTTGTATGTGAATGTAAGGATCTATCACACCTGATCATCACGTGGTGCTTCGAAACGACGAACTTTAGCAACAGTGCACAGTTAGGGGGAACACTTTCTTGAAATTATTATAAGGGATCATCTTATTTACTACCGCCGTTCTAAGTAAACAAGATGCATAAAACATAATAAACATCACATGCAATTATATAAGTAGTGACATGATATGGCCAATATCATATATCTCCATCTTCGGGGCTCCATGATCATCTTCGTCACCGGCATGACACCATGATCTCCATCATCATGATCCCCATCATCGTGCCTCCATGAAGTTGCTCGCCAACTATTACTTATACTACTATAGCTAACGGCTTAGCAATAAAGTAAAGCAATTACATGGCGTTAAATCATTGACACGCAGGTCATACAATAATTAAGACAACTCCTATGGCTCCTGCCGGTTGTCATACTCATCGACATGCAAGTCGTGATTCCTATTACAAGAACATGATCTCATACATCACAATATATCATTCATCATTCATCAAAACTTCTGGCCATATCACATCACATGACAATTGCTGCAAAAACAAGTTAGACGTCCTCTAATTGTTGTTGCATCTTTTACGTGGCTGCAATTGGGTTCTAGCAAGAACATTTTCTTACCTACGAATAACCACAACGTGATTTTGTCAACTTCTATTTACCCTTCATAAGGGCCATTTTCATCGAATCCGCTCCAACTAAAGTAGGAGAGACAGACACCCGCTAGCCACCTTATGCAACTAGTGCATGTCAGTCGGTGGAACCTGTCTCACATAAGCGTACGTGTAAGGTCGGTCCGGGCCGCTTCATCCCACAATACCGCTGAAGCAAGAAAAGACTAGTAGTGGCAAGCAAGTTGACAAGATCTACGCCCACAACAGATTTGTGTTCTACTCGTGCAATAGAGAACTACGCATAGACCTAGCTCTGATACCACTGTTGGGGAACGTTGCATAAAATAAAAAAATTCCTACGTTCACCAAGATCCATCTATGAGTTCATCTAGCAACGAGAGAGAGAGAGATGCATCTACATACCCTTGTAGATCGCGTGCGGAAGCGTTCAAGAGAACGGGGTTGAGGTAGTCGTTCTCGTCGTGATCCTATCACCGGAGATCCTAGCGCCGAATGGACGGCACCTTCGCGTTCAACACATGTACGGTCAGCATGACATCTCCTCCGTCTTGATCCAGCAAGGGGGAAAGAGAGGTTGATGAAGATCCAGCAGCACGACGGCGTGGTGGTGGATGCAGCAGGACTCCAGCAGGGCTTCGCCAAGCAACTGCGGGAGGAGGAAGAGGTGTAGCAGGGGGAGGGAGGCGCCAAGACTCAGGGTGCGGCTGCCCTCCCTCCCCCTCCTTTATATAGGCCCCCTGGGGGGGCGCCGGCCCTGGAGATGGGAATCTCCCAAGGGGCCGGCGGCCAGGGGGGTGGAGTGCCCCCCAAGGCAAGTGGTGCGCCCCCCCACCCTAGGGTTTCCAACCCACTGTTGGAAATATGCCCTAGAGGCAATAATAAAAGTATTATTATATTTCATTGTTCATGATAATTGTCTTTTATTCATGCTATAACTGTATTATCCGGAAACCGTAATACACGTGTGAATACAAAGACCACAATATGTCCCTAGTGAGCCTCTAGTTGACTAGCTCGTTGTGATCAACAGATAGTCATGGTTTCCTGGCTATGGACATTGCATGTTGTTGATAACGGGATCACATCATTAGGAGAATGATGTGATGGACAAGACCCAATCCTAAGCATAGCACAAAGATCGTGTAGTTCGTTTGCTAGAGCTTTGCCAATGTCAAGTATCTCTTCCTTAGACCATGAGATCGTGTAACTCCCGGATACCGTAGGAGTGCTTTGGGTGTATCAAACGTCACAACGTAACTGGGCGATTATAAAGGTGCACTACAGGTATCTCCGAAAGTGTCTGTTGGGTTGACACGGATCGAGACTGGGATTTGTCACTCCGTATGACGGAGAGGTATCTCTGGGCCCACTCGGTAATGCATCATCATAATGATCTCAAGGTGACCAAGGTGTTGGCCACGGGATCATGCATTACGGTACGAGTAAAGTGACTTGCCGGTAACGAGACTGAACAAGGTATTGGGATACCGACGATCGGGTCTCGGGCAAGTAACGTATCGATTGACAAAGGGAATTGTATACGGGGTTTGATCGAATCCTCGACATCGTGGTTCATCCGATGACATCATCGAGGAGCATGTGGGAGCTAACATGGGTATCCAGATCCCGCTGTTGGTTATTGACCGGAGAGTCTCGGTCATGTCTGCATGTCTCCCGAACCCGTAGGGTCTACACACTTAAGGTTCGGTGACGCTAGGGTTATTAGGAAGACAAGCATGTGATTACCGAATGTTGCTCGGAGTCCCGGATGAGATCCCGGACATCACGAGGAGTTCCGGAATGGTCCAGAGGTAAAGATTTATATATGGAAAGTGGTTAAACGGACACCGGAAAGTTTCGGTGGCATACCGGTATTGTACCGGGGCCACCGGAAGGGTTCCGGGGGTCCACCGGGTGGGGCCACCCC
>NC_041389.1:127849126-127917285 GCF_002162155.2 Triticum dicoccoides
GTGGGAGAGGGAGCCAGCCCCTAGTGGGCTGGGCGCGCCTCCCCACCTAGGCCCATGCGGCTAGGGCAAGGGGGGAAACCCTAAAGGGGGCGCCCCCTAGCTTGGGGGGCAAGCCACCCTTTTTCCCTCCCCTTTGGCCGCCGCCCCCCTCTAGGGTTTCCCCTAGAGGGCCGGCCCCCCTTTCTCCTCTCCTCCTATATATAGAGGGGTGAGGGGAGGGCTGCAACATACAATTGAAGGCGCAACCCCTCCCCTCCCCAACACCTCTCCTCCTCCGTACGAGCTTGGCGAAGCCCTGTCAGAGTACTGCTGCACCAACTGCACCACGCCGTCGTGCTGCCATTGGAGCTGCCTTCCTCAACCTCTCCTTCCTCCTTGCTGGATCAAGATGGAGGAGACGTCGTCCGTCCCGTACGTGTGTTGAACGCGGAGGTGCTGTCCATTCAGCGCTTGGTCATCGGTGATCTGAATCACGACGAGTACGACTCCATCATCACCATCCCCTTGCAAGCTTCCGCTCATGATCTACAAGTGGTATGTAGATGAAAACTCACTCCCTTGACTCATTGCTTAGATGAACTCATAGATGGATCTTGGTGAAACCGTAGGAAAAATTTTAATTTTCTGCAACGTTCCCCAACAGTGGCATCATGAGCCAGGTTTATGCGTAGTTCTCTTTGCACGAGTAGAACACAATTTTGTTGTGGGCGTGGATCTTGTCAACTTGCTTGCCTCTACTAGTCTTTTCTTGCTTCAGCGGTATTGTGGGATGAAGCGGCCCGGACCAACCTTACACGTACACTTACGTGAGACCGGTTCCACCGATTAACATGCACTAGTTGCATAAGGTGGCTGGCGGGTGTCTGTCTCTCCCACTTTAGTTGGAGCAGATTCGATGAAAAGGGCCCTTATGAAGGGTAAATAGAAGTTGACAAAATCACGTTGTGGTTATTCGTAGGTAAGAAAACGTTCTTGCTAGAACCCAATTGCAGCCACGTAAAAGATGCAACAACAATTAGAGGACGTCTAACTTGTTTTTGCAGCGATTGATCATGTGATGTGATATGGCCAGAAGTTGTGATGAATGATGAATTGTGATGTATGAAATCATGTTCTTGTAATAGGATTCACGACTTGCATGTCGATGAGTATGACAACCGGCAGGAGCCATAGGAGTTGTCTTTATTTTTTGTATGACCTGCGTGTCATTGAAGAACGCCATGTAAACTACTTTATTTTATTGCTAAACGCGTTAGCCATAGAAGTAGAAGTAGTCGTTGGCGTGACAACTTCATGAAGACACGATGATGGAGATCATGATGATGGAGATCATGGTGTCAAGCCGGTGACAAGATGATCATGGAGCCCCGAAGATGGAGATCAATGGAGCTATATGATATTGGCCATATCATGTCACAACTATATAATTGCATGTGATGTTTATTATGTTTATGCATCTTGTTTACTTAGGACGACGGTAGTAAATAAGATGATCCCTTACAAAAATTTCAAGAAGTGTTCTCCCCTAACTGTGCACCGTTGCTATAGTTCGTCGCTTCTAAGCACCACGTGATGATCGGGTGTGATGGATTCTTACGTTCACATACAACGGGTGTAAGACAGTTTTACACAGCGAAAACACTTAGGGTTAACTTGACGAGCCTAGCATGTGCAGACATGGCCTCGGAACACGGAGACCGAAAGGTCGAACACGAGTCGTATGGAAGATACGATCAACATGAGAATGTTCACTGACGATGACTAGTCCGTCTCACGTGATGATCGGACACGGCCTAGTCGACTCGGATCGTGTAACACTTAGATGACTAAAGGGATGTCTAATCTGAGTGGGAGTTCATAATTTGATTAGAACTTAATTATCATGAACTTAGTCTAAAACCTTTGCAAATATGTCTTGTAGATCAAATGGCCAACGCTCATGTCAACATGAACTTCAACGCGTTCCTAGAGAAAACCAAGCTGAAAGATGATGGCAGCAACTATACGGACTGGGTCCGGAACCTGAGGATCATCCTCATAGCTGCCAGGAAACAATATGTCCTAGAAGGACCGCTAGGTGACGCTCCCGTCCCAGAGAACCAAGACATTATGAATGCTTGGCAGACTCGTGCTGATGATTACTCCCTCGTTCAGTGCGGCATGCTTTACAGCTTAGAACCGGGGCTCCAAAAGCGTTTTGAGCATCACGGAGCATATGAGATGTTCGAAGAGCTGAAACTAGTTTTTCAAGCTCATGCCCGGGTCGAGAGATATGATGTCTCCGACAAGTTCTAGAGTTGTAAGATGGAGGAAAACAGTTCTGTCAGTGAGCACATACTCAAGATGTCTGGGTTGCACAACCGTATGACCCAGCTGAATATTAACCTCCCTGATGAGGCGGTCATTGACAGAATCATCCAGTCGCTCCCACCAAGCTACCAGAGCTTTGTGATGAACTACAACATGCAGGGGATGGAAAAGACCATTCCTGAAGTGTTCTCTATGCTAAAGTCAGCAGAGGCTGAAATCAAGAAAGAACATCAAGTGTTGATGGTCAATAAGACCACTAAGTTCAAGAAGGGCAAGGGCAAGAAGAACTTCAAGAAGGACGGCAAGGATGTTGCCGCGCCCGGTAAGCCAGTTGCCGGGAAGAAGTCAAAGAATGGACCCAAGCCTGAGACTGAGTGCTTTTATTACAAGGGGAAGGGTCACTGGAAGCGGAACTGCCCCAAATACTTAGCGGATAAGAAGGCTGGCAACAACAAAGGTATATTTGATATACATGTAATTGATGTGTACCTTACCAGTACTCGTAGTAACTCCTGGGTATTTGATACCGGTGTCGTTGCTCATATTTGTAACTCACAGCAGGAGCTGCGGAATAAGCGGAGACTGGCGAAGGACGAGGTGACGATGCACGTCAGGAATGGTTCCAGAGTCGATGTGATCGCCGTCGGCACGCTACCTCTACATTTACCAACAGGATTAGTTTTGAACCTTAATAATTGTTATTTAGTGCCAAGTTTGAGCATGAACATTGTATCTGGATCTCGTTTAATACGAGATGGCTACTCATTTAAGTCCGAGAATAATGGTTGTTCTATTTATATGAGAGATATGTTTTATGGTCATGCTCCGATGGTCAATGGTTTATTCTTAATGAATCTCGAACGTAGTGTTACACATATTCATAGCGTGAATACCAAAAGATGTAAAGTTGATAACGATAGTCCCACATACTTGTGGCATTGCCGCCTTGGTCACATTGGTGTCAAGCGCATGAAGAAGCTCCATGCTGATGGACTTTTAGAGTCTCTTGATTATGAATCATTTGACACATGCGAACCATGCCTCATGGGCAAGATGACCAAGACTCCATTCTCCGGAACAATGGAGCGAGCAACCAACTTGTTGGAAATCATACATACCGATGTGTGCGGTCCAATGAGTGTTGAGGCTCGCGGAGGATATCGTTATGTTCTCACTCTCACAGATGACTTGAGTAGATATGGGTATCTCTACTTGATGAAACACAAGTCTGAGACCTTTGAGAAGTTCAAGGAATTTCAGAATGAAGTAGAGAATCAACGTGACCGAAAGATAAAATTCTTACGATCGGATCATGGAGGAGAATATTTAAGTCACGAATTTGGTACACACTTAAGAAAATGTGGAATCGTTTCACAACTAACGCCGCCTGGAACACCTCAGCGTAACGGTGTGTCCGAACGTCGTAATCGCACTCTATTGGATATGGTGCGGTCTATGATGTCTCTTATCGATTTACCGCTATCATTTTGGGGATACGCTCTAGAGACAGCTACATTCACTTTAAATAGGGCACCGTCTAAATCCGTTGAGACGACACCGTATGAATTATGGTTTGGGAAGAAACCTAAGCTGTCGTTTCTAAAAGTTTGGGGATGCGATGCTTATGTCAAGAAACTTCGACCTGAAAAGCTCGAACCCAAGTCGGAAAAATGCGTCTTCATAGGATACCCTAAGGAAACTGTAGGGTATACCTTCTACTTAAGATCCGAGGGCAAGATCTTTGTTGCCAAGAACGGATGCTTTCTGGAAAAAGAGTTTCTCTCGAAAGAAGTAAGTGGGACGAAAGTAGAACTCGATGAAGTACTACCTCTCGAACGGGAAAGTGGTGCAGCTCAGGAAAATGTTCCTGTGATGCCCACTCCAACTAAAGAGGAAACCAATGATGATGATCAAGGTACTTCGGATCAAGTTGCTACTGAACTTCGTAGGTCCACAAGGACATGTTCCGCACCAGAGTGGTACGGCAACCCTGTCCTGGAAATCATGTTGTTAGACAACGGTGAACCTTCGAACTATGAAGAAGCGATGGCGGGCCCAGATTCGAACAAATGGCTTGAAGCCATGAAATCCGAGATAGAATCCATGTATGAAAACAAAGTATGGACTTTGACAGACTTGCCCGATGATCGACGAGCGATAGAAAACAAATGGATCTTTAAGAAGAAGACGGACGCGGATGGCAATGTTACCATCTATAAAGCTCGACTTGTCGCTAAGGGTTATCGACAAGTTCAAGGGATTGACTACGACGAGACATTCTCTCCCGTAGCGAAGCTAAAGTCCGTCCGAATCATGTTAGCAATTGCCGCATACTATGATTATGAGATATGGCAGATGGACGTCAAAACAGCATTCCTTAACGGGCATCTTAAGGAAGAACTGTATATGATGCAGCCGGAAGGTTTTGTCGATCCTAAGAACGCTAACAAAGTATGCAAGCTCCAGCGATCCATTTATGGGCTGGTGCAAGCATCTCGGAGTTGGAATATTCGCTTTGATGAGATGATCAAAGCGTTTGGGTTTATGCAGACTTAGGAGAAGCCTGCGTTTACAAGAAAGTGAGTGGGAGCTCTATAGCATATATCATATTATATGTAGATGACATACTCTTGATGGGAAATGATATAGAATTCTTGGACAGCATTAAGGCCTACTTGAATAAGTGTTTTTCAATGAAGGACCTTGGAGAAGCTGCTTATATATTAGATCTATAGAGATAGATCAAGACGCCTCATAGGTCTTTCACAAAGCACATACCTTGATAAGATTTTGAAGAAGTTCAAAATGGATCAGTCCAAGAAAGGGTTCTTGCCTATGTTACAAGGTGTGAGATTGAGCTCGGCTCAGTCACCGACCACGACAAAAGATAAAGAAGAGATGAGTGTCATCCCCTATGCTTCAGCCATAGGATCTATTATGTATGCCATGCTGTGTACCAGACCTGATGTAAACCTTGCCGTGAGTTTGGTAGCAAGATACCAAAGTAATCCTGGCAAGGAACACCGGACAGCGGTGAAGAATATCCTGAAGTACCTGAAAAGGACAAAGGACATGTTTCTCGTTTATGGAGGAGATGAAGATCTCGTCGTAAAGGGTTATGTCGATGCTAGCTTCGACTCAGATCTGGATGACTCTAAGTCGCAAACCGGATACGTGTATATGTTGAATGGTGGAGCAGTAAGCTGGTGCAGCTGCAAGCAGAGCGTCGTGGCGGGATCTACGTGTGAAGCAGAGTACATGGCAGCCTCGGAGGCAGTGCATGAAGCGATTTGGGTGAAGGAGTTCATCACCGACCTAGGAGTCATACCCAATGCGTCGGGACCAATCAAACTCTTCTGTGACAACACTGGAGCTATTGCCCTTGCCAAGGAGCCCAGGTTTCACAAGAAGACCAGGCACATCAAGCGTCGTTTCAACTCCATCCGTGAAAATGTTCAAGATGGAGACATAGAAATTTGCAAAGTACATACGGATCTGAATGTCGCAGATCCGTTGACTAAACCTCTCTCGCGAGCAAAACATGATCAACACCAGAACTCTATGGGTGTTCGATTCATCACAATGTAACTAGATTGGTGACTCTAGTGCAAGTGGGAGACTGTTGGAAATATGCCCTAGAGGCAATAATAAAAGTATTATTATATTTCATTGTTCATGATAATTGTCTTTTATTCATGCTATAACTGTATTATCCGGAAATCGTAATACACGTGTGAATACAAAGACCACAATATGTCCCTAGTGAGCCTCTAGTTGACTAGCTCGTTGTGATCAACAGATAGTCATGGTTTCCTGGCTATGGACATTGGATGCCGTTGATAACGGGATCACATCATTAGGAGAATGATGTGATGGACAAGACCCAATCCTAAGCATAGCACAAAGATCGTGTAGTTCGTTTGCTAGAGCTTTGCCAATGTCAAGTATCTCTTCCTTAGACCATGAGATCGTGTAACTACCGGATACCGTAGGAGTGCTTTGGGTGTATCAAACGTCACAACGTAACTGGGTGATTATAAAGGTGCACTACAGGTATCTCCGAAAGTGTCTTTTGGGTTGACATGGATCGAGACTGGGATTTGTCACTCCGTATGACGGAGAGGTATCTCTGGGCCCACTCGGTAATGCATCATCATAATGATCTCAAGGTGACCAAGGTGTTGGCCACGGGATCATGCGTTACGGTACGAGTAAAGTGACTTGCCGGTAACGAGACTGAACAAGGTATTGGGATACCGACGATCGGGTCTCGGGCAAGTAACGTACCGATTGACAAAGGGAATTGTATACGGGGTTTGATCGAATCCTCGACATTGTGGTTCATCCGATGACATCATCAAGGAGCATGTGGGAGCCAACATGGGTATCCAGATCCCGCTGTTGGTTATTGACCGGAGAGTCTCAGTCATGTCCGCATGTCTCCCGAACCCGTAGGGTCTACACACTTAAGGTTCGGTGACGCTACGGTTATTAGGAAGACAAGCATGTGATTACCGAATGTTGTTCGGAGTCCCGGATGAGATCCCGGACGTCACGAGGAGTTCCGGAATGGTCCGGAGGTAAAGATTTATATATGGAAAGTGGTTAAACGGACACCGGAAAGTTTCAGTGGCATACCGGTATTGTACCGGGGCCACCGGAAGGGTTCCGGGGGTCCACCGGGTGGGGCCACCCCTCCCGGGGGGGCCACATGGGCTGTGTGGGAGAGGGAGCCAGCCCCTAGTGGGCTGGGCGCGCCTCCCCACCTAGGCCCATGCGGCTAGGGCAAGGGGGGGAACCCTAAAGGGGGCGCCCCCTAGCTTGGGGGGCAAGCCACCCTTTTTCCCTCCCCTTTGGCCGCCGCCCCCCTCTAGGGTTTCCCCTAGAGGGCCGGCCCCCCTTGCCCCTCTCCTCCTATATATAGAGGGGTGAGGGGAGGGCTGCAACATACAATTGAAGGCGCAGCCCCTCCCCTCCCCAACACCTCTCCTCCTCCGTACGAGCTTGGCGAAGCCCTGTCAGAGTACTGCTGCACCAACTGCACCACGCCGTCGTGCTGCCATTGGAGCTGCCTTCCTCAACCTCTCCTTCCTCCTTGCTGGATCAAGACGGAGGAGACGTTGTCCGTCCCGTACGTGTGTTGAACGCGGAGGTGCTGTCCATTCAGCGCTTGGTCATCGGTGATCCGAATCACGACGAGTACGACTCCATCATCACCATCCCCTTGCAAGCTTCCGCTCGTGATCTACAAGTGGTATGTAGATGCAAATTCACTCCCTTGACTCGTTGCTTAGATGAACTCATAGATGGATCTTGGTGAAACCGTAGGAAAAAATTTAATTTTCTGCAACGTTCCCCAACAGTTCTCCTCCCACTTCAGCCCACGGGGCCCTCCGGGATAGGTGGCCCTACCCGGTGGACCCCCGGGACCCTTCTGGTGGTCCCGGTACAATACCGGGTGACCCTGAAACTTTCCCGATGGCCGAAACAACACTTCATATATATAATTCTTTACCTTCTGACCATTCCGGAACTCCTCGTGACGTCCGGGATCTCATCCGGGACTCCGAAAAACATTCGGTTTGCTGCATACTCATATTCATACAACCCTAGCGTCACCGAACCTTAAGTGTGTAGACCCTACGGGTTCGGGAGACATGCAGACATGACCGAGACGACTCTCCGGTCAATAACCAACAGCGGGATCTGGATACCCATGTTGGCTCCCACATACTCCTCGATGATCACATCGGATGAACCACAATGTCGAGGATTCAAGCAACCCCGTATTCTATTCCCTTTGTCACACGGTATGTTACTTGCCCGAGATTCGATCGTCGGTATCCCAATACCTCGTTCAATCTCGTTGCCGGCAAGTCACTTTACTCGTACCGTAATGCATGATCCCGTGACCAGACACTTGGTCACTTTGAGCTCATTATGATGATGCACTACCGAGTGGGACCAGTGATACCTCTCCGTTATACGGAGTGACAAATCCCAGTCTCGATCCGTGTCAACCCAACAGACACTTTCGGAGATACCTGTAGTGCACCTTTATAGTCACCCAGTTACGTTCTGACATTTGGTACACCCAAAGCACTCCTACGGTATCCGGGAGTTACACGATCTCATGGTCTAAGGAAGAGATACTTGACATAGGAAAAGCTCTAGCAAAACGAACTACACGATCTTGTGCTATGCTTAGGATTGGGTCTTGTCCATCACATCATTCTCCTAATGATGTGATCCCATTATCAATGACATCCAATGTCCATAGTTAGGAAACCATGACTATCTGTTGATCAATGAGCTAGTGAACTAGAGGCTCACTAGGGACATGTTGTGGTCTAAGTATTCACACGTGTATTACGATTGCCGGATAATACAATTATAGCATGAATAAAAGACAACTATCATGAACAAAGAAATATAATAATAATCCTTTTATTATTGCCTCTAGGGCATATTTCCAACACCAAGTGTGGGAGGGGACCAGCCCCAGGTGGGCTGGTGCGCCCCCCCACAAGGGCCCAAGGCGCCTAGGGTTTGGGGAGGGGGCGCACCCACCTAACTTGGGGGGCAAGTTTCCCCTCTCCCCCCCTTGGCCGCACCCTAGATGGGTTTTGGGTTGGCCGCCACCCCTAGGGGTGGAACCCTAGGTGGGGGCGCAGCCCTCCCTCTCCCCCTATATATACTTGAGGACTTTGGGGCTGCCAACAGATGAGTTTCACCTCTCCCTGGCACAGCCCTACCTCTCTCCCTCCTCCTCTCCCGCGGTGCTTGGCGAAGCCCTGCAGAATTGCCACGCTCCTCCATCACCACCACGTCGTTGTGCTGCTGCTGGACGGAGTCTTCCTCAACCTATCCCTCTCTCCTTGCTGGATCAAGGCATGGGAGACGTCACCGGGTTGTACGTGTGTTGAACGCGGAGGTGCCATCCGTTCGGCACTAGGATCTCCGGTGATTTGGATCACGACGAGTACGACTCCTTCAACCTCATTCTCTTGAACGCTTTCGCTTAGCGATCTACAAGGGTATGTAGATGCACTCTCCTTCCCCTCGTTGCTGGTTTCTCCATAGATAGATCTTGGTGACACGTAGGAAAATTTTGAATTTCTGCTACGTTCCCCAACAGTGGCATCATGAGCTAGGTCTATTGCGTAGATTCTTTGCACGAGTAGAACACAAAGTAGTTGTGGGCGTTGATTTTGTTCAATATGCGTACCGTTATTAGTCCAATCTTGTTTCGACGGTATTGTGGGATGAAGCGGCCCGGACCGACCTTACACGTACACTTACGTGAGACAGGTTCCACCGACTGACATGCACTTGGTGCATAAGGTGGCTAGCGGGTGCCAGTCTCTCCCACTTTAGTCGGAACGGATTCGATGAAAAGGGTCCTTATGAAGGGTAAATAGCAATTGGCATATCACGTTGTGGTTTTGCGTAGGTAAGAAACATTCTTGCTAGAAACCCATAGCAGCCATGTAAAACATGCAAACAACAATTAGAGGACGTCTAACTTGTTTTTACAGGGTATGCTATGTGATGTGATATGGCCAAGAAGAATGTGATGAATGATATGTGATGTATGAGATTGATCATGTTCTTGTAATAGGAATCACGACTTGCATGTCGATGAGTATGACAACCGGCAGGAGCCATAGGAGTTGTCTTAATTTATTGTATGACCTGCGTGTCATTGAACAACGCCATGTAATTACTTTACTTTATTGCTAACCGGTAGCCATAGTAGTAGAAGTAATAAGTTGGCGAGACAACTTCATGGAGACACGATGATGGAGATCATGATGATGGAGATCATGGTGTCATGCCGGTGACGATGATGATCATGGAGCCCCGAAGATGGAGATCAAAAGGAGCAAAATGATATTAGCCATATCATGTCACTTTTTGATTGCATGTGATGTTTATCATGTTTATACATCTTATTTGCTTAGAACGACAGTAGTAAATAAGATGATCCCTCATTAAAATTTCAAGAAAGTGTCCCCCCTAACTGTGCACCGTCGCGAAAGTTCGTCGTTTCGAAGCACCACATGATGATCGGGTGTGATAGATTCTTACGTTCACATACAACGGGTGTAAGCCAGATTTACACACGCGAAACACTTAGGTTAACTTGACGAGCCTAGCATGTACATACATGGCCTCGGAACACAAGAGACCGAAAGGTCGAGCATGAGTCGTATGGAGGATACGATCAACATGAAGATGTTCACCGATGATGACTAGTCCGTCTCACGTGATTATCGGTCACGGCCTAGTTGACTTGGATCATGTAATCACTTAGATGACTAGAGGGATGTCTATCTGAGTGGGAGTTCATGAGATGAACTTAATTATCCTGAACATAGTCAAAAGATCTTTGCAAATTATGTCGTAAGCTCGCGCTTTAGTTCCACTGTTTAGATATTTTCCTAGAGAAAATATAGTTGAAAGTTGAAAGTAGCGATTATGCGGACAGTAGAAAGCTTATGTCCTTAATGCACCGCTCAGTGTGCTGAACCCCAAACGTTGTCTGTGGATGTTGCGAACATCGGACATACACGTTTTGATAACTACGTGATAGTTCAGTTAAACGGTTTAGAGTTGAGGCACCAAAGACGTTTTCGAAACATCGCGGAACATATGAGATGTTTCGAGGGCTGAAATTGGGATTTTAGGCTCGTGCCCACGTCAAGAGGTATAAGACCTCCGACGATTTTCTTAGCCTGCAAACTAAGGGAGAAAAGCTCAATCGTTGAGCTTGTGCTCAGATTGTCTGAGTGCAACAATCACTTGAATTGAGTGGGAGTTGATCTTCCAGATGAGATAGTGATGTTTCTCCAAAGTCATTGCCACCAAGCTGCTAGAGCTTCGTGATGAACTATAACATATCAGGGATAGATATGATGATCCTTGTGGTATTCGCGATGTTTGACACCGCGAAAGTAGAAATCAAGAAGGAGCATCAATTGTTGATGGTTGGTGAAACCACTAGTTTCAAGAAGGGCAAGGGCAAGAAGAGATACTTCATGAAACGGCAAATCAGCTGCTGCTCTAGTGAAGAAACCCAAGGTTGAACCCAAACCCGAGACTAAGTGCTTCTGTAATAAGGGGAACAGCCACTGGAGCAGAATTACCCTAGATACTTGGTAGATGAGAAGGCTGGCAAGGTCGATAGAAGTATATTGGATATACATTATGTTAATGTGTACTTACTAGTACTCCTAGTAGCACCAGGGTATTAAGATACCGGTTCGGTTGCTAAGTGTTAGTAACTCGAAATAAAAGAGCTACGGAATAAACGGAGACTAGCTAAAGGTGAGCTGACGATATGTGTTGGAAGTGTTTCCAAGTTTGATGTGATCAAACATCGCACGCTCCCTCTACCATCAAGATTAGTATTAAACCTGAATAATTGTCATTTGGTGTTTGCGTTGAGCATAGACATGATTGGATTATGTCTATCGCAATACGGTTATTCATTTAAGGAGAATAATGGTTACTCTATTTATTTGAATAATACCTTCAATGGTCTTGCACCTAAAGGAATGTTTTATTGAATCTCGATCGTAGTGATACACATTTTCATGCCTAAAGATATAAGATAGTAATGATAGTACCACTTACTTGTGGCACTGCCATGTAAGTCATATTGGTATAAAACGCATGAAGAAGCTCCATGTTGATGGATCTTTGGAGTCACTCGTTTTTGAAAGTTTGAGACATGTGAACCATGTCTATTGATGTATACGCATGAAGAAACTCCATGCAGATGGATCGTTTGGACTCACTTGATTTTGAATCACTTGAGATATGCAAATCATACCACATGGGCAAGATGACTGAAAAGCCTTGTTTTCAGTAAGATGGAACAAGATAGCAACTTGTTGGAAGTAACACATTTTGATGTGTGCAGTTCAATGAGTGTTGAGGCATGCAGTGAATATCGTTATGTTCTTACTTCACAGATGATTCGAGTAGATGTTGTATATTTACTTGATGAAACACAAGCCTGAATTATTGAATGGTTCAGGTAATTTCAGAGTGAAGTTGAAGATCATTGTGACAAGAGGATAAAATGTCTATGATATGATCATAGAGATGAGTATCTGAGTTACGAGCTTTGGCATGCAATTAAGACATTGTGGAAATTGTTTCACAATTAATACCGCCTGGAAAACCATAGTGTGATGGTGTTTCCGAACATCATAGTTGCACCCTATTGGATATGGTGCGTACCATGATGTCTCTTATCGAATTACCACTATCGTTCATGGGTTAGGCATTAGAGACAACCGAACTCACTTTAATAGGGCACCACGTAATTCCGTTGAGATGACATCGTGAGAACTATGGTTTAGAGAAACCTAAGCTGTCGTTTCTTGAAAGTTTGGGGCTGCAACGCTTATGTGAAAAAGTTCATCGTGATAAGCTCGAACCCAAAACGGATAAATGCATCTTCATAGGATACCCAAAATGGTTGGGTATACCTCCTAATTCAGATCCAGAAGCAAAAGTGATTGTTTCTAGAAACGGGTCCTTTCTCGAGGAAAAGTTTCTCTCGAAAGAATTGAGTGGGAGGATGGTGGAGACTTGATGAGGTTATTGAACCATCACTTCAACCAGTGTGTAGCAGGGCACAGGAAGTTGTTCCTGTGGCACCTACACCAATTGAAGTGGAAGCTTATGATAGTGATCATGAAGCTTCGAATCAAGTCACTACCGAACCTCGTAAGACGACAAGGACGCATACTGCTTCGGAGTGGTACGGTGATCCTGTCTTGAAGGTCATGTTGCTAGACAACAATGAACCTACGAGCTATGGAGAAGCGATGGTGGGCCCAAATTCCGACAAATGGTTAGAAGCCATGAAATCCGAGATAGGATCCATGTATCAGAACAAAGCATGGACTTTAAGAAGGAGACGGACGTGGACGATAATGTCACCGTCTATGAAGCTCGACTTGTGGCGAAGAGTTTTTCACAAGTTCAAGGGGTTGACTACGATGAGATTTTCTCATCCATAGCGATGCTTAAGTCCGTCGGAATCATGTTAGCATTAGCTGCATTTATGAAATCTGGCAGATGGATGTCAACCAGATTTCGTGAGGAAAGGTTGTATGTGATACAACCAGAAAGGTTTTGTCGATCCTAAGGATGCTAAAAGGTATGCTAGCTCCAGCGATCCTTCCATGGACTGGAGTAAGCATCTCGGAGTTGGAATATGCACTTTGATAAGATGATCAAAGATTTTGGGTTTATACAAAGTTTATGAGAAACTTGTATTTCCAAAGAAGTGAGTGGGAGCACTATAGAATTTCTGATGAGTATATGTTGTAAACATATTGTTGATCAGAAATGATGTAGAATTTCTAGAAAGCATATAGGGTTAATTGAAAAGTGTTTTTCAAGGGGAAAACCTGGATTAAGCTACTTGAACATTGAGCATCAAGATCTATGAGGATAGATCAAAACCGCTTAATGGTACTTTCAAATGAGCATATACCTTGACATGATCTTGAAGGTGTTCAAGATGGATCAGTCAAAGAAGGAGTTCTTGACTGAGATGTAAGGTACGAAGTTAAGACTTAAAGCTCGACCACGGCAGAATAGAGAGAAAGGACGAAGGTCGTCCCCTATGCTTCAGACATAGGCTCTATAGTATGCTATGTTGTGTACCGCACCGGAAGTGTGCCTTGCCATGAGTCAGTCAAGGGGTACAAGAATGATCCAGGAATGGATCATTGGACAGTGGCCAAAATTGTCCTTGGAGTAAATAAGGACATGTTTCTCGATTATGGAGGTGATAAAGAGTTCGGCGTAAAGGGTTACGTCGATGCAAGCTTTAACACATATCCGAGTGACTCTGAGTAGCAAACCGGATACGTATAGTGGAGCAACCATTTGGAATAGCTCCAAGTGGAGTGTGGAAGCAGCATTTACGATATGACCTAGAGATTTGTGAAGTACATACGGATCTGAATGTTGCAGACCCATTGACTAAAACCTCTCTTACAAGCAAAACATGATCAAACCCTAGAACTCATTGAGTCTTAATCACATGATGATGTGAACTGGTTTAGTGACACTAGTAAACTCTTGGATGTTGGTCACATGGCGATGTGACCTGTGAGTGTTAATCACATGGCGATGTGAACTAGATTATTGACTCTAGTGCAAGTGGGAGACTGTTAGAAATATGCCCTAGAGGCAATAATAAATTAGTTATTATTATATTTCCTTGTTCATGATAATCGTTTATTATCCATGCTATAATTGTATTGATAGGAAACTCAGATACATGTGTGGGTACATAGACAACACCATGTCCCTAGTAAGCCTCTAGTTGACTAGCTCGTTGATCAATAGATGGTTACAGTTTCCTAACCATGGACATTGGATGTCGTTGATAACGGGATCACATCATTAGGAGAATGATGTGATGGACAAGACCCAATCCTAAGCCTAGCACAAAGATCGTGTAGTTCATATGCTAAAGCTTTTCTAATGTCAAGTATCTTTTCCTTAGACCATGAGATTGTGCAACTCCCGGATACCGTAGGAATGCTTTGGGTGTACCAAACGTCACAACGTAACTGGGTGGCTATAAAGGTGCACTACAGGTATCTCCGAAAGTGTCTATTGTATTGGCACGAACCGAGACTGGGATTTGTCACTCCGTGTAAACGGAGAGGTATCTCTGGGCCCACTCGGTAGGACATCATCAGAATGTGCACAATGTGACCAAGGGGTTGATCACGGGATGATGTGTTACGGAACGAGTAAAGAGACTTGCCGGTAACGAGATTGAACAAGGTATCGGCATACCGACGATCGAATCTCAGGCAAGTACAATACCGCTAGACAAAGGGAATTGTATACGGGATTGATTGAGTCCTTGACATCATGGTTCATCCGATGAGATCATCGTGGAACATGTGGGAGCCAACATGGGTATCCAGATCCCGCTGTTGGTTATTGACCGGAGAACGTCTCGGTCATGTCTGCATGGTTCCCGAACCCGTAGGGTCTACACACTTAAGGTTCGATGATGCTAGGGTTATAAAGGAAGTTTGTATGTGGTTATCGAATGTTGTTCGGAGTCCCAGATGAGATCCCGGACGTCATGAGGAGTTCCGGAATGGTCCGGAGGTAAAGATTTATATATGGGAAGTCCTGTTTTGGTCACCGGAAAAGTTTCGGGTTTTATCGGTAACGTACCGGGACCACCGAGAGGGTCCCGGGGGTCCACCAAGTGGGGCCACCATCCCCGGAGGGCTGCATGGGCCAAGTGTGGGAGGGGACCAGCCCCAGGTGGGCTGGTGCGCCCCCCCCCACAAGGGCCCAAGGCGCCTAGAGTTTGGGGAGGGGGCGCACCCACCTAACTTGGGGGGCAAGTTTCCCCTCTCCCCCCCTTGGCCGCACCCTAGATGGGTTTTGGGCTGGCCGCCACCCCTAGGGGTGGAACCCTAGGTGGGGGCATAGCCCTCCCTCTCCCCCTATATATACTTGAGGACTTTGGGGCTGCCAACAGATGAGTTTCACCTCTCCCTGGCGCAGCCCTACCTCTCTCCCTCCTCTCCCGCGGTGCTTGGCGAAGCCCTGCAGGATTGCCACGCTCCTCCATCACCACCACGCCGTTGTGCTGCTGCTGGACGGAGTCTTCCTCAACCTCTCCCTCTCTCCTTGCTGGATCAAGGCATGGGAGACGTCACCGGGTTGTACATGTGTTGAACGCGGAGGTGCCTTCCGTTCGGCACTAGGATCTCCGGTGATTTGGATCACGACGAGTACGACTCCTTCAACCCCGTTCTCTTGAAAGCTTCCGCTTAGCGATCTACAAGGGTATGTAAATGCACTCTCCTTCCCCTCGTTGCTGGTTTCTACATAGATAGATCTTGGTGACACGTAGGAAAATTTTGAATTTCTGCCACGTTCCCCAACAACCCACACGTACCAATTTGTGGTTTTGATACAAGATTGGATACAAGAGATGAACTAGGGTATTGAGAGGAGATTGTGCTAGTGAAGATGTTGATGGAGATTGACCCCCTCCCAATGAGACGATCGTTGGTGATGACGATGGTGATGATTTCCCCCTCCCGGAGGGAAGTTTCCCCGGCAGAACAGCTCTGCCGGAGCTCTAGATTGGTTCCGCCAAGGTTCCGCCTCGTGGCGGCGGAGTTTCGTCCCGTAAGCTTGCCTCTGATTTTTTCAGGGTAAAAGCCTTCATATAGCAGAAGATGGGCACCGGAGGGCCACCAGGGGGCCCAGGAGACAGGGGGCGCGCCCAGTAGGGTTGGGCGCGCCACCCACCCTCCTGGCCAGGGTGTGGGCCTCCTCTGGTGTTTTCTTTGCTCAATAATTCTTATTAATTCCAAAACTGACTTCCATGGAGTTTTGGGATTTTTGGAGCTGTGCAGAATAGGTTTCCAATATTTGCTCCTTTTCCATCCAGAATTCCAGCTGCCGGCATCCCCCCTCTTCATGGTAAACCTTGTAAAATAAGAGAGAATAGCCATAAGCATTGAGATATAATGTGTAATACCAGCCCATAATGCAATAAATATTGATATAAAAGCATAATGCAAAATGGACGTATCAATCACCAAAACCACTTAGAGAGAGACATGCCCTAACAATCTCCCCCTTTTTGGTGGATTGATGACAACACGGGATTTGCGTAGAGATATAACAAGAGAATACGCAAACCCCAGAGGCACCTACACCAACCCTTCCGCTTGTGGGCACATGAAGGATGCTCGACATAGAGGCGTATACAAAAACTCCTTGCCTGCATGCTAATCTCAAAGGAATATCTGCATCAGAACAAACCTTGAAGGGAAGAAGTTCTATTGCATGCAATCAAGAAAATAAGACGACGAAACCCATGAGTATTTACATCAATCTTACTCATGAACCTTGTTCTATTACGAGAGTACTGGTCAGGGAGCTCGTCGATGATAAGTCAAATCAACTATCACCCTGCCTACCTTCGATGCTAATTAAGATGGGCCCCATAAAGCCTAGGACACTCCACCAACACCAGAAGGATTGCCATTGCCTTAGGAGGAGGCTTACCATCGCACACCACAAAGGGAGTCTGAAAAATGCTCTACAAGGAAGGAAAATTCTCGTAGACATGCTGTAAACCGACACCAGGTCTAGACTCATATCCATGCACACCCCCACGCAACGACATGGAAGTCTTCCATAACTTGTGTTGTATAAGGTGCCCTAGTGGCATCGTAGAGAGAGACTTTATCCCACGCCTTAGTTTAGACGATACCACATAGAAGGATTTCAACACTTAACGCTCGAATCTCCACCATCACAACTCATCGAGTCTCCGTGACTCACCTGAGTCCTCTCCCGACATTCTAATCTCTTTTATTCTCCATATATACAAGAAAAGAGCAAGGCAAGAAGTAGGGGTTTTACCCTCATCGGGGGCATGAACCTAGATAAAATTGTGTGTCTTTGTGACCGGTCTCCTAATGTGACATCCCTTCGATTACAAATTCCATATACTCCCCCCTTGTCGCTGTTAGGATTGATGAAAAGTCCATCGACACAATGGTCGACTGGTGGCGCGCCATCGATCCCGGGAAAGGAATTAGTGTCCTAGGATTCCTCCATGACGAGAGCCTGGAGTATTTCAGGCGCTAGGTTCTTTTGAATCGGGAATTTTGGGCGCTAGGTTTCTTGGGAATGCGATAAGACAATGAGAATTTGGTGCAGTTATACACTTGCCACATCAGCCAATTGATATCTGACAAGTCAGCCAAAATCAAAACCGCCTATCTATAGGATACGAAACCACTCAGTGGTTTGACACGTTTATTTGGTGTAAGTTATATTTTATTTTTGAGGCAATAGTGTAAATTATATGGTTTTGGGTCTATTGAGATGGATTTGAGGGTGAAAAGGGAAATACTCCTTGGTTCATGGGTGTCTATACACCCATGAATTGATGTTTTTTAATAATTATAAAGAAAGTAAAAAAAGATCGGAAGTTTTTTTTAGAACAAACTTGCCTTTCTTTTGCACTAGTATGTAATTTTCCGTCAACTAAAACCCAACTTTGACTTCAGGGCAAAAAAACAAAAATTAGTTAAATTATTGTGAATAGTTAAATTATTGTATATAGCAATACTTTTTGTTTTTTGCCCAGAAGTCAGCTGGGTTTTGGTCTATGAAAAATTACATATGGTGTAAAAGAAAGTCAAGTTTATTTCAAAAATACTTCTGAACTTTTTGACTTTTTCTTATACACTAATAATAATTATTTTTTCAATTCCTGTTTTTTAGCGGTAATTCCTGGGTGTATATGCACCCAGGAACCAAACGTCCGCACCCGGAACTATGAGAGCAACTAATTAACGAGCGCTCCTTCGGGAGCCTCGCAACGATCAGGGCAACTTGGCGCGCTCTCAGCCATTCGGCGCATGTCACGCTCTCGGCGCTCCCTCCGGATTTTGTTTTTTGTTTTATCTTTTTGCACGCGTTTTCAGCTTTTTAAACGGGGTTTTCGACGTTTTGGTTTTTCACCGGTCTTCCCTAGCTTTTCGATCAAAAAAATAGTTTCAAAAAAAAATTACGCAAAAAACGCGTTTTTTTTCTTTCGCGAGAGTCAGGGTCGTGCCTCTTTGAAACGAAAAAAACGCATTTTCTGTTTATTTTCCTTTCGCGAGAGTCACGGTTTTCCTTTCACGAGAGGCACGGTTGTGCTTTCGCGAGAGTCACGGCCGTGCCTCTCGGAAACAAAAAAAACATGTTTTCATTTTTTCCCGCGAGAGTCACGGTTTTGCTTCCGCGAGAGGTATGGTTGTGCTTTCGCGAGAGTCACGGCTGTGCCTCTCGGAAACGGAAAAAAAATGTGTTTTCTGTTTTTTTTCTTTCGCGAGAGTCACGTCCGTGCCTCTCGGAAACGAAAAAAAATGTGTTTTCTGTTTTTTTCTTTCGCGAGAGTCACGGTTTTGCTTTCGCGAGAGGCAAGGTTGTGCTTTTGCAAGAGTCACGACCGTGCCTCCTCGAAAACGAAAAAACATGTGTTTTCTCTTTTTTTTCGCAAGAGTCACGGTTTTGCTTCCGCGAGAGGCACGGTTGTGATTTCGTCAGAGGCACGAGCGTGCCTCTTTCGAAAAGAGAAAAAACTCGTGCTCCAGATTCGGTTTTTTCGTTCGTTTTTTTTGTGATTTTTTTTGTCAAAACCTATCAACATGAGATCTAGTTTTGAAGATTTCGAAGCGAGGAATCCAACCATGAAAGCGGCTCGAGATTTGGACGCACGGTTTAAGAGATAAAATGTTTTGAATAAACGGATCTACGGAAAAAAAGGAAAACTCACAGGTTGTGACAAGTGGCGCACACTTTTTTTTGAGTAAAATCTCGCCTTCTTTATTCATCCAACGGAATCATCATAGGTACAAGGTTTGGGTCATGAGGATTACCCAACCAAAGATGTCTACCTACTTCAAGATTACAAGCAAACTTGGCGAGATTATGAGCCTCGAAATTAAAGTTCCTACGTTCATGTATGAAAGAACTAGAAATAAAACTGGTACACCGGGTCGTTATTTCATGTACTATAGAAGCATTTGGACCTCCTGTCCCTCTGTTGATGTCGTTGATCGCCTCCTGGCAATCTGAAGCCGCACAAATCTCCCGGGTCGCGAGGTCATCTGCTAATGCCAAGGCTTCTCGGCATGCATATGTCTCCAGAAATAGAGGATCATTGATTCCCCGATAAACCACCGCTGATGACCCTAGATAGAGGCATGTCTGATCCCGACACATGGCTGCGACTGCTCCGCCATGATGAGATCTAGCAACATCACCGTCAACGTTAACCTTCACGAAACCCCCCGGGGGTGGAAGCCACCTTCTGACCTGCGGCCGCAGAGCAGAGCTGGTCTCCTGGCTAGTACCGCTAGATTGTATCAGGCCTAATTAACTCGGCAATGAAATTGTTGACAAAAGACACTGTATGTTGGGGGCTCTGGAAAATCGATTCATAAATTACCTTTCTTCTCGCGTACCACACCGACCAGAGTGTGACGACCAACTTGGTGAAGTTTGCTTGATCCAACTTGTCATTTAACTCGAACAACCAGAGCCTCGCATTTGGTTCCACAAACTCTGCCATTTGAGCTACAAGCTCGTCATCTAACAGAGCCCACACACACCGCGATGTTGTGCAAGATAGGAGGGCATGCCTCCATGAGTCCTCACAGCCACACAGTGGGCAAACATCACGATCAGCCATATTCCTCCTCTTCAAAATGTCCAGAGTTGGTAAGGAGTGATGCGCTAACCTCCACAGAAAGATCCTGATTTTGGACGGGATTTTTAGCTTCCACAGAGAGCACCAAGACTTCTCGTCCCTTGCAGTGTTGGAAGATCTGCTCCCTCCTTCTAACCACTCCTCTCTCTGCAGCTTCGTTTTCAGCAAAAACTTGTATGCTGAGCTGACGCTGAAAACACCTTTCCTGTCAGGATACCAAGCCCAAAAGTCATCTATATTTGCTGTACAAATAGGAATACTCATAATAGCATTCGCGTCAATAGGCAAGAACACCGAACGAATCCGAGTTTCATTGCAAGCGGCTGACGCTGGCAGAAGTAACTCCGACACATACTGTGGTGGATTTACCACAGGAGAAGTGATCGGGCGCGGAGTCATCTCCTTTGGTATCCAGTTATGAGTCCATATATTCGTGCCCTCACCATTGCCGATCCGTCGAATTAAGCCTTGCTTCAGTAGGTCGTGCCCTTCCAAAATTGCCCGCCAAACTTGTGACGGCCGTGAACCCAGGCCCGCTTCTAGAATGGTGTTGTCTGGGTAATATGAAGCCTTCAAAATTCTTGCACTCAAACTATCTGGTTCTTGCAAAAGTCTCCATGCTTGTCTTGATAACAACGCCAAGTTGAAAAGCTCAAGATCTCTGAAACCTAGACCGCCCAAGTGTTTCGGTCTGGTCATCACGTCCCATGATACCCATGCAGGCTTGCGTTGTCCTTGTTTGCAACCCCACCAGAACTTCTTAATAATTGTTTTTATATGATCACACAAACCCCTCGGAAGTTTGAAACACGACATAGAGAAAACTGGAATGGCCTGGGGATGTTGGAGTGATCTTCACAACAAGTACTCCTCAACTAGTGATTTCGCGGAACTATATTCCGGGCATTATTACATGGGCTTTATGGGATGGTCACTAAGCCACGGAATATAATCCCTAAAAAAAAACTAAGCCACGGAATAAGCCCAACCCAATAGCGAACAGGCCCATGGGCAAGTACCAGCCAGAGATATCCTTTGCACGTAGCAGTCGCTCCCACACCGCTCCAGAGGTCGCCGCCGCCGCCGCCGCTTCCCCGCCGTCGGCCGCTACGAGAACCCCAGGTACACTAGCGCCCTTAAGCATTGTGTCACCGAACCCTCTCCCTGAATCCCGCGGGTACTCTCCACCACTCCCCACTCCCATCTACTGGATCGCTGTGGAGTGAACCTACCGGAATGGTTGGAAACCTAGAGGTTGATCCGACTGATCTCGCCAGGTTTGATCCGACGACCGAGCTCAATGCCTCCTCCGAGCAACTGCACCTCCCTCCGGCAACGGCGACGGCGACAGCCTCGTCTCCTTTCTCCTCCTCCGGCTACTCTCCACGCCGACGCGCTCACGGCCGTCTCTCGCCAACGAGCTAGCTGCCCCCACACCTGCGAAGGCTAGCCGAGTGACCTCCTGCTTGCCTGGTTTCTCGATTCCCTCTCCGCTGCTGGGGACGGGAGCATCTTGTCCCCACCGGCTGCAGTTCTTCCTTAGCAATGCGAATGTTTAGTTGACCATCACCTTGTTAAGCAGCCACGAGTAAGGCGACCCACCATTTCCCCGTGGATGAACTTTGTGCATAGATGTATCTTTGCTAAACCTTGGCAGGGTAGGTAGGCCACCATACATCATCACAGCCCATTTAGCAAGCTTTGATGGTTCCGGAGTCGGGTTCAACTAATCATTATATTCACAAGGCAACCGAGTTGTCCACAGATCTGTTGTAGCTGTTGTAGGTTCAATTTCCAAACCCTCTTGATGGCAATTGATCTGCAGCTTTGCATCTTGGGGGACAACTTCTGAGAAAAACCATCACTAATCATGACACAAACTGGTTGCATCCAAACCCTTGTCAATGACCTAACTTTGTGTGATAGCAATGTTTTTAAGGCGTCGGTATAAATACAAAGTTAGGTTGTAAGCGTTATAATGTTATGAAGGGGGCCGGTCGCCATAAAACGCGTTACGCCATAAAAACATTGCTTGTCATATATTACTGATTCCTGAAACAGTCAGAGCAAGTTGCTGCATCTATGTGCACTGAATTGCTTTCCTCAAACAGCTAGCCCATTTGGCAAGCTTTGATGGCTCCGCATTCTAGTTCAACCAAGTTGTCCACAGATCTGTTGTACATGTGTAGGTCCAGTTTCCGAATCCTCTTTCTTGATGGCAATTGATCTGCAGCTCTGCATCTTGGGGGTCAACTTCTGAGAAAACCATTGCCAATCATGGCACAAACTGGTTGCATCCAAACCCTTGTCATATTTTACTGATTCCTGAAACAGCTAGAGCCAATTGCTGCATCTATGTGCACTGAATTGCTTTCCTCAAACAGCTAGAGCCAAATACTTCATCCATGTGCATTGAATTGCTATATATTCCGATTTTATCCTAGAGTTATTTATACATGTAGCCACAATGATCTAAACTCTAATGCATTTACATGATTCAATTGCCACTTGCTTTATGTGCGTGGGCACTGCAGTCCGCCTGTAACTTAGCCCCTGGAGCCACTGAGCCTAGCACTCCCAGTTCCTTAGGATTTAACATGAGTAGTCTGCATAATACGAGTATTTAACAAAAAACTACCACAATTCATCAAACCGTGCCCATAGGCTACCACTTTACAAATTTGTGCCAAAAACTACCACTTTTTTCCTAATCTTTAACTAAAAACTACCACATCGATTTAAAGACTGATTAGCCAAAAATTAAACATGATTAGCGCAGCCAGCCGGAGCTAGCTAGCTCACGACGGACGTAGCCGGAGCTAGCTAGCTAGCTCACGCGCTTGCTGCGGCCGGCCGAAGCTGCTAGTTCACGACGGGGACGCAGCCAGAGCTAGCTAGCTGGCTAGCTCACGCACGCACTGCGGCGGCCGGAGCTAGCTATCTATGTGCGACCGCCGCTTGCTGCTGCTGCTACTTGCCGTCGCTCCCGCTTGCCCCGCAGCTGCTGCTTGCTTCCGCCACCGCCGTTGCTCCCGCTTGCCGCCGCCGCCGCTGCCGCATGCCTCTGCTTGCCGCTGCCGCCGCCGCTGACGAGCTCACCGGCCGGGACCTGACTGCTTTTTATTTTATTTTACAGGCACCCGATCGCTTTTAAAAAAATTGTAGGGACCTGATTGCATTTGTAAAGTGGACCTAAGTGCGTTTAAAATGGACGAAACGGTCGATTTACAGACATGGTAGTTTTTAGGAAAAATTAGTAAAAAAGTGGTAGTTTACGGTATAAATTTGTAAAGTGGTAGTCTGTGGGCACGGTTTCACGAATTGTGGTAGTTTTTCGTTAAACACTCGCATAATACCATGGATACATAACAATATGTGAAGTCTGATCACAGCTTTCTCACAGAGTAGAGGTTATACCAGTTCCTGTTTTTCCTCAGCATTAGTTCTTGCCAAGTAGAAGTTCTCGCCAATTAGGTCTCTTTCTTTTCTTATTATGCCTTTATTTTCCTGACACTGTCTTGCTTGTGTGACTTTATGTTTCTTCCCCCTCTGGATATACTGAAGAATTTAACAGCGTACTGCAATTAGTTGTCCAAACATTATGTTTTGTTTTGATCTTTTTCCCAATATTTCTGATAACTTTCTGCCTGGAATTTCCCCCCCTTCCCACTTGTTGCCCAAATAACGACAGGGATTTCCCCTGGTTGAGGAGATCTCCCCCATGCTGGGAGAGGGTTCTCCTCCCTGATAACCAAAGAAGCCCCAAACAACCCACCCTCTCTTTTCGATTCTCCATGAAATGACTGGATCAGTAGTTCATAATTACTGGTGAATTTGCAGTGTCCACAGTTTAGTAGAAATTGCTTGTAAAAGAAAGGCATCTTCTTGAACGGGTGTTCACAAGGCCTTGTAGTTTTGCGCTTTGTCTCTTGGGTAGCAGCCCAAGGCCCAAATGATTTTATAGATGTGCTATGTTGGTCAATGAAGGGGTACTTCAGGCCTGTTTATTGTTGCTTTGGGAAGCTGGTACTTTCATGCAGTCTCTTACTGCTTGGACCATGGTCCTTGGTGTGATTGTAAGGTTGTATCACATTTTTGGATATGGTTTTGTTCCCTTGTTTCTTTTAAGTTGTTGATATATAGCTTTTGTGTGCATACTGGTATTTTGTATTAATACTCTTTTCTGTGGTAGTATGTTGTACTGGTGTGTGTGCCTTAAACCTTTTTGTAATCAAAAACATTGTCTGGCCTGTTGTTCCTTAATTGCTGTAGGCGAATAATAAATGTTTGAGATTTACATGTTTAAGTAACTGACTTTCTTGTTGATTGACCATTTCAGAGTAAAGGAAGATGCCTTCACTTCAGAAAGCTTTACCTCCAGAACTTGCCGATAACGCGCTTAGAGTAAGGATCCTATCACACCTTTCTAATAGACAAATTACCCCCATCATGACCTGTACATGGTGATGGTAATGAGTAGTAAGTTCTGAAATTTCATCTCTGTAGTCGGAGTAGCTCTATCAGTTAAGTGTACCCTTTTAGCTTCAGCTTTTGCAAATCATGTCTAGTACTCTCGTGCACCTAGTTCTTCATCATCATCAAAATTGGTCACACAAAATAATAAATAGATGATGGCATTTGAGGAGAAAATGTTATCGGTACTTATAAGCTCTTTTTGTTATGCTGTAGTTATACCGCGAATGCTTAAGGAGGGCTAAGTTCATCGGTAGTCAGGTAAGTGTACTTTCGTTTGAACCATCTTATTATCTTGAAGTGCATAATATTTCTTAGCACATACTCAGCGTGCTCTGTTCTCCTCAAGTATCTTTAACCTGAGAGTGTTCCAGGAGAACTAACAGTCTGGTCGCTCCATTGTCAGTTCCTGTGTGACTTAAGCATCTTTACATAGATTTTGAATTACTTCACCTTGTTTTTTTTTAATGAAAACTGCTCCAAGGAACAACGTTCTTTGGTGGCATAATAACATGTATAAGAGGGCTGATGTTCGTAAAATATGTTGCACCTGGAATATGCAAATTGTGTTTATTCATTTACAAGATTACAAGATGGAAAACCAGCTCCACAGTAGAATAAAAGGCCATCACAAATTAGAACTAATAAGTACTCCCTCCGTCCGAAAATACTTGTCATCAAAATGGATAAAAAGGGATGTATCTAGAACTAATATACATCTAGATACATCACCTTTTATTCATTTTGATGACAAGTATTTCTGGACGGAGGGAGTACTATTTACCTTTGATGTTATGGCATATTTGTGTAACTTTATGAAGGTGCATGTTTGACTGAGTTGTTGTATTTTATGACCCAGCAACATAATACAGGGCTTCTTGTTTCCATGGTGAGGCAACAGTTCAAGAAAAACATGCATGAAACTGATCCAGAGAAGATACAGAAAATGAAGGATGAGTAAGTTACTGCTCCGTGGGCACCTTCAATTTTTGGCTGTCTTACCTTTTTATTCTCGTTGGAACATACATTCTAAAATTATATCTTGCTATGCAGTGCGGCACGGGGCCTTATCAATCACATAATATATGAATCCGAGAAGATGACGGGACGTAAATTCTCAGGTTAAGAAAGTTGAAAGTAGACTTTTGGCATATGCTGTACGAGTTGAACAGCGACTTGATCCTATGGCTGTTGAATTATTTTTCTCCTCCGACACAAGGACCATCTAATGCTTTTCTTTGTTGTTGACTTAATAAAGCAGTGTTTTTTCATCAGTTGCATTTCACTGTGCTTCTGGATGTAATTGACCCACACATGCCAAGCGTTAGCTGTTTTGTTAAGGTGTAAATCTTCAGCAATTTCAAGTGCTCCAATCTGTGTGAAAACGCATGTGTTGCTTGAATTTTCTTCTTCTCATGATGTATTGAGGCAGTTTCAACATGTTCACTGGTTCCATTTCCATGGAGCTGAATTGTTCACAAGTTTGCAAAACTGGAAATATCCGTGGCCGTCTTTTTTCTCTGTTTTTTTAGACGATTTTGAACTTTGCAATCACTTGAAGCTTCCAAGGCTATTTGTGGATCTCACTGGATTGTCTGCAGTATTAAACAGTCTACACAACTAAAGAGCTCATGCCTATGAAATGCCAGATTATAACACCGAAGATTGCCGTTGCCTTCAGTTTATTCTCTCATGAAACTGTTTTTAGGTGAGCCTGAAGAGTGCGCTCTTACCAAGCTCTACTGATACCATCGGTCTTTCTCAGTAAAAAGCAAGAGAATCACTCTTACCAAGAAGCTTGACTTACTGGGGCAATAGAATGCATCCTAATTATTCATGGTCACATCTGTAGATCCTGGATGATGCATCTGCCCCTCTGCACCTAACATGCATGGATATGATATCTCAGCGTTCAACTGAAGCAGCTACAACTCTATGGGTGGTATTTTGTCACATTGCTCTCTGGAATCCGGAAAAGCGCGACAAAACGGATGGCGCTGCGTCAAAGAGATGAGAGAGGGGTGTAGGAAAGGAACTGATGAGGAGGATGAGTTCAGGGAGCTGGGGCCAATTCTAGAATTCCCTGCACTGCAGGGTGTGAAACACAACTTACTGTCTGCAGGTCAAATGATGGGGAAGCAACACCCATGCCTGACAAAAGGTTGTCATCCAGACATCACCAATGGACCTCAAGGATGGATACCCTTCAGCCTTCATCTTCCGCCGTGCCGACGAACTCCAGCCGCTCCTTTCCGGCACAGGTTCATCACCTGTAAGGTCCATCTGATCACTAGCCCTAGCTCACGGGTTGTCGAGGGAATCATCGGTTCAGGAAAAGGGCGACGGCGACCATGATTGTTGACAATTGGGGGGGGGGGTCGTCTAGCCCAGCGGAATGACAATGCAGCAGCAGCTCCTATGAGCCTATGACCTGGACTGCATACAGATGAACTCTCTGGTGGCTATGGTACCTCTGGTTTCAGCAGGTCAATGCTCCATGACCAGTGCAATGCAATGTCTTCTAAAGTTGGAATCATGGCTGCAGTTGAAAGAGGAGTGCCAGCCCAGTAGCTTTCTGCCTACTGCTGCCTGCAGGCATGTGTTGGAGTTGAAAGAGCTGCTGCTTGAATTCCCTCCTGATCTTGGCATCTTTCCCTCTATAGCAAATATGGACAAGTACAGTTAAGGCACTGTTCAGCAGCTGTACCCGGTAGTTGGCTTGGCAACAACACTACCACACCACAGATCATACCTTCCTTCCTACCATGTCCTGCAGTTCTGGTGCCTGTACCAGCAAGTTACTGGTGAAATCAGCATGGCCTGCTCTACCAATAGGCTCAGATTGTCAGACAAGTGGTATCTCCCTGTGCAATCTTCTTTCTGTCCAACTCAGTCATGCCTCAACTTATCTTGTTTTCCGCATGCGTGTCGACGCAAAGGGTATTGGCTAGGCTATAAACATTGCACTATTGCTCAACTCTCAACTTTCAGTTCATTGAATTTGACGCGATTTGCGTTTCGAACGGGCCACTTCGGAAGAACTTTTGCATTCTGAATTAAGCTGGTATTCAGCACCCAGTTGAAGCATGGGACTCAAGGCACGCGAGAAGCATGTATACACCGACCGCATCGTTGTCGCAATTCAAGTAACATGTTCATCCATCAACTACATCTCATTCAATAGCTTGATCTGTTAGATCAGAGATATTTATTGTTAAAGCTTGAGCCTGTCATTGTTCACCATTTTAACCAACAAAAATTGTGCACTACTCAGAAGGGAATAGGCTCAGTTAAGTATCACATTCAACTGGTAATAGTACACATGCACATCGCTCAACTTAAGCTCAACAAAGGTGCAAGCAGAAATGATGCTCATCACTCACCAATTTGGTGCAAAAATCAAAGAATAATATGAACAATTTGCAGTTATGTAGAAAAGTGAGACTCAAAAAAGTTTCAAAGTAGACGCTATAATATCTTCTACTCATTCAGAGATTACACACAGGAGGCTACAGATAGATACACATTAGCCTATTTTCATACTTCATCAGTAGGCATCATATAGGGGCCTCATACTTCATCACTGGCCATCATATAGTGGCATCATACCGTGCATAAGTAGACATCTTATATTAGCACTGATGCTTAAATTATCGATATAATTTACTTCCAGTAGCTCCATAGCTTATATGAGCGATGCAGCATTATTGCTTCATTTTGGTGTTGAGCCTTCACCCAGCTTGGATGGTCGGGCCTCACCCGTCCGTGGACTGTCTCGTCCCCCTAGAGGGCTGCGTTCATGCCTCAGCTTGGCGACGCGAGGGCTGTAGGCCTTCTCAGAGATACAAGGACTGCGGATGCCTTTCAGTTCCGTGACAGGAGTGCCACCTGAGCTGGTGATCTTCGGACTATTCAGGCGTTTGATCTCACCGCGGCTTCTGGTGACCATGTCGTCAAGGATCTCTGCGCTTTGGGTGCGTCCCAGTGCCACATCAATATCTTGCTGCAATTTTTACACCATTCAGTGTCAAGCTAGTGTAACAGGATTAAAATTCTTCTAGCCGTCGTCAGCTAAACGTTGGAAAATGGCATGATGACAAACAAGGCTGCCTGTCAGGACAGATCAAGAGTTTATGGACTCACCGCAGCAAGGTTGAACGGTATAGCCGGTGACTCCTCATACTCCGCTGCGTCCAGGTCATTGAGATGTGCACCTTTGAAGAGCTTTGGGAGGATATACTGCCTGACTGGAACCAGGAGCATGATCATGAGGGGGAAGAGAACCCCAGCTATTGGGATCCATGTGATCCCAAAGCAAACAAGCAGATATGTGGTCTGGAAGAGTGTGAACATGGCTATCGTCTTGAATGGCACGGTCTCGACAAATGTTGTATGGTACTCCTCCAGTACCCTGCAAAGATTGGTAAATGGTAACCATTTAAGTCTCACACGGGGGCTGCTGATGACTAGACTACAAACAATTTTACATATTTTATATAATGATATGATTTATTGTTTCCACCAGATTACGCATCTGTGAATACACATATGTGCAGTAGAATGTTCAGATTTCCTGACTTCAGAGTAATGAAACTAGTGAAACTTACTTGTATCTTCTGCTAGGAGCAGTGAAGAGCAGCAAAATTCGTTCCCAGAACTGGTTACCAGGCAAGCTCTCAATCGCCATGAACGCAAAATACCCCCACAGCACTGCTGTAGGGATCTTCTTCAGTAACGGCATGGCGGCCACGCAGCCCCCAACCATCACAGCCTGTAGAAAGTTGCTCAACCTTTGCTCCTTGACCTCCATAGGCAGCAGATCATCAATCTCCTTTTCTATGTCAAAGATTGTCTCGTCAACCGGTGCATCGAAGTTACCCATGCTTGATGCTAACTGGACAGTGGAGTCCTTGAGCTCGTTTAAGCCCTACATTTTGTGAAGATGGCACTGCAATATCAGATACATGTACTAGACTGTTTTTATATATGATACTGCGATCAATTAATTTCAATCAGATCAGATCTGTGCGTACTTTGACGGACTGTTGTTGGTGGATCAGCGGTGTCTGAATCTGATGATAAGCATCCTGCATGTTGTTGTACAGTTGGCTCAAGCTCGCGTTCTGGCGCATGCTTTGCCGTGCCGTGGCCACTAGTCGATTACGGAGTATCTGTGGAGAAATGTTTTGTCATTTGAATGGAAGTGTCAAGTATTGATCAAATATCAGAAGTTCAGAATATTCCTCATATCCTACCTGATGCTTTAGAGTAGCCAAGCTCTTTGTATGCATCGGCGACTGTGGAATGACGCCATTGGATGGAGGGATACCAATTAGGCCACACATCAGTGTCTGTTCAAGAAATTACATTGAAATAAGATAAACATATACCAAATGTTGAAGTTACTAGCCAGAGTTATACTCATCTGGACATACCAGGAAGCCTAGGAGAAGCAAATCATAGTGGAAAGATGGAGGCTTCCTCAAATTAAATTCCGCCTGCTGAGCGAGCTGGGATGCCACGCTGTGGTCGAAGTAATACAGGACAGCAATCATTGTTGCAGGCATGAAGGCACCAATGATGTACATGACTGGCACTTGGAGCATATCCTGCTCAATGGTATTGGAAACATTTGATGAGCTCTGATGGTTCACATGAAGAAACTTGAATGTTTCAGAAGTCTGGTTGAGTTTTTGTAGTAGTACCTTGATGACTGTCCAGTTGTCATATGCACCAGGGGACCATGGATTAGGGCTGAAAAGGCGCCGCGGGATCCCTTTCGGCACACTGTCATGTGGTATGTAAGAAACTCCTGTCCACACCAGCACCATCAGTGGAACGCCGTAGTCGGCGATGAAGCCACGCAGCCAACCTAGGTACGGTAAAAGCATCACAAGGAATACAGAGTTGGGTTAACTGAAGTGCATAACAGTCGTAGGAAGCAAAGAAAGTGGAGGAGATTTGAGGCAATAAAATTCTCATAGCATCTGCAGAACCAGTTACAATTTACAGATAGATATACCTGCCCCATAGCGCCAGGATCGCGCTTTCCTGCTCCGCAGCGCGGTGAGAAGAAGGCCAAATGACAACACGATAGCAAACATTCCGTTGGCAAACCTCCATGATGGAACAAACTGTAGTGCTTTTATGTTCTCCCTCTCAGGAACGCCGAACTCGTCAACAAGTCCCTGCAACCAACCCAGGTATGTGAGCCACACTTGCAACCGTCTATTAAATACAGAGAGCTCAGTTTGCACATTTATCTCAGATAAACATTTTTATGTTCTGTTACTGACCATTTATGTCAAACAAACATTTTTTATTTGAACACTTCCATTGTTTAGAATTTAGGCCAAAGCATATTCGAGATTTAGGACAAGGAAACGTTTGGTTGGAGCAATGGCCAAACAGCAAAATCACTGAATGTGCAATTTGGGGGCATCCCCATTAGCCTCCATGTGCTTTTCAGCTTGTGCACATGTCATTAGGCTTTCCCACTAGTTGGCAGATAGTGCTTGACTACAGTAGTGCACAACTCTAAGAAGGGCACTTTGTGTTTTGAATCAAATTCATACCACATTCACCTCAAAGAAACCAAACCAACATCAACAAAATGTCTTGATAACTTTCTGCATCATCACATGATGTCAAGGCCAAATAAGCAAGGACACCAAAAAAGGCCCTGGTGGTGTACCTACCTTGATAGCCTGCTGCATGAAGAGCATGGCGATGAGCAGCCCGAACAGCTCGCCGGCTATGCGGGTGAACCGGTTTATGATGGAGCACGCGCCCAGTACCGCCAGCAAGAACAGCAAGAGGGCAGTCCACACGCAGACCCTGCACACACACACATCCATCAATGGTTTCAAAGCCATTTTTTTTTATAAAAAAAACCTGCAATTGGACCAACCCACAACAGTAATCATCTGCATCAATGCAACAGGGATGACTTACCAACCGGCCCAGGCGAGGAAGAGGTTGGGACCGAGGTCGGCCCTGTCCTTGGCAAAGCTGAACATGAATGTGTACATGATGACCGTGGGCTCGGCCACGCCCAGGATCAGCAGGGGCTGCCCTCCCACAATGGAGTGGATTATGCCACACAGGGCGGTGGATGCCAATGTCTGCACTGCTGTGAGGACCCCATCTGCACCAACCATTAGAGCCCCCTTAGTAAGTAAGGAAGCTTCTCTGGCCAGTCACTCAAATGGACTGAAAGTCTGAAACTAACACCAAAACAGAACTCAAACACACACACAAAAAAGGAAGCAGCAAATTTGGCTCCTCCATTACCGGTGCTCCTCTCCAATTGCTCCCCGAACGATATCACGGGTATCGCGGAGGCGAAGAAGATGTAGGTGGTCGGCGCCAGGATCCTGAAACACACATGGGACGCAGCAGCTTCATCATTCCAAGATCTTGTGCACAATGCCAGGCAAAGACGAGCAGTTTCTCAAGCAGATGCGTGCATACCTGATACCGGCACTGAAGCCTCCGGTCCAGTCCTGCTTGTAGCAGGCGAGGCGCCCGCGGACGTCGTTCTTGATGCCTCGGAGGGGCACGAAGCTCTCCTCCATTTCCTCGGAACCCGACAAGGGATTCACCTGCCCTGAGAAACACGAAGGAATCGGAGAGCGTATTCAGATGGCCACAAGGTGTGAAATGAGACCCAGATTACATCTTGCAGCAGACCGGACCGGGAGAAACGCTACGAGCTGGCGAGCTCGCTCTGCATTTAGCGCGGATCCCTGGAGGAAGCTAAGGGGCCAAGGCTACAAGCTCAAGAAGAGCGTAGGTGGCAGAGGGAGCAGCACTGGTGAGGAAGCGAGCGAGCGAGGGAGGGAGGGAGGGCGGGATTTGAGGAGGAGAAGCTCTCGGAAGGTACTGGAGCTGCGAGATAGAGGACGGCTATATAGACAGGCGGGGCAGTGGAGAGTCAGCAGGCATTACTGTCTGGTACTACTAAACCAATTTCCTGTCACAATGGAAGATTATCGACGGGATCAAGGGGAAAAATGGCAAATTTGACAAATTTGACCTATAAACGAAATTAAATCACATAATGAACTATCCCTGAAACTATTTCACGCGGCTGACCCGTGGCGCCTAGCTCTCAGGCGCTGCACTAGTGCAACGCCTAGGAGCTAGGCGCTACACTGTATAGTGTGGCGCCTAGCTCTCAGGCGCTGCACACGACTTAGTAATTTTCTAATCACACGTGTGCGACACTGGCGGTGTAGCGCCTATCTGCGAGGCGTTGCACAATGTAGTGTGGCGCCTTCGTGTCGGGCGTCACACAAAAAGGTCAGCCGCGTAAAATAGTTTCACGGATAGTTCATTCTGTGATTTGATTCCGTCTATAGGTCAAGTTTGTCAAATTTGCCGGAAAAGATATGCTAGTCCTAAATCCTATCCTGTCCTCTCCTGTCCTCTCCTCTTGACGGTAGAGCCTGACTGTTGCTCCCTCTAATTAGATTGCAAATGCGATTCGTTCTTAGGACTTGTGTTGGTCAAATGTTCTTGAGTTTGACTACCACCACGGGAAAACAAGTTACCAAGACGAAAACATGGAATTGATTTTGCCTGAACGATTATTGACATGTGCTCTGGGTGGGTCTCATTTATACTACGTATTCACTGGCTCTGGCGCTGGAAGGCCAGAGTGAGTGCCAGTCCAGCTCTAGCTGTCCGTCTGGCCGAAGGAAGGAGCCAAGCAGCTTCCTCTAATCAATTAAGAATTACTCCCTCCGTTCCGAATTACTTGTCTTGGATTTGTCTAGATACGGATGTATCTAGTAGATACATCCGTATCTAGACAAATCCAAGACAAGTAATTCGGAGATACATCCGTATCTAGACAAATCCAAGACAAGTAATTCGGAACGGAGGGAGTATTTTTCTAGGTTTTCATTTTTTCTGTTAAGTTGATCTTTTTATACTGGATTTAAGGTAGAAAGGCAGCAAATTTTGGGAGAATGTCCATGTACGTTTGTATCTTTTTCCTCTTGTATGCAGGTGCAGGAAATACTACTCAGCTCTGGCTAAATATGTACTCCAGTATATAACTGCCTGAGAAGTGAGAACACAACGGAAACCACTGCAAACTAGTATGAAGCTTTTCAACAAATGCTAATCATTGTGAAACTGTAGCTTTCAGCAGTAACCTTTTTCACCTTTTTTTTCAATCTCATAAGTTATTGCTTTTCTTTTCTTATCTGTAGAAAAGCTTATTTCTAATACGTAAGATTGATTGACACTTGACCAAGGGACAAAGCCAATTTATATGCATCATAAAGGGAAAACATGGTTCCTTAACTGTCCGCTGTTAGGGAGAAGTGAGGCCTCTCCACGAATAAACGCCGATAACACCCCGGTGGACGGGTTCAACAACCTGAACTCCTGCCACTGAGCTAGCGCTCAGTTCTCATAGTTTACATCCGTAACTGTGAACTGTAATTAATTTATGGAAGCAGCAGGCCAACAGCTGTTCTGTAACTGCAACAAAACCCGGGCGCTAACTATTTTTACATACTCGTCCGTAAAGAAATATAATAGATCATTGAAGGGAGTATTACATTACAGCACAGTGTGAGTTACGACCATGTGACCCCACCATCCAGAACTCAACAAATATAAAAGGGGGACTAGTATGATTGTAATATTATTCTGAACCTACAATCAACTGCTTGATCAGTCACAAACCACAACCACTTCACCTCAGCATGTGCACATGTATTATTTTAATTTAAAACATCCAGTACTTGCAGTTAATAAGAAACAGTGTGCATAAGCTCCTTGAAACCTGCATCCTGTTCATGTCCACGGGATCTTCCATTAAGAAATCAGGCTCTGAGGAGCATTGAAAACTGAAGTTTGCTTCTGGCGTAGATCAAAAGGTTGACCTTATCTTTGTCCCAGCATGCATGATTGTCTCTGGAGAAACATTAACAAAGCTACAAGCTCTTGCTCTGTCTCCGGTGTGGAGTTATCTGAAGAATATTTGTCTTGTAGATGAATTCATTATCTTCAGATAACACGGAGAGATAGGTACCTTTCTACCTAGCTTGAAAAACAAGGTCAGGGCAAGCGGTTCTGATGGGCTAATCTGGTACTTTGTGCTAGATCAAATATGAATGTGCTTAACTGGTAAATAAACTTGTTTAGCGCAAGTGCTTTACTTTCTCTCTGATGCTGACAATGGAGAGTAACTTCTACTGTACACATGATGGTTTCTGGGCCATGCATGTGGTGTCAAGCTGTGGATCTTGCACCTGCACTTTAGTGTGAGCTAACTGCCCATCCATCAACCGACACATTTTAGGATTTGTGTAAGCATGTTGGCCTTTTATGATAAAAGCTTTTAGTACTTAAAATAAAATTTATTATAAAAAGGCTAACTGCCTGCACTACCATCTGCATACCAAAGGTTAAATAGGTTGGTGTGCAGTATAGCCCCTTGCTTCATCCCTCCTAAGAATGTTCAACTTGGTTGAAAGATCAACCCTAAACAATATGCATATAAATAAGAGAGCACTTTGACAGGCTACTCCATCACACGTGCAATGGTGCTTTTATTTGGTAGTACTCTTTTTTAACCGAGCTCTTTAGTTAAACTATATTTCTATGGACTTGAAAAAAGTGAGTGATGCTAGCTTGCACTGACATGAAAAGAACTACAGTAACAAACTATCTTTTTTTGGTAACAATTAGGTCATTGGACATGACAGTGACAGATATGCCAACTTTGTTCTCATGCACTTTCGCCAAAATTTGCATGCTTGACATCTAAGAAGATTTCAAATTTTTTGCAATCTAACAAAGAACGTGGCAATTTCAATTATGCATTTCTCTGTTCAGGAAATTTTAGAGAGCTAGAACCTACTAGTTGCAATCACACTTCTCTAATTTTGACCGGATATGTACTAAAAATGTTTATATTGCTCATGTGGATGTAAACTTATTTGTTTCTCCATGGAAAGTATTCTCACAATGTAACTCACATATTAAATAACTTTTAATAAGATCTCCTTATAAAAAGTAACACTCAAAGTTGCACGTTGGAGTCGTGCCGATGTCATCCTGTATTCGAAAAGTTATCAAGTGTACTACCACTGCTATTTAACATTTGATCAAAGCAAAGCTAGATGTTTCCATTGTGATGTAAGGAGGAAGGGCTGAATTTTCTTCCCGAGAAAGGAAAGATACACATAGCCAAGAGAGAAATGGGTCATTCAATGCTCCTCGCATTCTTCCAATTTTTACCTAACTTCCTGCCGTTACTATCTCACTGTGTGTACCGTTTGTCCAACCATAATCATCATACACTTTTTTTTAGGGGAGGATGTACACTTACATGCTATAGAAATATCATGGCCTGGATAGATAAACCATTCCATTATTGTATCACCTACTCTATTTTTCTGGCAAACGTTTTATCAGCACGTGCTTGGCATTTTGATGCTGAATAAGTGCTTATCAGAATGAAGTGCAAGACTCCAAGCTCCACTGATGCAGAACCAGTTTCCAGGATTCATATATAGTCCAGTATGCTTCTATTATGGTTCCTCTCATTAAGATCCACATGCGTTGCATTGTGCCATGAAAAGTAACACTCAAATTGCACACACCACACATCTGCAAGCCCACGAGCGAGCCTCCGCGGTCAGATCCGGCCGGGTCTAGCCCTCCCCCACGACCTCCTCGCCCCGATTAAAGCAAAGCTAGATGTTTCCATTGTGATGTAAGTAAGGGCTGAATTTTCTTCCCGGGAAAAGGGAAGGTGCACACACAATTGTCAGAAATAGCCAAGAGATTAATAGGCCATTCAATGCTCCTTGCATTCTTCCAATTTTTACCTAACTTCCTGTTGTTACTATCTCAGTGTGTGGGGTGTACCGTTTGTCAAATCATAACCATAATTGTAGATATAGATATCTGCCCTACTGATAGTAGATGTGTGCCTACGTGATCTCCACGAGGCGCCTAACCAGGGGATAGTAGGATATACACTTACCTGCTAGAAATATCATGGCCTGGATGCATGAATAGATATACCATTCCATTATTGTACCAGCTACTCTATTTTTCTGGCAAACGTTTTATCAGCATGTGCTGGCATTTTGATGTTGAACAAGTAGTTATCAGAGCGAAGTGCTAGACTCCAAAGCTGCACTGATGCAGAGCTAGTTTTCCAGGATTCGCATATAGTCCAGTATGCTTCTATTTTGGTTCCCCTCATTAAGATCCACATGCGTTGCATTGTGCCGTGAAAATGCACGCTGTGCACAGTTTTCTTCACACGGACAGAAATTTTGCCAAGAAAGGTTCCTGGATCTTGGTGTACTATGGATGCCAAGTTAATATTGTCCTGTTGTCGTCGGGGAAGAGATGCAATCATGCATAATTATGGGCATGTTGATCACACCAAGTTCTATGCTCAGTTTTCCCAATGAACTGATTCCTGTCACATTATCATATTGAAGGTTAGCCCAGGAAATTAAGAAAGTAGCAGTGCAATATTCGACAGTTTCAGTTTTCTAGTACTCTCAACTATACTATGATAACGTTTACTATGATTACAAGGCTGAGAAACTATTGAATTTGTAGATTTAAGTTTGCCTGATGATGATTGACCTCTCAACTCACTATGACATTTTCTATACTGGAAATTTGTCCTAGAAACTGAGAAGAGGACATTATTAGTATTTTGTCGCCTGTCTTTTCGACCTTTTGGTCCGATAAGATCATATGTGCAGCGGTAATTGGCGAGCTTTCGGTAAGCACGAACATAGCAGCCTGACGAAAATATCTCTGAGAAGGACTGCAAATCAGAAACTACGCTTAAGTATTCTTTTCACGGCAAAGGAAGCAGAAATAACTTGTTTTCTCGGCTGCAACCTCTACAAGAAGAAGATATGGTGATTTATTTGGATGTGACTTGTCTGAACTTTCTGATAATAGTTTTGAAACCAATAAAGCAAGGGTCTTTACAAGCATGGGCTGGTTCATGGCATCAGCTGTAAAGTAACCACATAACTTCAGTATAAAATGATAGGTTTTGCCTTTTCCCTCGTTGTTTGATAATGTAGAAGGAAGTCTGCTCAAATTAGGTCTAGTGGATTTGACATCAGGAACTTCTTCTGCATCAAAATGTCACAAAAAGAATAGAATACTCTAATATTTCTCAGTTAATCATATGAATTGTAAATATTTTGTAAGACAAATAATCATCAGCATGACCATCACTTTTGTGAAGGAACCATCATGGACATCCTAGTATGGATCAAATCAAGATTCAGAAAATATGCTGGCTAGTGGCCTGGATGTCAGCAACCACCAAGTCACCAACTGGTGTTCCTTTCATTCAGCCTCACCGGCCTACCGAAGCAAAATCAAACAACCCTTTTTCCTGTAAGATAAATTTAGCATAACATGGCAGCTTAATAAACAAACTTTTTTTTTGCGGGATAGCTTAATAAACAAACTGATCCTGGTTTGTACCCTATCTCACTTCGGAAAGATGACACAAATATTTCTTTAGTATACTTTCCTCTTAACTATCTAGAGAATGGCTAGGTGGTACTCAATATTATATCTAAGATGCAATGACTCCTTAAAAGGTGAAAGCTAACCAGGCAGATCTCAGATTGGTTCGACGCAAAGCATGCGTAGATTTATTTACCTAACTGTGGCAGCTGGATTGCAACTTATTTTGTAATATAATTTAGGCCAAGCTCATTAAGAAGCTTCTTGCTAGATCAATGCATGCATCGTTATTCACCGGAATACAATAAATCATTGTTAAAAAAAAGTACAATAAATCTAAGATACTCTTTGTAAACTAAAGAACGTCAAAGTCATGACAGATCACCTAAGCCTCCTTTCCAATCCTATGAATGAACAAAACAGTATACTAGTAAATTTTATAGGCCGTGATATGCATCGGTATGCGCAGGATCGACAGCATAGCATTGTACTACAAGTACAATAAATCTAAGATACTGTTTGTAAACTAAAGAACATCAATGTCATGATCGATCACCGAAGCCTCCTTTCCAATCCTATGAACAAAATAATATACTAGTAAATTTTATTGGTTTGGTTCTGCATCATTATTCACCGGATCGACAATGTCACCGGATCGACAATGTCATGATCGATCACCAAAGCCTGTGGATTCCGTTATCGGTCCTTGCTATCTCTTGGCAGGAGTGACACTCGACAGCCCAGCGCGAGCGGGCTATCTCAACGGCGAGTCAGCCCTTTTGAAAGATGGCTCGGTGTCCGGTACTTTCTCATGGTGGCATGGCTCCGTTCCTCTTGAGTAGTCATGGATGTAGTTTGTTAGGGGTGGCCACTCCTGTTTTTATGCTTGGTGTTGGGTTAGTGGCACTTGTGCCACTCGCCCGGTGTTGTTTTATTTTCTTTCGACCTGTTTGTATGAGAGTTTTCTCATCATTTTGTATCGGTTTGGCTGTTTGTGCCTTTATCTATATAGAGGAGGCGAAAACCTGTTTCATGATCGATGCATACGCTGGGTTTTTCCCCCTCCTTTTCGGAAAAATTGATGAGATCACCTAAGCCTCCTTCCATTCTTATGCAGGACAATATAATAACAGTTTTATTGGTTGGAGTCCAATCAAATGAAGCTTGATCAGAGCATTGACCGTTCCACACATCACCATTTCTCTGAAAAGTTATGTTTATGATAATTTTCAGTTAACCGTCCAGATAATATGTTGCACCGTCCTGCTGACACAGTGTCTACTTCGAAGTATATTTTCCCATGACAGTGCAGAACGGAGTGAAAGATCGAGATATCTTCTGCGTATAGGAGGTTCGCAATTATTCAGGAGTTGCTGAACACTAGAATGGTAAGGGGGTGATGAAACTAAAGAACATTTGTTTCTTTTATTATAAAACTTGAAGCACCTCCCCAGAGAAATGACAGACTTGAGCATTATTGTGACTACTCTAGTGCCCATGCTGTCAGAGATTGAAGGCATCAATCTGTTTAATAAGTTTAAATGATTGCAGAGTAAACAACTATGTTCTCTTTCCTAGTCTTCCGTTGGAAGAATAGCATATGAAATCGATCTTAGGCACCCATCATATCAAAGTAGTATAATGCCACAGAAAATCCATGCCACATTTCGCATCGTGGCTGCTGGAATCTCAGAGTAGGTTCAAGACAAATTTGCTGAACTGTTTGACAGCCATGACCAGGTTCAGTGTTCCTCACTGCAATTTGTTAGATTACTGTGCAATGCGTAAGTCTACTCGACTGATGGCAGTGATTAGTACAGTCTACTGCTACTACTTGCATTTCCATATATGGCAATGACATGTTCTTGCCTTAAGCCTCAGGCAACGCCGTGCTTCCCTTTCCACCAGAAGTCAATGGCACTAGTACCGAACAGATGGACAGTTCAGAAACATTGAGGCTGACACTTGATAAACAATCTCATTCTCATGATCTCATCTGCTCTCTCTAGTATGTATGCTGTATGCATTATTGAGTCTCCTCGTTGGGTAATACATCACTGTTCTGTCTCTAGTATCTAACTTGTCGACAAACCAGGGCACGTCTTCACCATATGGGTGGCAAGCAATGCACTGACGATGCTTTTCCTTCCATTTCAACACCTAAAGCCTAATTTCTTGCAAGCCTTTGGCAGTGGCTGTGAATGATGGCAAATCAGAAGTCTGAATAGTATAATCATGTCAATGCTTGACAATTGACATGAAAGAAAGCTCAGGTTAACTCTTTTCTGAAAGTGAATAAAGCAATATCTGCCTAGGATACTTATCTTTAACTTTAGGCCTTTTTTTCTGACTGACACATCCAAAGATCATAGCAAACGTCATCTGAAGCCACTGCCATTTAGCATAAATTTCCTCTCTTGCTGCTGCTGAGATAACCATGATTTGTTTTCGAGGTTAGACTAGTGATAGCCAGAATTTTGAACTATGCTTCAATGTTTTGCATAAAGAAACACTAGGGAACCGTCTAATCTGGATGCCTAGAAACCAACAAAAATTAAGGCGAATCCATCGTAATCCTGAATGTATTATTCTGATGAGACTAACGTGAAGCTGAAATCAAGATGGAACATGGCTGCTGGTGACTGGTCAGACACAAGTTGCGGTGTCCATGGTCACCATATGTCATGTAACCCAATCTTGTTTGGTTCTTCACTTTTGTAGGGTGCAGGCTCGGCTTTCTAGTCTTCCATGTACCTCACCTATGGTTCTTTACTTACTTTATTTGTGGCGCTTAAACTGTAAACGCTTCAAATTACAGTGTAGTAATTTATACGGAAATAAATAATATAAGTTTAAGTTTGGAGTTCAGTCAAGTACTGGTATGTGAACTCCACAGAATTGTCCTTGTAGTTCGTCAGATATTAGGATCATCAGAAAGGTTGTTAATTCCCGGGCTATGTAAGAGTAAAAGTAGCCCCGCTCTCCGAGTATTTAACCAAAAACTACCACAATTCACCGAAACGTGACGAAAAACTACCACTTTACGATTTTGTGCGAAAAACTACCACTTTTTTCCTAATCCATGGCAAAAAACTACCAAGTCGCGAAATCGCTCGCTTGGCCCGTGCTAAGCACAAATCTGACCGCTTGGGCCCGCGAACCAGGTGCCACCCTGGCCATCCTTCGCGCCGGAGCCGCACCCGCACGCGCGCGCCCGCTCCCACCTCGCCGTCGTCGCTCCCACCTCGCCGTCGTCGTGCCCACCAAGCTCCTGGGGCCGGCCACTGCCGCGTGGCCGCCAGCGCCGCGCTGCTGCCCCCGCCGTTCCTGGACCGTGCTGTCATCGCGGACCCCCGAGGGCTTGCCGCCAGGACGCTCGACGAAATGCGGCAGCTGGCGGCCGACGGGCCTCCTCCTACGCCACCGGCGCCTGCGGTGCCGCCGCCCAAGCTGGTCATCCGGTCGTTCACGCTGACCCGCGGCTGCATCGACAAGCTGAAGCAGCGCGTGGCCGCTGACGCCAAGGACGCGGCCGCTCACTGCTCAGCGCTCACGGTGGCATGCGCATTCGCGTGGGCCTGCCTGGCGCGCTCCACCGATGGCAACACCCCCTCTGACGAGCGCGCGCACCTAGGTGGGGGCCGGCATCGCGTTGGACGACTTGTGCGGGGCGTTGCTGGCCGGGGCGAGCGACTGCGCAAGAGATTGCGTCGCCGTGAGGCAGAGCAGCGCGTCGCAGAGGAGGAGGTGGAGGGGCGGGAGGCTCCAGCGGTGACCCGCGGCGAGCGGCTCCAGCGCTGACCCGCGGCTGCCGCGGCGAGCGACTCCAGCGGTGAAGGGCGGCGGCGGCAGGTGCAAGGAGCCCGGGCGGCCGGAGGCGGGGGCGCGGCCGCGGGCGTAGCAGGTGTGTGCGGGGAGGTGTTGGCGAGCGAGCGTGGTACGGGGACGCGACCACGGTGCGCATGGCGAGGGGCGGCCACGAGCGCCGCGGGCGCGCGCGTGCGGGTGCGGCTCGGAGCACGAGCTCCGGCGCGCGGCCACGGAGTAGAGGGGAAGCAGCGGGCGCTGACGATGGTGACGGGGAGCTGCACGAGGTGGTCGTGGACGCGGCGAAGTGCGGGCGAGAGGGTCACCGGAATGCACGCGAGGTGTTCGAGGAAATGCCGGAGAGAGGAGGAGGAGGAAGAAGAAGAAGATTGATGCTGACAGGTGGGCCCATCCTGTCAGAAATGCGTTTAGAAGAGGCGAATCGAGCACTTTCCCCACATGGTAGTTTTTAGTCACAGATTAGCGAGAAAGTGGTAGTTTTCGGGACAAAATCGTAAAGTGGTAGTTTTTCGTCACGGTTCCGTGAATTGTGGTAGTTTTTAGTTAAATACTCCCGCTCTCCAGTTCACAGGAGAGAGTAAATTGCTGAAAGCCACCACATTTGTGGCACGGATACTGCAAAACCACCACTTTTGCCGAAAATTTCAAAAAACCACCACTTCCTCGGCAAGTGAGTAACAAAAAGCACTAAACGTGCTGTGAGCCGCGACTAACTGAAAATCTGACTTGTCGAGCCCACCTGTCGGAGCCACGTGGCAAAGGGGAAACGGAATGGCGGAAACGGCCGTTTGGACACCGCTAGTTAAGCCCTGGGCGCCGGCCCTGGTGCTCTCATTCCCCTCCCTCTCTTCTCTGTTCCGCAACCATGGCAAGTACTCCCTCCGGCGATGTCGAGGGTGGTGACGACGGCGGCTCCAGATCCGGACGGAGTCGCGGGCGGGACCTGCTTGGGGTCGACTATGAGTCGTCCTCCTCAGAGGGCAGCCCGCTATCACCGTGGCGCGGGCAGAGGGCGGGTGCGGCGGCTGCGGGGGCGGCGGTGACTGCGGGGGCGGGGGCGGCTGCAGGGGCGGCGGCGCCGCCTGCTGCTCCATTTGGATCCAGATCCATTCAAGCTGAAGGCGCGGGAGACCAACCCGATGAGGATGAGCCGCCATCTTCTTGCCGTGCAGGCAAGGCTACCGCTGCGGTGCAGACGCCGTCGGCTGCAGCAGTCGTCCCTACTAACGCCGGCGACGACACGTACGACCTCTATCTCCTTCTCCTTCTGCTTTCGTTTTATGAGGTGTTTTTCGTTCTTCAGGTTTAGGTCAATCTAGGGTTTGAGTACAGATTAGAACCTACAATTATTTTGTTCTCCAAATTTTGTGCATATTTACATTGTTAGGATTGTGTTGTACAAATTTAGGTAATCACACTGTTAGGCTTACATTCCAGTAGTACAATGTGTTGTTCAAATTTATGTTATAGTAACTTGTACATTTTAATTGGTATTGTAGGTCAAGCTATGAGCAGTGGGATGTGCATATTGATTTTGAAGGGATTAAATACATCAGGACAAAGTTCTTTAAGAAAGACATAAGATATTACAATCTTATGTATGTGATGCTTGACAATGGGTATAGTTTTTCAGACTGCCTCTATTACATGAGCTGTGGTGGAATAGGATTGGATGGTTTCAAACTGCTTGACAGTCAGATGAAGGTGGATGAAATGCTTAGGCAAAACCAGGACATTAGGAGGATCACATTGTCAGTTACTAAGGGCAAGAGGCAGCAGGCAATTGTTGTGTCTCCAGCAAAGAAGGGAAAGAGAAAGGCAGCAGAACTAGTTCAGATATCTGATGAAGAATATAGCAATGATCCTGATATAGTGTTTGCAGTCAGTGAAGATGGTGTGGCCCATAAGGAATTTGGTGATTATGTTGGTTCAAGTTCAGGCCGAGGCATAGATGAGTTTTTGTTCTTTGGCACACAGCAGAGTGTAAATTACCAGCCCATCCAAACTATGCCACCTCCCCAGACAGAAGCTTATGATGAATACCATAACTCTCAGATAGAAGATAGTGCCAATTATGCAGACATGGATCTTGATTCAGAAAGTGAGGAGGAAAATAGCTCTAATGAAGATAGTGCTGACCTGCAAAGAACTGTAGCAGATATGAAGAAGGCAGCACTGCACTTTGAGGGTGACACAGAACCAGAGGACATTTATGATGTTCCTGAGGAGCAGGAAGAGGAAGAGCACACTGAAGAAGCTGCAAATGTAGCTGAAGAAGAACATTTCACTGAAGATGGAGTACTGCAGCAGCCTGTGCTTAGGATTGGAAAGAGAGTGGGGCCAACAACAAGAACACACTCATCAGCCAATGATCCAATTGAGCCTGATTGGTTTCCCTCAGGTGATGAGGATGAAAATGTTGGTTTTTTGGACTCAGAGGATGATGATGGCAATGAGCCTATGTCTTTTATTATTCCCTCAGGAAGGAAAACAAGAGCAGAGAAGGCAAAGCCAAGAAAATGGTATGATGAAAGCAGACTGAATCCAGAGCAGCAATTTTGTTTGAAGCTATGTTTCAAAGATGTGTACCAATTTAGGAGTGCTCTACTTAACTTTCACATCAAGCAGCTGAGGTCTTTCAGATATCACAGGAACTGCAAAGACAGGGTCATTGCTTGGTGTGACCACAAGGACAAAGGATGTCCTTTTTATATTGTTGCTTCTCAGATCAAGAATGAGCAAACATTCTGTCTAAAGAAGTTTAGAGCAGAACATACTTGCCCAACTAGTGACAGACATAGTAAAGTGAGCTCAAAGTGGCTAGGAAGCACTATCTTAGAGACAATTAGATCAGACCCAAACACAACTGTGCCAGCATTGGTAGACAAGGCAAAGAGGAAATTTGGAATTGAAGTTCCAAAGATGATGGCATGGAGAGCTAAAAAGGCAGCAAAGGAAATTGTCCTAGGAGATCATAAGAAGCAGTACCATAGGTTGACTGATTACATTGAAACAGTTAAAATATGCAATCCAGGATCTAGATGCATTGTCACAACTGTCACTCCAAAAAGCACAAATGAAAACCCACATCCAGGTCCCAGATTCCATTGTCTTTTCTTTTGTCTCAATGCACCTAGGGAGGGTTTTCTAAATGGATGTAGACCTTTCATTGTATTGGATGGATGTTTCATAAAGCTTACAACTGGAGCACAAATCCTAGCAGCTACTGGTAGGGATGCCAACAACAACATGTATCCCATTGCTTTTGGAATTGTAGGAGTGGAGGACACACCCAGTTGGAGCTGGTTTCTCACCCAACTTAAGTATGCTCTGGGAGGCACAGAAGAGGGAAAGTTTGGCAAATACACCATCATGTCAGATAGGCAGAAGGTCAGTGATCTATTTTCTCTTTTGTGCCTTAAGTATGCTCTAATTGTCACCTAGTTACTTTCTTTTGTGCCTTAAGTATGCTCAATTTGTTTATTAGTTAGTGATTGTTTGAAACTTAGTTACTTTCTTTTGAAACCAGGGCCTGCTAAATGCTGTCAATGCTGTATTTCCAAACTGCCCACAAAGATTTTGTTTAAGGCACATTTATGCAAATTTTCAAAGAGCTGGATTTAGAGGTGAAGATCTGAAAAAATGCATGGACAGTGCTAGCTATTCCTACACAAAGCATGGTTTTGATGTAGCCATGGCCAATTTGAAGAATGAGTGTGAGGATGCATGGAGGTGGTTATCTGGTATTCCAGTACACACATGGGCTAGGCATGAAATGGACACAAATTGCAAAACAGAACTGGTGGTCAATAACATAAGTGAGGTCTTCAATAAATATATCTTGGATGTTAGAAACAAACCAATAGTGACAATGATTAATGGAATCAAAGACAAGTTGCTAGTCAGGTTTGATGGAAAAAGAGAAAGTGCAGCAACTTCTAGATGGGAAATAGCTCCAACATATGCAGAGCAGCTGGAGATGAGCAAGAAATATCAAAGAGATTGCAAAGCAATTAGGGCAGGGCCTAACCTGTGGCAAGTAAGCAGTGGGCCAAAGACCTATGCTGTGAACCTTGAGGAGCACACTTGTGGATGCAGGAAGTGGGACATGTCAGGGTTGCCATGCAACCATGGTTGCAGTGCAATTTACAAGGCCAAGATGCAACCTGAGGATTTTGTAAGTCCTTTCTTGAGGAAAGCAATGTATTTGGAGGCATACAAACCAATAGTGTATCCAGTTCCTGGAGAAGATGCTTGGGTCAAGTCAGGAAAACCTGATATTGAGCCTCCTGTATTCCACAAAGAGGACCAGAGTGGAAGAAAGGAAGAAAAGAGGAAGAAGGGAAGGTTTGAAGTTCCTAAACCAAAAGACACCTCTAGGATGGCTACAATCAGATATGGCAACTGTAGGTTAATGGGCCACATGTTTACTAATTGTGGTCAACCTTTGAGGCCTGATCTCCAGCTGAGGAAAAATAGAAGCATGGTACATATTTCTTAATGATTGTATCTGATTTAGCTTATTTATATTGTAATTGTTGTTTGTTTTAAAAACTGCAGGAAAAGAGAAGGCAAAAGGCACAATCCTACACTCCACCTGATGCTACTGCTGCTCCTATGGCACCAAGAGCTGCTCCTAGGGCACCAAGAGCTGCTAGTAGGGCACCCAGGGCTGCTTTCTCAGCACCAAGGCCAGCATCTAGGCCTCCATGTGGAGAAGGGACTTCTTCTACTGCTGGTACTTCTACATCTACATCAACTGTTGTTGCTGCTGCTAAAAAACAGAGGTCAGTGAGAGGTGGAAGAGTTGGTGGAGCATCTAATGCTGCAACAGGTTCCAGGAAGAAACCTCAGAAATATGCAAGACTCAAGAGCTACTTCACAGCAAGTGGAAATGTGTGATCTTTGATATCTGCAAGTGTTTGCAACTTTTGGGGCTAGAACCCTTGTATCTGTCCTGACAACCTTGGATGTCTGATGATTTGAGTCCTTTGAACCTGTGTTTGAATTGAGGTCATGTGGACCTGTTTAATTTGAGTCCTCTGAACCTATGTGGTAATTTTAGTCCTGTGAACCTATGTTATGTGTGATCAAGCCTTCATGCTGTTGTGGAGTTATGTGTGAACCTAAATGCTGTTATTCTAGTAGAATTATTGTTATTCTAGCAGAATTATTGTGGGTTTTTGATTGCAGCCTAAATGTTGTTATTCTAGTAGAATTATTGTGGGTTTTGAGTGCAGCCTAAATGCTGTTATTATACTAGAATTATTGTGGGTTTTGAGTGCAGCCTAAATGCTGTTATTATACTAGAATTATTGTGGGTTTTTGGTCAAGCCAAAATGTTTTGGGTCATCGAGCCTCGACGACAACCTAAACTACATTAACATAGAATAGGGGTCATCGAGCCTCGACGACAACCTAAACTACATTAACATAGAATAGGGGTCATCGAGCCTCGACGACAACCTAAACTACCTTAACATAGCATAGGGGTCATCGAGCCTCGACGACAACCTAAACTACCTTAACATAGAACAGGGGTCATCGAGCCTCGACGACAACCTAAACTACCTACTCCATAGACAGAAACAACCAAAACACCTACTGCCTAAACAGAAACAACCAAAACCACCTACCACCTACTCCCTGGAGTACATCTACATGAACAGGTTCAACAAAAATGTGGCAGAAATAGCATTATCCAGCAACACAAATTAATCCAGCATCACAAATTAATCCAGCAACACAAATTAATAGCATTATCCAGCAACACAAATCAGTACAAATGTCTTGCACTTTTAGTAACACACATAGCAGATAGAGTACTCTAGCAGATACAACTACAATAACATTGAATCATTCATCAACTATCTCTTTGATCTTCCTGATCTTCCCCTTGGTGGCCTCCTTCTCATTGAACAGATCACCTATAGTGTACTCCAGGTGCCTTTTCTCTTGCTTCCACTTCTCCTTCTCCTCCAACAACATGGACTTCTCCTGCTTGATCTTGTCCATCTCCTGCACAAGCTTCACCTTCTCTTCCTTCTCTTGATCTCTCTCTTTCTCTGCTTTGAGCCTCAGCACTTGATGAATGTTAGTGTCTGACTTGTCAGCCAAGTTCTTTTTCTCAATCTGTTCCTGCAGGTCACTAATAACCAACCTTGCATTGCCTAACTGGGTAATTGCATCCTCCTTGTCAGCCACCATTTTGGCAAAGTCAACTTTAAAAAACCTGAGGTCATTTTCCATCTTCCTCTTCTCTTCCATTACCTTCACTACTTCTGCAGCATTAACTACATTCTGCCTCAACCTATTGGTTGTCTCCTCCTCATACATAGTCCAGATGGTATTTAAAGCTTGCTTCAATTGGACTGGCCCCTCAGGGTCAATCCAGTCCACAAAGTTGCACTTTGGTACATCCTATGAATGTGTGAAGAAAGGAAATATAATTAAACCAATTTCTAAAAACATTAGTGATAAAAGCAGTACCTAAACTGCCTACTAACAGAAAATATAGAGCTAAAATGATTTCAAAAAACAATGGACACAAATTGGAAACTGCCTAATTTCAGACTTATTTTGTATAGAACTATTTCACTGCCTACTCATGCATTTTGAACTTATTTTGTATCAAGATTTATGGCCAGAGATATATACTTTAAACAGCCTAATTTCAGACTTATTGCATCAGTCAACTCAGCAGTTCAGTGGATTCACATATAACAAGCAGATTCTATCAGTAATGAATTCACATTTTCACAAAACCACTTCAACACTTTAAGAACTAATTGAACTGGCAAAAAATCACCGTCTTTGCACACCCCAGGAACCTCCTGCCGCTATCAGTCCATTCAAAGGCAACAAACTTCTCACACGGGGCACGATGCTCACAACGTGCAGAATGATTCAAAGCAATGCCGCTCCAGTCAGTGGACTCCATTTTGGCAGGTACCTAACCAGAGGGAAAATGAATTCACATGCTATCGGGAAGAAATTCCCCTTTCTCCCTAACCCTAACCCTAGATGCGATGCTCATGACCAGAAACTTACCCGGCTCACATCGTCAGAGGAATTGTCGGAACAGTCGGAAGGCTCAGACCAAGAAACCATGTCTCCCCTCCCGGCAACGGCAGCGGCGGCGGCGGCGGCGGCAGCGCGCGAAAGGAAGGAGCAGAGCAGAGAAGAGAGCGGTTGGGGAGGAATGCCCTACCGCGCGCGCGCCCAGGGCTTATAACTAGCTAACGGCCGTTTCCGCCATTCCGTTTCCCCTTTGCCACGTGGCTCCGACAGGTGGGCCCGACAAGTCATATTTTCAGTTAGTCGCGGCTCACAGCACGTTTAGTGCTTTTTGTTACTCACTTGCCGAGGAAGTGGTGGTTTTTTGAAATTTTCGGCAAAAGTGGTGGTTTTGCAGTATCCCTGCCACAAATGTGGTGGCTTTCAGCAATTTACTCCACAGGAGACAAGGAACAACAAACAAGAAACTAGCCCATAGTTCTCCAACAGAAGAAAAACCTCTAGAACTTGATCAAGAATCGGTAAGCAGAAACAAGAACCAAAGAATCCAGAATCAATGAAGTATCTCATGGATATGTTTGAAAGATTTCTGGTGCAGCCTCCCTTCAACAAGCTTCATCTGGACTGTATTGCCGACAATGTGTTAGGCCATCCATAATGATAGCATATGTAGTTGGCTTTCCTCCGATGGAGCAAACCGTATGGAGCCCATATCCAGGCTTACTACAACCAGTCAAGCATCTAAAGAAATCGAGCTACTGGACTTCTGACGAGTAACATTGAAGGTATCCTAGTACCATATGCTGATCTGGTTCGGTTCTCGGCCTCTTAATTTGTTTTGCTCCACTATCCCACTTGTTTTAAGTTGTTCACTACTATGTCTCAGAGAGTGTGGTTTTGAAGGCAGGTGATGGGGAGCATATAAGTATCCAGTCCAATGCAAGTGGTTCATGGCCTCATGCATGATGGTTTAGTGCAGTCTTGTTTGGCACCAAAACAAATGAGGATGTTATGAGGGTGGAATGACTTAAAGTTTCAAAGGCTCACACAGTTTTGTTAACTCTCCCTCGGTGCGCATACATTTTGGCTGCCCTCTTGGTCTGACCTGATCGAGCCAAGTCACTCGGTAGAAATAATTGAACATATGGAAAAGTTGTGGCTAAACATTGCACCGATGATAAACAGTAAAAAATACCGAAAAAATCAAAAAAGGTGAAACTTTTGGTTTTGATTATGACCAAATGTATTAGGTGCTTGCAAATTTAGGTGCCCAAATGACATCCGAGGAGCTCCAAACAAAAAATAACAAAAATGTGCTCAAAAGTGTCCTCGGATGTCATTTGGCCATAAAATTCTGTAAGCTCCTAAAACACTTGGTCATCATCGAAGCCACAAAAATTTCAGTTTTTTTTAAATGCTATTGATTTTAATCTTACTGTTCATCATGGGTGCAGTGCACCCTGCTTTAGAAAAACCTATCGCATGAACATATTTGTATGGATTTAATACCAAGATGGGATCTTATTACTCACAAAAATAATGATCTTATTTAAAAATCAAAATTATGCTACTTCTGTATATTTTCGTAAAGGCTGGGTGCTCGCACTTTTTTAGGGAATAAAAACCCCATGTTCCTTTTGGTTTTCGCCCTATGAATAGCATAATGCCTCGAAGAAATAAAAAAATGTTTACATTTTTCTTTTGTGCTTGGGGTGAGAAAATGTAACAAAGACACATGGTGATGGATTGAAGATGCCCAAAAGGCTATCAAGGAAAAGGAGTGCTACAAGAGTTGGCACCATGATTGAAGTAGAAGCAAATTTAACACTCCTTACTTTTTATAATACATGCAGATTTTTTTTAAAGTAACAAAAATAAAAATGCAAAACAAAAGGCACATAGTAAAAAAAACAGAACAGGAAAAAAGAAAAGACATGTAGTGGGCGGCCCACTAGAGGCTGCCTTTTAGGCGAGCGATTTGTTCATCTCGCATGAAGCGAGATGTAGACGTGCGTGAAAGAAGGCCCCCTTTCTTGGGCAGAAGCACCACATATGTATGGTTACTTCACCCAAGCTGGAGCGAACCTATCCGTGATTGGATGGTTAGGAGAATAGTGGTATCCCTTGTCCGCCAGAGTTCAAGTCTTAAACTTCACGTCAGTGCTCGCATTTTCCTGGATTTATTTCGGGCCTTCCGGTGATGTGTGTTCAGTGGGACGAGACGTTCCTGTCCTCCTCCCCAAGAAATTTAGGGTTTCTCTGCCTCCCACCGGCGTCGCCGGCGGTCCGCCTCATCTTTTGTGGCTTTAGGGCCATGGTATCGTGGTGGATCCCGACCCTTGCCGACGGGAGGTTTTTTTAGATGGTTCTTTAAGTATTGTTAGGGTTTGTGTTATGCTCAGGAAGGCGAGACGGCGGCGGCTCCATGACAATTGGAACAAGGTCCTCCCCACCTAGCCTCCGTTTCGGTGGTGCATCTTGCATCGTCGCTACTTTTCATCAGCGGCGGGTGCTGTTCTGATGCACTGGACCTATGGGGCCTCAGCACAACGACTTCTCAACTATCTACTACATCAAGTTTTGCCTGGCTCCGGCGCGAGGGAGGGACGATGACGGCGGCGCGCCTTCAACTCGCTTCAGTGCTTATAGTCGTCGCTAGGTGGTCTACGAATCTGGACGTAATTTTTTTTATGTTCATTGTACTACCATGATTAAAAATGAATACATCAGAAGTTTTCTAGCAATAAATAAATAAATTCACCCAAGCTGGAGAGAGGCGGAGCCCAACTGGTTGTGAAGTTTGGGCACGACATTGTCTCAACTGTAGCGAGACCGAGCTAGCCCGGGAAGCTACTATGTGCTGCTTTGTTACGTATGTGTTGATTTTTGTGGTCCAAAAAATGTTTGTTCATTCAGACATTTTCCTTTTTACATATACTAGCACAATGGCACGTTCATTGCAACGGGAAAAAAAATTCATAATCTTCAATGGTCATGATTACATTTTGCTGCATCATCGAGATACACTATAACTCTCATTCTCATGAAATAGTTATCAATTTTTGAAAATCATTAACATTTTTAAACTCATGAACATATCTGAAATCTTGAACATTTTTACAGATTTCGAACATCATGAACATTTTTTGAACTCATGACACTTTTATACTATTTAAAAAAATTAAGAAGATTATCTAAAACATTTTTCTAAAATAGCAAAGATTTCTAGAACCGACAAACATTTTTAGGGAAATTCGTGGATTTTTTTAGAAATTCATGAACATTTTTTAAAACTAAAGATCATTTTTTATAAAGTGAACATTTTATGAATTAATAACCTATTTAGTAAGTCCCGAAGCATTTTTTAATTTTTAGGACATTTTCTGACTTGGAAACTTTTTTTTAATTTAGTTAACATTTTTTTATACAAGAACTTTTTAAAAAAATCATTAACATTTTTTTCCGAAATTGCAAACATTTTTTTAATGTCTGAACATTTCTTAAAAATCCCGTACATTTTTTGAATCCAGAAACATTTATAAACTATTACACATTTTATTTCAAAATTCGCATTTTATGAAAAAATTTGAAGTCCCAAATTCTTAAAAGTGGAAAAAACAATACGGAAAAGAAAAACAAAAAATTTAAAACAAATTTTGATTACAGGTTGCCAACGGCTCAAACAGGCGCTTTGTATCTTCTCGCGGCGTGCAGAGCTAGAAGATTCCTACTACATGGGACCCAGACGGTGACTCGGCTGTGTGAAGCGCTTCTTTACCACTACCAGGTGACATTGATGGATAGTATTCTACAACTTTGAGGGTAATTTTAATGAAGTACCGCCCAATACAGTAACCCTTTATTAATATAAGGTAGGTATAGATATAGATTTATATTTTGAAAATTATAAAATATATTTTACATATTTATATACAACTCAACTTAAAAAATGTTTGCAGTACATTATACAATGTTGACATTTTTTAATAAATGCTTACATCATTTTAAAAATAGTTACCATTTTGAAAAAAAATTGCGTCATTTAAATAACTGCTTATACACGTAAGAAATGTTTGCGTAATTTTATAGAAATGGTTTTTACCATTCAGAAAAATGAGATTGGCATTTTTCAAAATGTTCATGTGTTTTATAAAATATGTTTATGAAATTTTCAGAAAATATATATACAATGTAAATATAATGTTCCCATAAGTTTAAAGAATGCTTTGTACGATTCAAAAAATATTCAAACATTTGAAAATAATGTATACAATGTAAAAATATTCGTCTAATTTTATAAAAAGGTTTCGTATCATTCTAAAAAGTGTTCAACATGTACGAAAAATATTCAACATGAAAAGCAAAATTATTCAAATATATATTTGAAAATTTTCAACTTACACAAAAAATGTTCCATGTGTATAAAAATGTAAAATATATATTTTAAATAGGTCAACATGTATATGAAAAAAAATACAGACATAAAAAAGGACAAATAAAACAAAACAATAAAAACTTTAAAAACAGAGAGAATTATGTAAAAAGCTGTGTGATACCTTGCAGAAACCAATGAAAGTTTCAATGAACCTTTCCTCCAGTAAACTTTGTAAAGTTACTTTAATTGGCTGGCCCACTAGGATGAGAGGCGAGGTGGAGTTACATCTGGCAATTTGCAAGATATAGGAATTCCCTGTCTGAAATGTCGCTAAAATGCACAGGGCAGAGGGGCGAGCGAGCGGGCCTAAAAAAAGAGGTGCGGCTGAGCGAGATGGGTCGACTCATTTCAGTAGATAGGACGTGATACAGGTCCACGGTTTTGGGGGAGCTCCTAACCAGCGCTCTCAGCGCCGGTTCCCTCGTACGGCGCCTGAAAGCGATGTGACTGGGCCGGCCTAGCAAAATTCAATCGGTGCAGCTCGGGTCATGGGTAGCGCGAAAAAAGCGAAAAAAACAACCCAAAATTGGGTCTCAAGAGGATCAATCTCGTGCAGTGACAACGGCGAACGAGTATGGGTAACCCACCTAACCCACAAGGCGCTACTGATCGATTCCAGGGCAAACATTTCAAGTACATTTGTAGCCGCGCAATTTGTTACACATGTAAATATTTACTGTAGCGCTTTCATTTTTAAATTTTTTGAAACATTTTAGAAAAAGTTAATGAAATATAGAAAGTTTCATTTGTTTTGAAAAAAGTAATCAATTTGGAAAAAAGTTCACAATTTTGAGAAAAATGTCTATCGATTTTGAAAAAGGTTCATTGGTTTGAAAAATAGTTCACAAATCTTGAGAAAAAAATTCACAAATTTGAAAAAAGTTCACCAAATTGCAAAAAGGTTCATAGATTTTGAAATAAGTTTATCAATTTTTTTTAAAGTTCATCGAATCCGTAAAAAAATCATCAATTTTGAGTAAAAGTTCATCGATTTTGACATAAAGTTCATTGAATCTGAAAAAAATTCAAAAAAATTGAAAAAGGTTCATCAATTTTAAAAATAGTTCATCAATTTTGAAAAAAGTTCTTCAAATTAAAAAATTATTGATTTAAAAAAGTTCACAAATTTGAGAAAAAGTTCATAAAATTGACAAAACATTGACCAATTTCGAAGAAAAACTCAAGGGAAGGGTCTGAGGAGCGAAGAATGTGTACCTGATCAAATAATGTGAAGTGGGTGAGTTCGTTATTGCGTTTACAGTCAACTGTTGTGGCAGCAATATCTTTCTGGAAAAAAAAGGAAAGTGGGCTCGGCCCACCGTGGACGAGGGGGTGTGCGCCATGTACGGTTAACCCTGTAACGGGCGCTTAGGATTTGCCGTTTTGGGAACCTTTTGAAGGTTCCTGAACCGGGTTTTACTGTTTTTGTTTGTTCTGTTTCTTTAATATTTTTCTTTTCTTCTTATTTTTACTTTTATTTTACCTTTGTACTTTTTCCTGTTTACTTTTACGTCTTTATTTTGATTTTTTTCCTGAAATTTCAAATATTTCTGGGATTTTTTTTAAAAAATGTTTAAAAAACATTGTTCAAAATTTCTAAATGAAAATTTTGAATTTAAATTTCAGAAAAATGTTCTAAAATTTTAAGTTCTATTCCCATTTTATATAAAAATAAAGTTACAAAAACTTTATAAAATTCACATTAAAAATTTCAAAAGGTAATTTCAACAAAATGTTTGGAAATTCAAATTTTATTCCCATTTTTGAAAAAATGTTCATACTTCAAAAACTGTTCCTATTTTCAAATATCTACATTGTCATAATTTTTGAAAAATGAGAAAAAATAAAATGTTTTGTGATACCTTGATTGTGTGACAAATTTTCTTGTATTTTGATACAGTGGGAGTACTACATAACCGGCCCGTACAGTAGCAGGGTTGTTGCGGTGCACCTTATTTGTGTGTGTTTTCCCTGATTTTATAACTGAGTAAAAAAATGGACAAAAAAACACGTGCTAGTTATACTGCTCTTTTAGGCTGCTGCAGCATACTGCTCGATTTTATGTACAATGCTGCGTTTTACTCCCCGCAAAAAAAGAAAAATAATAATGATGCGTTTTACCAAAGTAGTCAGCTCGCTACGTGCGATGCCTTGCTACGGTAGTTTTCTTTTAACCACCATCTGATTGCAAAACATCAATCAGAAATTCAGAGATTACATAAAAAGATAGAGCGACGGACTCTAGAACTATAGCTTCTTTAGCACATAAGTGAGCAACAATATTTGCTTCTCGTCCTGTCCATCTCAGGTCAAAACCCTGAAAGTTATGGAGATAGGTCCGCATCTCCTTGCACAATTGTCCTCCAACTGAGCGGTCATTTTCTTGTTTCCACGCCGTAACGATTGCCTGCCAATCTATCTCAATGATAATAAGGGGAAAACCCCCGCTCCACCGCACGTATAGCATCCCAGGCTCTCGGCACGCTGTCAGTTCCAGTATGAACGGCTCATACATGACCATATATTTGCGGCATTCTTTTCTGCGAAAGGACCCCGATACTATATTAAAATTAAGCAGTAATACAACGCAACCCAGAAAAGCAGAAAATTACAACCAGATCCTTGAGTAACCGATACAGCATCGTCACCTACGAGAGTTGAGGGCGCGCCGCCGCTCCCTCGGGAGCCAGCAAAACCCTTGTGTGTGTGTGGATTGTTGACAACGGGAAGTCTCCACCTTCAGTCCAAAGGACCAGCACGCAGGAGAAGAGTCAAATCAGTACTGCTTCACCACTTATGTCGGACAAACACTAGCGAGAGCACATAGAACCAGAGACCCGCAATTACTCTTGAACATACAACGAAGCCAGCCATCGACGAACGCTAGCAGGCCGCTGCACCACCCCCAACATCTCCATGGTAAGCACAAAGTAGCACTCACCATGGGAAAGACGAAGTCGGGGAACACAATCTCCACGATGCCGGGGTCACCTCCAACACAAGCCCGCACCAGGAGAATGTAATGACCGGCGCCCGGAGGAGGGGGATCGATCACTACAGGGAGGGGATCGGGGATGAGAGGTAGCAGGAGGAGTAGGTGAGGAGAGATGAAGGGGATGAGTAGTTCAGATACTTCTTTTTCATTCATGCCTGTTCAGTCTGTCTCGCTGGGTTAAGTACATTCAGTTACACAGCCTCTGGCCACAGACGGCCTGTTACACTGATGGGCTCAGCCCACACATGCCTGGTCATCTCTCCTATCTAGTCCACCGATGTGGCAGCATCAGGTGTGACATGCTCTCCTCCTTGAGCGGAAGCGACATTATCCCAGCAAGGAGCCTGTGGGTAGCGGTGACGCAGCACGGTGTAGTCCTCCCATGTAGCCGAATCAGGTGACAATGATGACCACTGGACGCGTACCTGGACGATTGCACTGCTCCCCTTCTTGACCATGCGGCGCTCGAGGATGGCCACCGGCTGCAGAGGTGCAGCGGACAGGTCGGGTGTGCGCGGAAGCTCGGAGAAGACCGGCGAGTAGTCTTGCGTGAACGGCTTGAGCTGCGAAACATGAAAGACGGGGTGAATGCGACTGTTCTGTGGTAGCTCCAGCTTGTACGCCATGGCGCCCACGCGCTGCTCGACCGTGAAGGGGCCAAAGAATTTATATGCCAGCTTGGGACAGGGGCGGTTGGCCACTGTGGATTGGACATATGGCTGGAGTTTGAGCAGCACTTGATCACCCACATTAAACGAGCGCTCAATCCTGTGTCTGTCTGCCTGTTGCTTGCATCGGTTCAGTGCACGGGCCAGTTGCGCGCGTAGCTTGTCGTTGTGAGTGACCCAGTCCAGTTCATCCCCTGTGTGCTCGGGCAAGTGAGTTGCAATCGCTGGCAGTCCCCCAAGGTTTGCTTCTTTGCCGTACAGAGCTTGAAAAGGAGAAGTGTTCAGCGAGGAATGGTACGAGGTGTTGTACCAGAACTCCGCAGTTGGCAGCCACTTGCGCCAATGCTTGGGGTTGTCATGAACGGCACAACGAAGGTACATCTCGAGGCACTGATTGACGCGTTCGCTTTGTCCGTCCGTCTGAGGATGGTACGCCGTGGAGAAGCTTAGCTTGGTGCCGGCTGCGTCGAGAAGTGCCCGCCACATGTTGCTGGTGAATATCTTGTCGCGGTCCGAGACAATTGACATCGGCACGCCGTGGAGCTTGATGATATTGTCCCAGAATGCTCGGGCCACCGTTGCTGCCGTGAAAGGGTGACTGAGTGGCACGAAATGCGCGTACTTGGTGAAGCGGTCAACGACGACCATGATCACCTCGTAGCCTTCTGAACAGGGCAGCCCCTCGATGAAATCCATAGTGAGGTCTTGCCATGGCTCGGTAGGGATTGGTAGGGGCTGGAGCAGACCTGGAGGTTTTGTGTGCTCGTGCTTGGCATGTTGGCAGATAGAGCATTGGCGAACAAAGTCCTCGACTGCTTGCTTCAAACCTCGCCAGGTGAACTGCTTCTTGACTCGTTGGTAGGTGGCTGCCACGCCAGAGTGCCCACCCACCGCGCTGGCATGGAAGGCGCTAATCAACTTGGTCTGGAGGGCTGTGTTCGCACCGATCCAGAGCTTGTCATGGAGGCGGATGACACCTTGTCGCAGCTCGTAGCCGTGCTCATCTGGACTGGAGATGGCCAGCCGTTGGAGCATGTCTTGCGCGTCCTTGTCTGTCTCGTAGGAGTTGGCGACCTCCTGGAGCCATTGCGGCTGACAGATGGAGAGAGCGTCGATGGAGAGAAGGTGACCCACGCGGGAGAGGGCGTCCGCTGCACCGTTGTCGGGGCCGCGCCAGTACTTGAAGGAGAATTGAAGCCCCACCATCTTGGACATGGCCTTGCGCTGCAGCTCCGTCTCCAAATGCTGATCACCCAAGCTGCATAGGCTCTTGTGGTCCGTGACGATGACGAAAGGAGCTCGTTGAAGATAGGCGCGCCACTTGTCGATCGCCATGATCACGGCGAGGAACTCCTTCTCGTAAATGGAGAGGCGTTGATTGCGCACTCCAAGAGCCTTGCTGAGGTAGGCAATCGGATGCCCATCTTGGACGAGGACCGCGCCCACCCTGGTGTCACAAGCGTCGGTTTCGATGGAGAAGGGCCGGGAGAAATCCGGCAGGGCCAGCACCGGCGTATTCACCATGGCTTTCTTGAGAAGCTCGAACGCCGCCTGTGCTTGCTCGGTCCACACAAAGCCCTTTTTGGTGAGCAATTGAGTGAGAGGCTTGGCGAGGATTCCATAGCACGGAACGAACTTGCGGTAGTAGCCGGTGAGGCCGAGGAAGCCCCGTAATTCTGTGGCATTGGTTGGGGTAGGCCACGCTTGCGTAGCACTCGTCTTGCTGGCGTCGGTGGCCACGCCGTCTCGAGAGATCACATGGCCGAGGTACTCAATTTGTGGCTGGGCAAAGGAACACTTGGACTCTTTGGCGTAAAGTTGATGTTGACGCAAGATGGTGAAGACGGTGCGCAAGTGCTCCACATGTGCCTGCAAGGTTCTGCTGAAAACCAATATGTCATCCAGAAATGAGATCACAAACTTACGGTTTGGTCCTTCAAAGACGGAGTTCATAAGGCACTGAAAAGTTGGCGGCCCATTGGTGACGCCGAAGGGCATCACCCGGAATTGGAAATGACCGTGATGTGTTTTAAACGCCGTCTTTTCCTCATCACCTTCACGCATCCGGATTTGATGGTAGCCCGCCCGTAAATCAATCTTGGAGAAATATGCCGCTCCTGCTAACTCATCCAGCAGCTCATCGATCACGGGAAGAGGAAACTTGTTCTTGATTGTTACTAGATTCAAGCGCCGATAGTCAACACAGAACCTCCATGTCCCGTCCTTTTTCTTGACTAAGAGAACAGGTGCCGCGAAGGGGCTCATGCTGTGAGTAATCAGACCAGTGCGAAGCATCTCACTGACTTGTCTCTCAATCTCGTCTTTTTGGAGTGGCGAGTAGCGGTAGGGTCTGCAATTGACCGGGGCTGCCCCTGGTTCCAGTGAGATGGCATGATCGTACTGCCTGTGTGGGGGAAGCTTTGTTGGCTCGGCGAAGACATCGCTGAATTCTGTCAGTACTTGTTGTATGACTGGAGGAATTGGTTCTTTGCCTTCTGCTGTAGGGGTGATGTGAATTTCGAGCAGAGCAGCCCCCCAAATGTCATTCTCCTCATGCATCTGCCAGAGCGTTGCGGCGTCCAGGGTTGTAATCGTCGGCTGCTCGTCCGTGCGTACACCTGTTAATAGGACTGCGATATCTTGCCTAGTGAATTGCATGGTCTTCAGTTGCCAGTCGCATTGCATCGGGCTGTGCTGTGCGAGCCAATCCATTCCCAATACTGCATCGTAGGCTCCCAATTCGAGCACGCGCATGTCGGTGAGGAACTCGTGGCCTTGGCACTGCCACTGCAGTCGAGGTACCAGCTCGGTGCAGGTCAGACGCTGGCCGTTGGCGACGCGCACGGTGATCGCGGAAATACGTGTGGTCTTTGCTCCAATACGTGTGGCAAATGTGGTGCTGACAAAACTGTTAGTACTGCCTGAATCCACCAAGAGCAGCATTGTTTGGTTTCCCACTGTTGCTCGCAACCTGATCGTTTCTTCCATTTCAGTTCCATCAACGGCATGTGCTGACAAAAGGCAGCAGGCCGGTTCTTGAGCATCTGGTTCATCAAGCAACTCCAGTGCACGCACAGCATCGTCCGAGAGAACTTCGCCGTGCTCCCCCACTTCAATGGTGAGGAGTTGTGCTGTACGCTGACACTGGTGCTCCCGCGAGTACTTATCGCCACAGCGAAAACATAGTCCGTGTTGTCTTCTGTAGTCTCGTAACTGGCGCTCTCAACCGAAATCATCGGTTGCTGGGCGCGGGGCCGGTGCCGCGCGAGGTGCCACAGCCGCTGGTGGCACAGGTGGTGGTGGTGGTGGGCGGCCCGTCGCTGGCAACACCGCGGGCAGAGGTGGAGGTCGACTGGTGATTGTTGGTCTGAATCGCGGGCGTTGCAAGTCGAGCTCCTCTTCTTGGATACGGGCGAACACTGTAGCCCGCGTGATGCTGGTCGGGGCTTGTAAGCGCACAGCGGCACGGAGCTCGTGTTTGAGACCCAACAGAAACTGGGTCACAAAGAACTTGGGACTGAGGGTGGCGTCAAGAGCGAGCAGATTATACATGTATACTTCAAACTGCTGCCTGTACTCCACCACAGTGCCCGTCTGTCGCAGTTGCAGAAGATTGTGCATCAGTGATTCAAACTCCTCAGGACCGAATTCTTCCTCAATTGCTCGCCGAAACATGTCCCAGGAGATCACCTGGTGTTGCTGACGAAACGCTCGTAACCAGAGTGCCGCGTGCCCTTCCACGTACAGTGCTGCCGTCGCCACCCAGTTGAGCGGTGGCACACGGTAGAGCTCGAAATATGCGAGGCAACGATCCAGCCACACCCGAGGCAGTTCGCCATCGAATCGTGGAAAATTATGCTTCGGTGGCTTGGTGGTGTACTCGTCCCGTGGAGCTGGTAGCTGGGTGCGCTCCCATGATGGTTGGTGCTCGGGACGAGCGAGCAGGGGAGGGCCCTCATTGGTGAGCCGGGCAAAGGGGATCTGACTGGTGAAAGCCTGCGGAATCGGCAGTGTGCTCGGGGGCAGCGCGGCGCGCGGCTCAGGAGGAGGCGTCTGGAGCACAACCTCTGGTTGTTGGAGCCCGTTGTTGGCCACATGTGCTCGCCGGCCCGCCGCGGAAGGATCGTCCACTTGCGAGACCGCGGAGGGGGCTGAATCAGCCGGGGAGGCCATCTTGCGCACGTCGTCGACCTCGGCTTGTGTAAGCCCGATCTGTTTGGACAAGCTCTGCAACTCGTGGGAGACTTGAGTGTTGAACGCCGTCTGCGCCTCAGCTCTCTTCTCCGCCAGGCCCTTCTCCTCGTCAAATCTGGACAGGAGCTTCTCCATGAGAACAGTGAGGTTGGCTGTCTGTCCTTCCATGGCGGCAATAACTTGTCGTGCCTGCGCAGAGGGCTTGGAGGGCGCCGTGGTTCCCGCCCTGAGTAGATCGAACCCCGCCAAGGATTTCGGGCGACCTCACCGGAGTGAAATCGCACCTACGGCGGTGGATGTTACCGATCTGACCAAGGGAGTGAGGAAAACCGCGGCGGAAAAATTTTCTGGGTAAATTCGTTGGCTCTGAGATACCAAATTGTAATGACCGGCGCCCGGAGGAGGGGGATCGATCACTACAGGGAGGGGATCGGGGATGAGAGGTAGCAGGAGGAGTAGGTGAGGAGAGATGAAGGGGATGAGTAGTTCAGATACTTCTTTTTCATTCATGCCTGTTCAGTCTGTCTCGCTGGGTTAAGTACATTCAGTTACACAGCCTCTGGCCACAGACGGCCTGTTACACTGATGGGCTCAGCCCACACATGCCTGGTCATCTCTCCTATCTAGTCCACCGATGTGGCAGCATCAGGTGTGACAGAGAACACCACACCAACGCCCGCACCCGCAGATCCGTCGCCGCCATCATCGAGAACGCCGACAAGAAGGAGCATAGATTGGGGAGACCTTACTGGCTCAAGCATCGCCGCTGCTCCCACAAAAGCGCCGCCGCTAGCCACGCACACCCACACCCTATATACACACCAGACGCATAGATCTGGGGTTCCCCCACCCTTCGGCCACCGGAGCAGCCAGAGAAGGGAAGGGGAACCCATGGCGGCGCTCGGGAATTGGGTTGGAACTTGAATCGCCTTCTTGACGAGCGGTTATATTTGCGGATTGTCCTACTTGCAACTGTCCTTCATGGTTTCTGGCCACTACACCCGTGCCCGTGCAGGCATTAGCAAAGTTTGTGCCTTGCTAGAGTAGCTGACCCAGCAGGGGGCACTCCTGTGCGAAGCTCTGTCATTTCGACGCAGCGCGCGTCACATACGCGTAGGGCTGTAAACGAGTCGAGCTCGAGCGAGTTGGAGTTGGCTCAGCTCAACTCATATAAAAATTCGAGCGACTTCAAACTAAGTGAAGCTCATGACCGAGCTGAGAACATGACTCGTGCTCAGCTTGTAACGATCTTGAGTCGATCTCGAGCTAGTTTCAAGCTAAATGAGATGGTAAAAATTATAAATCTATTGATGAAAACCAAAAAATTAAGGTGAATATGCTGGGAACCTTTGCCAAAAATATATGATATTTAACACATAGTCGACCACGTGCCATAATTAGGCCTAAATCTTCTCTGCACTTAATTAAGTTTCCATGTTCATTGGTAAATAAAATGGAGAAAAATTATGGACAACATATATGGTAATAAATTATCTTATTTTCATTTAATATATGGCAACATCACTTAACTTAATGATATTTTGTCGAGCTATCGAGCTAAAATCGAGCGAGCCAACATTGGCTCAAGGTCGGCTCATTTCTCGATCGAGCTACATAAAGTGTTCAAACTCAGCTCGTTTCTTTTTGAGTCGATCTCGAGTCGAGTCAAAAAACGAGTCAATCTCAAGCGGCTCACGAGCCTCGAGCTTTTTTTGCAGCCCTACATACGCGTTGCCCCTGAAGGTGAAGCTTGAGGAGCCGAGGAGATAGTGGGCCACACGGCCTGGTAGAATTAGACTTGACACCATCGGGCCCCGGAGTAGGGGTGGGTATACCTGCCCATACCTCGGGACGGGCCGGGCTTCGGGCGGGGCCTAACCAAGTCCGACGCAAAAAACCTAGGTCCGGGCCCGGCCTGGCCCGGCCATCGGGCCTGTTTTTTGGGCCCGAGCCCGACCCGAACACGTAAAAACCCGTCGGGCTCCGGTCCGGCCCGGCCCGACCTTCAGGAAAACGAAAAAACGACGGGCCCGGGCCCGGCCCGGCTCGGCTTTCGGGCTCAAAATTTAGGCCCGAGCCCGACCCGGGGCAGCGTCGGGCCGGGCCGGGTCGGGCTTTTTCGTGCCGGGCCAGGCTTCCCATGGCCAGGTATAGTGGTGGGCATAAAACCGACCAACCGAATGTTGAACCGATACCAAAACCAAATAAATCGAATTTTTGTTTTTTATACTACCACAATTAAATTCGGGTTTTATATTTAACTAGAAGAACGCCCGTGCGTTGCAACGGGGCCACATTAACTTTAAGAATTCAATATTACGACATTGGCGACCTTTTTTACCATCAAATCCTCACACACACAGACACACACTCTCCCCCCCTCTTCCTCACTCTCTATCCCCCTCTCCCTCTCTCTCTAACACACACACATATCCATCTTCTTGGGTACGGGTCCATAATCCATCTATGTCACACATACACGCTAGTGCATAACAATATGGATTATGTGTATTATATTTGCCACCAGAACTGAGGGAATTAATTTCATGTAAATTGACCAGCCACAGCTCCAAGAATACGCGGACGAGGTGGCTCGGGTCGGCGTCGGCGCCGTCCAGCGCGGGCCACGGGCCCGCTTCCAAGTGCACGTGCAATGCACGTCTTCACAAATATTATAACCAGATGTGAGAAATCACATGCATAGAAAAGACATTCTGATAGCAATCCAAATACCATACTCAATTGAATACCTAACCTGGATAATACTCTTATTTCTATGCGCTAGAAAAAATGGAATAGCAAAGCTAAGTATGCCTACATACGCTCAGATTATATATAAGAATCTTGGGTGAACAATTGCAACAAAGCACTAAGCAGCGATAAATTTAAATAAAAATCCATTAACTATGCAGGCAGCAGGCTTGTTACAACATAGAGAGATAGGAAAATGTCACCTCCAGTAATGTAGCGCAAAGGAATGGAACGAAGCATGAATGAGCGGTTGTCTGTTCTTCTCCATGTACATGGATCAGCAGTAGAGGCCAAGTATATAAGTACTTGACTGAACTCCACTCTTCGTGTACGGAGAGCCATGTCACCTTCTCACCGCTGCAGCATGAGAGGACGGCTGGTTCACGTGACCCTACAGCTGGGGGATCCATGGTGGCTGACCGTCGAGCTCGAGGCAGAGAAGTTGAGGGCAGAAGTGGCGAGATCCATGCCGACCAACCGGGCGAAGAGGAGGTCGTCGGGGAGGGACACATCGGCAAGATCCGGTCACCACGCGACCTGAAGAGCAACAGTGATCTCCACAAGCTGTAGGCCGACGGCGTGCTCCATCCCCTGCGATGGGGTGACCATGGCGGTGGCCACAGCTCCTCATGCTCGCCTCGATCTCGGCGACACACCCTGAGTGTAGGAGGCAGCAACGACCTCGACGAAATCATGGCCTCCATCCCGGAACGCAAGAAGGACCTCGGCCCCGTCGCTACTCCTCCCGCCGTAGCCGCACGTGGGTAGGAGGGCAGGCGGCGTCGTCTCGGCTGACGGCAGGGAGCAGCGTTGATTTCGGGTAGGTGGCATCGCGAGGACGGCCGCAGCCGCGGGGAAGCACCCCGATCATGCTGCCAGGCCAATCCTTGTCCTCCGATCCCCTATCCCCGAAGATTGCGCCGCCGCCCCGGTCGTGTTGTTTCCATATGCCATTTTTTCCTGTACCTAAACAAACGCGGATGAGCGGATGGCAGAGTTTTGGTCCGCCCTCTAAAATTGCTAAACGCACTTTTGGTGAGGATTATTGTTAATAAATGAATTCAATCATGTCGCTCTAAATAAATGGATTCAATCATGTGACTCTAATTACTTCGGATTGTTATATGCACACTAAGCGGGGTGCAGTTAGGAAAGAAAATGTTTTCTAATTAAAGTGATTGAGTGATTTAAGGTAAAGTTAATTAATTTAGATTTGATTTTTAGTGATTGTTAGTAAAGTATGATGTGTCTTTAAAATCTTTTATTTGTTTCCTTAAAATCTATTATTTGTTTCCTAAAGAAATTTGCAATAATGGAAGGTATCGGTTGATTTGGATAAGTTAGTAAATTTAGATCCGTGATTGCGTGCACGTTTGGAAAGTGCTGATTTGCAAGGAAAGAGCTGGGGGGTAAATAAACCGGTGAATAAGAAATCAGCATCGAAAAAAATCTACGACGGTTAACCTACGAAAAAAAACCGGACGAAAGTGATGGGACGAAAAAAAACCTGGAAGCAAGACTACCAACTGCTCCATTAGGAATAGAGATAACCATATTTAAATTGGTCGGTTTGGTATTAAACCGATAACCGAGGCACAAAACTAAAGTGCAACGAGTTCCTGTACGAGGCTCCCTCGCGCTCCCGCACGTAGCGCCAAACGCTGGCGGACGCGTGCACGCATCCAGCCACATCATACGAAGGCCCAATGTAATGCGTGCTCTTTGTCCCACGTTCTGGAGAGCAACTAATTGACGAGCGCTCCTTCTAAGTGACGCGCTTTCAGCCGCCACCACATGTCACGCTCTGGGTGCTTCCTTTGTTTTTCTATATTTTTTTGCACGCATTTTCGGCTTTTCAAACGGGGTTTTCGACTTTTGGGTTTTCCATCGATTTCCTTAGCTTTTGGACCAAAAAAATTACGCGAAAAAATGTGTTTGTTTTTCGCGAGATTCACGGTTGTGCTTTTAAGAGGAACACAACCATGCCTCTCGGAAACGGGAAAAAAATATGTTTTTTGTTTTTTTTTTCCTTCCACGAGAGGCACAGCCATGCCTCTGTGAAATAGAAAAACATGTTTTTTTTGTTTTTTTCCTTATCTGAGAGGCATAGTTTTACTTTCACGAGAGGCACAGTTGTGCGTTTTCTGTTTTTCCTTTCGCGAGAGGCACGAGTTGTGCTTTCACGGGCCGTGCCTCGCGAAAAACAAAAAAAATGTTTTCTATTTTATTTCCTTCCGCGAGAGGTACGGTTTTGCTTCCGCGAAAGGCACGGTTGTGCTTTCGCGAGAGGCACGGCCGTGCCTCTTTCGAAAAGGAAAAAAGTGCTCCTGGTTCAGGTTTTTTGTCTGATTTTTAGTGAGGAAAAAAGGTTCGTCAAAACCTATCAAATGGGATCTAGTTTTGAAGATCTCGCCGCGAGAAATTCAATGGTGAAAACGGTTCACGATTTGGACGCACGAGTTAAAAGATAAACGTTTTGAATAAACGGATGTATGGAAAAAGAAAAACTCCCAAGTTGCAACGAGTGACGCGCTTGCAGTGCTTCACTTGTCGCAACCTTACAAGATGAGAGTGATCTTTAAAAAGAATACTCCTTAACTAGCGATTTTGCATGTTCTGACTACTTTTCCTGGCATGGGTCCTCTCTAACTACAAGGCCCAACGCAAAAACTAGTCATTCTTGCGGCTGGGTGGAGTGTCATTCTTGCGGCTGGGTGGAGTGTTCTGCTATTTGTTTAGTCTCAAATTGCTTGCTATACTTAAAGGGGGCATGGCGTTGGAGTATAAGACTAAGGGACATTGAATTGTAAAAAAATGAAGTGGCAATTCTGGGATAAGCTCGGGAGGGAGTCAATTATAGGAGAATTGCCAAGAAAACTGACTATAAGAGGTGCTCAGTACTCAGACGAGAAGCACTCGCTGCTGCGCTGCAAGTAGTGTTTGGTAATAAACCAAAAACTGAACCGAAATATCGGTTAGTAGTTTTGCCTTGCTAATTTTGGTTTTTTATTTTATTAGCTTACTAACCGAAATTAAAAATAAATTGAATGGTATAAGCCGAATTTTCGGTTTTCTACCGAATGCCCACCCTTACCCCGGAGCATTGTTTTTGTCCATCCCAACAACGGATTTCTTTATAGAATCTAGACCCCTTATCACGCAGACACTCATAGTCGTTATAAGGGCTGAGAAAAACGTGTTTTAAGGGCAGATTTTAGCTGTGGCCAAACAGACGTGTAATCAACTCGTAAGAAAGAATATTCTCTAAATATACCAACTTTATCAAGAAAGGCCCACATCTAGCACTTTCTTTTCCTCCCGCCCTTCCCATCTCCACCTCGATGCCGGCACGACCCAAGCAATGGAGACTCAGGAACCTTCCCCGAGGTCGGTGCGGTGAGCAGCAAGGATGGGGACGCCGTCACCTTCGACCAAGGAGACGCGGGCGAGCCACGCGCTCTGAACCCCTAAGATGTAGCGGTCGAGACAGACCGGGTTGGGCGACGGCCTGAACTGCAGTGGGAGAGACGCGTCCGGGCGACGGCCGGCGAACTGAACTGCAGTGGGAAAGACGTGAGCGGGCGGCCGGTGTTCGGGGCGGCACGGACGCGGACAGGTCATGGAGATGTTTCTGTGGCAGTTGGGCTCCCGTCAACTGCTTTCTCCCAATATATGGCATCGTAGAAGCGGACACGGAAACTGTGT
>NC_041389.1:127917500-128015448 GCF_002162155.2 Triticum dicoccoides
CGCATCCCTTAAAAATGATTATCAATTGGAGGTGTATAAAGTGTCTGTTGGGGTTATTTTTTCCGTCTAACACTAAAATATGGCGGTTATTTTGTTGGGAAACGTTGCAGAAAATAAAAAAAAAATCTACGTTTCACCAAGATCAATCTATGGAGTTCATCTAAGCAACGAGAAAGAGGAGTGCATCTACATACCCTTGTAGATCACGAGCGGAAGCGTTCAAGAGAACGGGATTGAGGGAGTCGTACTCGTCGTGATCCATATCACCGATGATCCTAGTGCTGAACGGACAGCACCTCCGCGTTTAACACACGTACGGTTGGGGAAGACGTCTCCTCCTTCTTGATCCAGAAAGGGGGAACGAGAGGTTGATGGAGATTCAGCAGCACGACCGCGTGGTGGTGGATGCAGCAGCGATCTCGGCAGGGCTTCGCCAAGCACCACGAGAGGGAGAGGTGTTGCGGAGGGAGAGGGAGGTGCCAAGAGCATGGGTGCGGCTGCCCTCCCTCCCCCTCTTTATATAGGGCCCCTAGGGGGGGAGCGCCGGCCCTAGGAGATGCAATCTCCAAGGGGGGCGGCGGCCAAGGGGGGTGGCTTGCCCCCCAAGCCAAGTGGAGGCGCCCCCACCCCTAGGGATTCCAACCCTAGGCACAGGGGGGCCAAGGGGGGGGGGCGCACCAGCCCACCAGGGGATGGTTCCCCTCCCACTTCAACACATGGGGCCCTCCGCGATAGGTGGCCCCACCCGGTGGACCCCCCGGGACCCTTCCGATGGTCCTGGTACAATACCGGTGACCCCCGAAACTTTCCCGATGGCCGAAACTTGACTTCCTATATATAATTCTTTACCTCCGGACCATTCTGGAACTCCTCGTGACGTCCGGGATCTCATCTGGGACTCTGAACAACTTTCGGGTTACTGCATACTCATATCTCTACAACCCTAGCGTCACCGAACCTTAAGTGTGTAGACCCTACGGGTTCGGGAGACAAGCAGACATGACCGAGACGACTCTCGGTCAATAACCAACAACGGGATCTGGATACCCATGTTGGCTCCCACATGCTCCTCGATGATCTCATCGGATGAACCATGATATCGAGGATTCAAGTAACCCCGTATACAATTCCCTTTGTCAATCGGTACGTTACTTGCCCGAGATTCGATCGTCGGTATCCCAATACCTCATTCAATCTCGTTACCGGCAAGTCACTTTACTCGTACCGTAATGCATGATCCCGTGACCAAACACTTGGTCACTTTGAGCTCATTATGATGATGCATTACCGAGTGGGCCCAGAGATACCTCTCCGTCATACGGAGTGACAAATCCCAGTCTCGATCCATGTCAACCCAACAGATACTTTCAGGGATACCCGTAGTATACCTTTATAGTCACCCAGTTATGTTGTGACGTTTGGTACACCCAAATCACTCCTACGGAATCCAGGAGTTACACGATCTCATGGTCTAAGGAAAAGATAGTTGACATTGGAAAAGCTCTAGCAAACGAACTACACGATCTTGTGCTATGCTCAGGATTGGGTCTTGTCCATCACGTCATTCTCCTAATGATGTGATCCCGTTATCAACGACATCCAATGTCCATAGTCAGGAAACCATGACTATCAGTTGATCAACGAGCTAGTCAACTAGAGGCTCACTAGGGACATGTTGTGGTCTATGTATTCACACATGTATTACGATTTCTGGATAACACAATTATAGCATGAATAAAAGACAATTATCATGAACAAGGAAATATAATAATAATCATTTTATTATTGCCTCTAGGGCATATTTCCAACAGTCTCCCACTTGCACTAGAGTCAATAATCTAGTTACATTGTGATGAATCGAACACCCATAGAGTTCTGGTGTTGATCATGTTTTGCTCGCGGAAGAGGTTTAGTCAACGGATCTACGACATTCAGATCCGTATGTACTTTGCAAATATCTATGTCTCCATCTTGAACATTTTCACGAATGGAGTTGAAGCGACGCTTGATGTGCCTGGTCTTCTTGTGAAACCTGGGCTCCTTGGCAAGGGCAATAGCTCCAGTGTTGTCACAGAGGAGAGTGATCGGCCCCGATGCATTGGGTATGACTCCTAGGTCGGTGATGAACTCCTTCATCCAGATTGCTTCATGCGCTGCCTCCGAGGCTGCCATGTACTCTGCTTCACATGTAGATCCCGCCACGAAGCTCTGCTTGCAACTGCACCAGCTTACTGCCCCAGCATTCAAAATATACACGTATCCGGTTTGTGACTTGGAGTCATCCAGATCTGTGTCGAAGCTAGCATCGACGTAACCCTTTACGACGAGCTCTTCGTCACCTCCATAAACGAGAAACATATCCTTAGTCCTCTTCAGGTACTTCAGGATGTTCTTGACCGCTGTCCAGTGTTCCTTGCTGGGATTACTTTGGTACCTTCGTACCAAACTTACGGCAAGGTTTACATCAGGTCTGGTACACAGCATGGCATACATAATAGACCCTATGGCTAAGGCATAGGGGATGGCACTCATCTCTTCTTTATCTTCTGCCGTGGTCGGGCATTGAGCCGAGCTCAATCTCACACCTTGCAATACAGGCAAGAACCCTTTCTTGGACTGATCCATGTTGAACTTCTTCAATATCTTATCAAGGTATGTGCTTTGTGAAAGACCTATGAGGCGTTTCGATCTATCCCTATAGATCTTGATGCCTAATATGTAAGCAGCTTCTCCAAGGTCCTTCATTGAAAAATACTTGTTCAAGTAGGCCTTAATGCTGTCCAAAAGTTCTATATCATTTCCCATCAAAAGTATGTCATCTACATATAATATGAGAAATGCTACAGAGCTCCCACTCACTTTCTAGTAAACGCAGGCTTCTCCATAAGTCTGCATAAACCCAAACGCTTTGATCATCTCATCAAAGCGAATGTTCCAACTCCGGGATGCTTGCACCAGCCCATAAATGGATAGCTGGAGCTTGCATACCTTGTTAGCATTCTCAGCATCGACAAAACCTTCCGGCTGCATCATATACAGTTCTTCCTTAAGATAGTCGTTAAGGAATGCCGTTTTGACGTCCATCTGCCATATCTCATAATCATAGTATGCGGCAATTGCTAACATGATTCGGACGGACTTCAGCTTCACTACGGGAGAGAAAGTCTCATCGTAGTCAACCCCTTGAACTTGCCGATAACCCTTAGCGACAAGTCGAGCTTTATAGATGGTAACATTACCATTCGTGTTCGTCTTCTTCTTAAAGATCCATTTGTTCTCTATCGCTCGCCGATCATCGGGCAAGTTTGTCAAAGTCCACACTTTGTTTTCATACATGGATCCTATCTCGGATTGCATGGCTTCAAGCCATTTGTTGGAATCTGGGCCCGCCATCGCTTCTTCATAGTTCGAAGGTTCACCGTTGTCTAACAACATGATTTCCAGGACAGGGTTGCCATACCACTCTGGTGTGGAACGTGTCCTTGTGGACGTACGAAGTTTAGTAGTAACTTGATCTGAAGTACCTTGATCATCATCATTAATTTCCTCTCCAGTCGGTGTAGGCACCACAAGAACATCTTCCTGAGCTGTACTACTTTCCGGTTCAAGAGGTAGTACTTCATCGAGTTCTACTTTCCTCCCACTTACTTCTTTCGAGAGAAACTCTTTCTCCAGAAAAGACCCGTTTTTGGCAACAAAGATCTTGCCTTCGGATCTAAGATAGAAGGTATACCCAATGGTTTCCTTAGGGTATCCTATGAAGACGCATTTTTTCGACTTGGGTTCGAACTTTTCATGTTGAAGTTTCTTGACATAAGCATCACATCCCCAAACTTTTAGAAACGATAGCTTAGGTTTCTTCCCAAACCATAATTCATACAGTGTCGTCTCAACGGATTTAGACGGTGCCCTATTTAAAGTGAATGTAGTTGTCTCTAGAGCGTATCCCCAAAATGATAGCGGTAAATCGGTGAGTGACATCATAGATCATACCATATCCAATAAAGTGTGATTACGACGTTCGGACACACCGTTACGCTGAGGTGTTCCAGGCGGCGTGAGTTGCGAAACAATTCCACATTTCCTTAAGTGCGTACCAAATTCATGACTTAAATATTCTCCTCCACGATCTGATCGTAAGAACTTTATTTTTCGGTCACGTTGATTCTCTACCTCATTCTGAAATTCCTTGAACTTTTCAAAGGTCTCAAACTTGTGTTTCATCAAGTAGACATACCTATATCTACTTAAGTCATCAGTGAGAGTGAGAACATAATGATAGCCTCCGCGAGCCTCAACGCTCATTGGACCACACACATAAGTATGTATGATTTCCAATAAGTTGGTTGCTCGCTCCATTGTTCCGGAGAATGGAGTCTTGGTCATTTTGCCCATGAGGCATTGTTCACATGTGTCAAATGATTCATAATCGAGAGACTCTAAAAGTCCATCAGCATGGAGCTTCTTCATGCGCTTGACACCAATGTGACCAAGGCAGCAGTGCCACAAGTATGTGGGACTATCGTTATCAACCTTACATCTTTTGGTATTCACACTATGAATATGTGTAACATTATGTTCGAGATTCATTAAGAATAAACCATTGACCAGCGGGGCATGACCATAAAACATATCTCTCATATAAATAGAACAACCATTATTCTCGGATTTAAATGAGTAGCCATCTCGTATTAAACGAGATCCAGATACAATGTTCATGCTCAAAGCTGGCACTAAATAACAATTATTGAGGTTTAAAACTAATCCCGTAGATAAATGTAGAGGTAGCGTGCCGACAGCGATCACATCGACCTTGGAACCATTCCCGACGCGCATCGTCACCTCGTCCTTCGCCAGTCCCCGCTTATTCCGCAGCTCCTGATTTGAGTTACAAATATGAGCAACCGCACCGGTATCAAATACCCAGGAGCTACTACGAGTACTGGTAAGGTACACATCAATTACATGTATATCACATATATCTTTAGTGTTGCCGACCTTCTTGTCCGCTAAGTATTTGGGGCAGTTCCGCTTCCAGTGACCCTTCCCTTTGCAATAAAAGCACTCAGTCTCACGCTTGGGTCCATTCTTTGACTTCTTCCCGGCAACTGGCTTACCGGGCGCGGCAACATCCTTGCCGTCCTTCTTGAAGTTCTTCTTACCCTTGCCTTTCTTGAACTTAGTGGTTTTATTGACCATCAACACTTGATGTTCCTTTTTGATTTCTACCTCCGCCGACTTCAACATTGAAAATACTTCTGGAATAGTTTTCACCATCCCCTGCATATTGTAGTTCATCACAAAGCTCTTGTAGCTCGGTGGGAGCAACTGAAGGATTATGTCAATGACCGCCTCGTCCGGGAGGTTAATGTCCAGCTGGGACAAGCGGTTGTGCAACCCAGACATTTTGAGTATGTGCTCACTGACAGAACTATTTTCCTCCATCTTACAACTATAGAACTTGTCGGAGGCTTCATATCTCTTGACCTGGGCATGAGGTTTTAAAACCATTTTCAGCTCTTCGAACATCTCATATGCTCCGTGTTACTCAAAACGCTTTTGGAGCTCCGGCTCTAAGCTGTAAAGCATGCCGCACTGAACGAGGGAGTAATCATCAGCACGTGACTGCCAAGCGTTCATAACATCTTGGTTCTTTGGGATGGGTGCTTCACCTAGCAGTCCTTCTAGGACATATGCTTTCTTGCAGCTATGAGGATGATCCTCAGGTTCCGGACCCAGTCCGTATAGTTGCTGCCATCATCTTTCAGCTTGGTTTTCTCTAGGAACGCGTTGAAGTTCAGGTTGACATGAGCGTTGGCCATTTGATCTACAAGACATTTTACAAAGGTTTTTAGAGTAAGTTCATGATAATTAAGTTCATCTAATCAAATTATTTAATGAACTCCCACTCAGATTAGACATCCCTCTAGTCATCTAAGTGATACATGATCCGAGTCGACTAGGCCGTGTCCGATCATCACGTGAGACGGACTAGTCATCGTCGGTGAACATCTCCATGTTGATCGTATCTTCCATACGACTCATGTTCGACCTTTCGGTCTCTTGTATTCCGAGGCCATGTCTGTACATGCTAGGCTCGTCAAGTTAACCTAAGTGTTTTGCATGTGTAAATATGTCTTACACCCGTTGTATGTGGACATTGGAATCTATCACACCCGATCATCACGTGGTGCTTCGAAACAACGAACTTTTGCAACGGCGCACAGTTAGGGGGAACACTTTCTTGAAATTATTATGAGGGATCATCTTATTTACTACCGTCGTTCTAAGTAAACAAGATGCAAAAACATGATAAACATCACATGCAATCAAATAGTAGTGACATGATAAGGCCAATATCATATAGCTCCTCTGATCTCCATCTTAGGGACGCCATGATCATCTTCGTCACCGGCATGACACCATGATCTCCATCATCATGATCTCCATCATCATGTCTCCATGAAGTTGCTCGCCAACTATTACTTCTACTACTATAGCTAACGGTTTAGCAATAAAGTAAAGTAATTACATGGCGTTTAATCATTGACACGCAGGTCATACAATAATTAAGACAACTCCTATGGCTCCTACCGATTGTCATACTCATCGACATGCAAGTCGTGATTCCTATTACAAGAACATGATCTCATACATCACATATATATATCATTCATCACAACTTTTGGCCATATCACATCACAAGGCATATGCTGCAAAAATAAGTTAGACGTCTTCTAATTGTTGTTGCAAGTTTTTACGTGGCTGCAATAGGGTTCTAGCAAGAACGTTTCTTACCTACGTGAAAGCCACAACGTGATATGCCAATTTCTATTTACCCTTCATAAGGACCCTTTTCATCGAATCCGCTCCAACTAAAGTGGGAGGGACAGACACCCGCTAGCCACCTTATGCAACTAGTGCATGTCAGTCGGTGGAACCTGTCTCACATAAGCGTACGTGTAAGGTCGGTCCGGGCCGCTTCATCCCACGATGCCACCGAAGCAAAATAAGACTAGTAGTGGCAAGAAAATTGACAACATCTACACCCACAACAAATTTGTGTTCTACTCGTGCAAAGAAACTACGCATAGACCTAGCTCATGATGCCACTGTTGGGAAATATTGCAGAAAATAAAAAAAATTCTACGTTTCACCAAGATCAATCTATGGAGTTCATTAAGCAACGAGAGAGAGGAGTGCATCTACATACCCTTGTAGATCGCGAGCGGAAGTGTTCAAGAGAATGGGTTGAGGGAGTCGTACTCGTCGTGATCCAAATCACCGATGATCCTAGTGCTGAACGGACAACACCTCCGCGTTCAACACACGTACGGTTGGGGAAGACGTCTCCTCCTTCTTGATCCAGCAAGGGGGAAGGAGAGGTTGATGGATATCCAGCAGCATGACGGCGTGGTGGTGGATGCAGCAGCAATCTCGGCAGGGCTTCGCCAAGCACTACGAGAGGGAGAGGTGTTGCGGAGGGAGAGGGAGGCGCCAAGAGCATGGGTGCGGCTGCCCTCCCCCCCTCTTTATATAGGGCCCCTAGGGGGGGTTACGGCCCTAGGAGATGCAATCTCCAAGGGGGGCGGCGGCCAAGGGGGGTGGCTTGCCCCCCAAGCCAAGTGGAGGCACCCCACCCCTAGGGTTTCCAACCCTAGGCGCAGGGGGGACCAAGGGGGGGCGCACCAGCCCACCAGGGGCTGGTTCCCCTCCCACTTCAGCCCATGGGGCCCTCCAGGATAGGTGGCCCCACCCGGTGGACCCCCCAGGACTCTTCCGGTGGTCCTGGTACAATACCGGTGACCCCCGAAACTTTCCCGATGGCCGAAACTTGACTTCCTATATATAATTCTTTACCTCCAGAGCACTCTGGAACTCCTCGTGACGTCCGGGATCTCATTCGGGACTCCGAACAACTTTCGGATTACTGCATACTCATATCTCTACAACCCTAGCGTCACCGAACCTTAAGTGTGTAGACCCTACGGGTTCGGGAGACAAGCAGACATGACCGAGACGACTCTCGGTCAATAACCAACAGCGGGATCTGGATACCCATGTTGGCTCCCACATGCTCCTCGATGATCTCATCGGATGAACCACGATGTCGAGGATTCAAGTAACCCCGTATACAATTCCCTTTGTCAATCGGTATGTTACTTGCCCGAGATTCGATCGTCGGTATCCCAATACCTTGTTCAATCTCGTTACCGGCTAGTCACTTTACTTGTACCGTAATGCATGATCCCGTGACCAAAAACTTGGTCACTTTGAGCTCATTATGATGATGCATTACCGAGTGGGCCCAGAGATACCTCTCCGTCATACGGAGTGACAAATCCCAGTCTCGATCGGTGTCAACCCAACAAATACTTTCGGAGATACCCGTAGTATACCTTTATAGTCACCCAGTTACGTTGTGACGTTTGGTACACCCAAAGCACTCCTACGGCATCCAGGAGTTACACGATCTCATGGTCTAAGGAAAAGATACTTGACATTGGAAAAGCTCTAGCAAACGAACTACACGATCTTGTGCTATGCTCAGGATTGGGTCTTGTCCATCACATCATTCTCCTAATGATGTGATTCCGTTATCAACGACATCCAATGTCCATAGTCAGGAAACCATGACTATCAGTTGATCAACGAGCTAGTCAACTAGAGGCTCACTAGGGACATGTTGTGGTCTATGTATTCACACATGTATTACGATTTCCGGATAACACGATTATAGCATGAATAAAAGACAATTATCATGAACAAGGAAATATAATAATAATCATTTTATTATTGCCTCTAGGGCATATTTCCAACATATTTTACAGTTGGATGGATATAAAGGGTCTAGATGCGCTAATTATAAATGGTGCACGGGCACCTTGGTGCCCATTTAAAAAAAGCATTTTTCTGTAGGGAAAAACATTTCAAAACTTTTTATAAACACACACATATATACTACATATGTGTAAAAAATCATAACATTTTACTTTCACATGTGGCTTACAGAAAAAAGACAAATGTGTATTTTCAAATGGGCCATAATTTTTTGTTTTTGGCTTGGATTTTTTTTCCGTAGAGCTTACAAATTATATTGTTTCAAAACAAAATTTCATGGATATGTCGTTTACGAAATAGGCTTTCGCCCTGCTATATTAATATAGCAACCATCGATATAACAAGAAGTCCAATGCTGGAGCAAAGAACACAATCACGTCAAAAAAATAAGAGAAAGAAATGCCAGCAACATCAAATCAATGAAAGTTGCAACCACCGGATACATCCACCACACTCCAATGCGACCGAGTCGCGTTGTACCAAGCAACACCTTCAAGAAGGACTGCGACGACAACGCTGCTACTGCCCGGACGAATTCTAAAATTTCTCCCGGTACACGGAGGAAAGCGAAGGAGAGGTACACCTGACACCCTTCAAGAAGGGTGGTGACGCCCTACTCCTCACACCCACAACCCAGGACCAACCGACGGCTCCACCATGCCAACCGCCCACCAACATGCGCTACCATAGTCACGAGGACCCACCGTCATCTCTCCACCGCAAACGCTGCAAGGTCGGACGAAGCAAACAAGGCCACCTATGATAGGGACCGGTAGTACCGCAGCTACGTGGGAGGGGACAACCTCCACTGGCACAAGCAGTAGCAGACCGGACACACGAGCAGGAGCACGGTGGACCAACTGCCTAGCCGGGCCCAGATCAGGCCCGCTAAGCTCCCGCCGCCGTGCTGCAGCCAATGCAGCATAGTAGGTGCCATTCCCAACGTCTATATCTCGCTAGCCCAACCAGAGACCAGACCAACCCGCCCTGACCCAGATCCGGGCCCTGCATGTTGGGGAACGTAGTAATTTCAAAAAAAAATCCTACGCACACGCAAGATCATGGTGATGCATAGCAACGAGAGGGGAGTGTATCTTCATACCCTTGAAGATCACTAAGCGGAAGCGTTTATCAACGCGGTTGATGTAGTCGTACGTCTTCACGATCCGATTGATCCAAGTACCGAACGCACGGCACCTCCGAGTTCTACACACGTTCAGCTCGATGACGTCCTTGATGACCCACAAGTGTAGGGGATCTATCATAGTCCTTTTGATAAGTAAGAGTGTCGAACCCAACGAGGAGCAGAAGGAAATGATAAGCGGTTTTCAGTAAGGTTTTCTCTGCAAGCACTGAAATAGTAGGTGATAGATAGTTTTGTGATAGGATAAATAGTAACGAGTAACAAGTAAACAAAGTAAATAAGGTGCAAGAAGGTGGCCCAATCCTTTATGTAGCAAAGGATAAGTCTGGACAAATTCTAATAATAATAAAGGAGCTCCCGAGGACACATTGGGAATTATTGTCAAGCTAGTTTTCATCACGTTCATATGATTCGCGTTCGGTACTTTGATAATTTGATATGTGGGTGGACCGGCACTTGGGCACTGCCCTAACTTCGACAAGCATCCCACTTATGATTAACCCCTATTGCAAGCATCTGCAACTACAAAAAGGAGTATTAAGGTAAACCTAACCACAACATTAAACATATGGGCCCATATGAACCCCTAACAAAGCAACGCATAAACTAGGGTTTAAGCTTCTGTCACTCTAGCAACCCATCATCTACTTATTACTTCCCTATGCCTTCCTCTAGGCCCAAATAATGGTGAAGTTTCATGTAGTCGATGTTCACATAACACCACTAGAGGAAAGACAACATACATCTCGTCAAAATATCGAACAAATACCAAATTCACATGACTACTAATAGCAAGACTTCACCTATGTCCTCAGGAACTAAAGTAACTACTCACAAAGCATAATCATGTTCATAATCAGAGGTGTAATAATATGCATTAAGGATCTGAACATATGATCTTCCACCAAGTAAACCAATAAGTATCAACTACAAGGAGTAATCACCACTACTAGCAACCCACAGGTACCAATTTCTGGTTTTAGATACAAGATTGGATACAAGAGATGAACTAGGGTTTGAGAGGAGATGGTGCTGATGAAGATGTTGATGGAGATTGACCCCCTCCCGATGAGAGGATCGTTGGTGATGACGTTGGTGATGATTTCCCCCTCCCGGAGGGAAGTGTCCCCGGCAGAACAGCTCCGCCAGAGCCCTAGATTGATTCCGCCAAGGTTCCGCCTCGTGGCGGCGGAGTTTTGTCCCGTAAGCTTGTCCACGATTTTTTCCAGGGTAAAAGTGATGATATAGCAGAAGATGGACGCCAGAGGCCCACCAGGGGGCCCAGGAGATAGGGGGCGCGCCCTATAGGTGTGTGTGGGGGGGGGGGCGCCCCCCTGTCTCCTGGATAGGGTGAGGGCCCCCTGGCCTATTTCTTTCGCTCATAAATTCTTAATAAATCCAAAAGGTTGTTTCGTGGAGCTTCAGGACTTTTGGAGTTGTACAGAATAGGTTTCCAACGTTTGCTCCTTTTCCAGCCAGAATTCCAGCTGCCGGCATTCCCCCTCTTCATGGTAAACCTTGTAAAATAAGAGAGAATAGCCATAAATATTGAGATATAAAGTGTAATGACAGCCCATAATGCAATAAATATTGATATAAAAGCATGATGCAAAATGGACGTATCAACTCCCCAAGCTTAGACCTCGCTTGTCCTCAAGTGGAAACCGAAATCGAGAAAGATGTCCACATGTTTAGAGATAGAGGTGTCGATAAAAATAAAATACGGACATGAGGGCATCATGATCATTCTAATAACAACAACATATATAGATTTTGGCATATGATTTCTTATGCTCAAGTAATAAGCAATTCACAATGTCAAGTATGGTTCATAAACTTCATTGGGAACTAACAAACTATAATCTCAGTCATTGAAGCAATTGCAATTTATCATAACATCAGAAAGAGTCAATAATAGAGCTTTTCAGCAAGCTCACATACTCAACTATCTCGTAGTCTCCTATAATTGTTAACACTCACTCAATACTTGTGGTTATAGAGTTTCTGCCGGACACTAAGAAAGATAGGGGCTTATTGTGTTGCCTCCCAACGTATTCACCTTTAGGTGATGTCAACAATAATAGCCTATGCCAACTTACATCCAATTGGATATATGTATCATGATCTTTCAAACACGAGGAGCTTGCCAAAGGATAAAATGAAAAAGTGGGAAGGTGAGGATCACCTTGACTCAAGCATAAAGTAAAAACATAAAGTAAAAGATAGGCCCTTCGTAGAGGGAAGCAGAGGTTGTCATGCACGTTTAGGATTGATGCACGAAATCTTAATGCAAAAGAACGTCACTTTATATTGCCCCTTGTATGTGGACCTTTATTATGCAATCCGTCGTTTTTATTACTTCCACAACAAGTTCGTACAAAGCTTATTTTCTCTGCACTAATAAGTCATACATATTTAGAGAGCAATTTTTATTGCTTGCACAATGACAACTTACTTGAAGGATCTTACTCAATCCATAGGTAGGTATGGTGGACTCTCATGGCAAAACTGGGTTAGAGGATATTTGGAAGCACAAGTAGTATCTCTACTTGGTGCAAGGAATTTTGGCTAGCAAGAGGGGGAAAGGCAAGCTCAACATGTTTGGAAGGTCAATGACAATATACTTTAACTGAGATGTCAGAAAACATAAACCATTAGGTTGTCTTCCTTGTCCAACATCAACTCTTTTAGCATGTCATACTTAATGAGTGCTTCACAATCATAAAAGATGTCCAAGATAATATATCTATATGTGAACCCCTCTTTCCTTATCACTTTCTATTAATTCCTACGATGACCAAGGCTACGTTCATCAACTCTCAACAATTTTCATGCCTCATACTTTCTATGTGTGAAGTTATCACTATCCATAAGATCAATATGAACTCTTTTGTTCTTTCTACTTTCTCAAGATCATAGCAACATAGCAAAGCCCTTGACTCAACACTAATCTTTATTATAGATAGCACACAGACTCGCTTACATAAAGAGATCACAAAGCAAAACTCAAAACTACTTGATATCAAAACTTCAATCTACTAGATCAAGATACTACTAAAAGGATCGAACTAAATAAAGCGGTAAAGATAGGAGTGTGATGGTGAACGATACCGGGGCACCTCCCCCAAGCTTGGCGGTTGCCAAGGGGAGTGCCCATACCCATGTGATTATTTCTCCTTCATGGTTGGTGTTATGATCTTCTTGGCGATGATGCCCTTTAGGATACAGTTCTCCTCCTCGAGCTTATTGATTTGTCGTTTGAGGTCCAAAATTTCTTTACGGAGCTTGCCCATAACGGCCAAGGCTCCTTTTACCCAAGGATGATGTATAGCTTCTGGAGAACACATGAAACTCTTTTTCATATTTTCATAAGAAAGAAATCTAGAGTTGGAAGGGATGACCGAGGCAGGGACAGCCAGGCTAGGTAGTTCCCCCATAGTGAAATCTGCTTGGATACGAGAGGTAACTTCTTGATCTTCCTCCATGGCATCTATGCTTTTCAAATCAGCCTCCATCTCATCCTCCGTTGATGGTCCAAAGTGATAGACATCACCGTTTACTCCTGGACCTGGGGTTGGGTGAGACACCCGGCTCTCCCCAACTGATTCCTGAGAAGACATCTTGCTTTATTCTGCAACATGAACAGCTCGAAACAAAAATAGAGGATATTTGCGTGATACGGTGGTCAAAACCTTAGGGGGTATAAATAATGAATTTTTACCGACCAAAATACGTAACATACAAGAAAACGGAGTCCGGGAGGCACACGAGGTGCCCACGAGACAGGGGGCGCGCCCTACAGGGGGGGCATGCCCTCCTCTCTCGTGGGAGCCTTGTGTCCCTTTCAGACTACTTCTTTCTTCCTAAAATTCTTAAATAATCCAAAACTGATAAAAATTGCCATTAGAGTTGTTTTGGAGTCGGTGTACTTACCGTACCACGTACCTATGCCTATTCGGAGTCTGGAACATTCTGGAAAGTGTCTCTTATGTACTCCTCTGGGGTTATGGTTTCAATAATATTAGTTTCAACATTGATATGATTACCTGAAATATAATGCTTAATTCTTTGACCATTAACCACCCTCGGATTTGTGCCTTCGAAGTTGTTGATTTTGATAGCACCGGAACGACAGACCTCCTCGATAACGTAGGGACCTTCCCATTTTGAGAGAAGTTTTCCTGCAAAAAATCTTAAACGAGAGTTGAATAATAACACATAATCTCCTACGTTCAACTCACGCTTTTGTATCCTCTTATCATGCCAGCGTTTGACTTTTTCTTTGAAGAGCTTGGCATTCTCATATGCTTGGGTCCTCCATTCATCAAGTGAGCTAATATCAAACAACCTCTTCTCACCGGCAAGTTTGAAGTCATAATTGAGCTCTTTAATAGCCCAATATGCTTTATGTTCAAGTTCAAGAGGTAAATGACATGCTTTTCCATAAACCATCTTATATGGAGACATACCCATAGGATTTTTGTATGCAGTTCTATAGGCCCATAATGCATCATCAAGTTTTTTGGACTAATTCTTTCTAGATCTATTCACAGTCTTTTGCAAAATTAATTTGAGCTCTCTATTGCTCAACTCTACTTGACCACCAGACTGCGGGTGATAAGGAGATGCGATTCTATGATTGACATCATACTTAGCAAGCATCTTACGGAAAGCACCATGAATAAAGTGTGAACCACCATCAGTCATAAGATATCTGGGGACTCCAAACCTCGGAAAAATAAATTCTTTAAGCATTTTAATAGAAGTGTTATGATCAGCACTACTGGTTGGAATAGCTTCTACCCATTTAGTAACGTAATCAACAACACTAAAATATGTGTATAACCATTGGAGGCAGGAAAAGGTCCCATATAATCAAAGCCCCAAACATCAAACGGTTCAATAACAAGAGAATAATTCATAGGCATTTCTTGACATCTGCTAATGTTACCTATTCTTTGACATTCATCACAAGATAAGACAAACTTACGAGCATCTTTGAAGAGAGTAGGCCAATAAAAACCAGATTGTAGTACCTTGTGTGCAGTTCTATCTCCCGTGTGGTGTCCTCCATAAGATTCAGAGTGACACTTACGTAGGATTTGTTCCTGTTCATGCTCAGGCACACAAGGTCTAATAATACCATCTACTCCTTCTTTATAAAGGTGCGGATCATCCCAGAAGTAATGTCTTAAATCATAAAAGAACTTTTTCTTTTGCTGGTATGTGAAACTAGGCGGTATATATTTAGCAACAATGTAATTGGCATAATCAGCATACCAAGTAGTAGTACGAGAAGCATTGGCAACCTCTAATTGTTCATCAGGAAAGCTATCATTAATAGGCAGTGGGTCATCAAGAACATTCTCTAACCTAGACAAGTTATCTGCAACTGGGTTCTCAGCTCCCTTTCTATCAATAATATGCAAGTCAAATTCTTGGAGCAAGAGAACCCATCTAATGAGTCTAGGCTTAGCATCTTTCTTTTCCATGAGATATTTAATAGCAACATGATCAGTGTGAATAGTAACTTTGGAATCAACAATATAAGGTCTAAACTTATCACATGCAAACACAACTGCTAAGAACTCTTTTTCAGTAGTAGCATAATTTCTTTGGGCAGTATCAAGAGTCTTACTAGCATACTGGATAACATTCAATTTCTTATCGACTCTTTGCCCTAAAACATCACCTATAGCATAATCACTGGCATCGCACATAACTTAAAAAGGTAAGTTCCAATCAGGTGGCTGAACAATAGGTGCAGTGATCAAAGCTTTCTTAAGTGTTTCAAATGCTTCTACACAATCATCATCAAAGACAAAAGGTATATCTTTTTGCAATAAATTAGTCAGAGGCCCAGAGATTTTAGAAAAGTCCTTAATGAACCTCCTATAAAAACCGGCATGACCAAGAAAACTTCTTATACCTTTTATGTCCTTGGGACATGGCATTTTTTCAATAGCGTCAACTTTGGCTTTATCAACTTCAATACCTCTCTCGGAGGTCTTGTGCCCGAAGACAATGCCTTCATTAACCATAAAGTGACACTTTTCCCAATTCAGGACGAGACTGGTGTCTTCGCATCTCTGCAAAACTCGATCAAGGTTGCTCAAACAATCATCAAAAGAGGATCCATAGACGGAGAAGTCATCCATGAATACCTCACAAATCTTTTCACAAAAATCAGAAAATATAGCCATCATGCATCTTTGAAAGGTAGCAGGTGCATTACATAAACCAAAAGGCATACGTCTATAAGAAAAAGTACCAAAAGGGCAAGTACAAGTAGTTTTAGATTGATCCTGCGCGGACACACGTATTTGAGAGAAGCCAAAATAACCATCTAGAAAGCAAAAAATGTGTGTGTTTGGATAGCCTTTCTAGCATTTGATCAATAAAAGGTAAAGGGTAATGATCTTTCTTAGTGGCTTTATTTAACTTACGGAAATCAATTACCATCCTATAGCCTGTAATAATTCTTTGCGGGATCCATTCATCTTTATCATTAGGAACAACGGTAATACCTTCCTTTTTAGGGACACAATGGACAGGGCTTACCCATTCACTATCAGCAACGGGATAAATAATACCTGCCTCAAGGAGTTTTAGAATCTCCTTTCTTACCACTTCCTTCATTTTGGGGTTTAATCGTCTTTCAGGATCTCTAACTGGTTTGGCATCTTTCTCCACTGAAATTTTGTGCTGACATAATGTGGGACTAATGCCCTTAAGATCATCCAAAGTATATCCAATAGCAGCTCGGTGCTTCTTCAGAGTTTTCAATAATCTTTCTTCTTCTTTCTCTGAAAGGTTAGCACTAATAATAACAGGATATATTTCTTTTTCATCAAGATAAGCATACTTGAGATTATCAGGTAAGGGTTTGAGTTCGAACACGGGATCACCCTTGGGTGGAGGGGGATCCCCAAGAATTTCAACGGGAAGGTTATGTTTTAGCATAGGCTCTTGTTTAAGGAACACTTCGTCTATTTCTTCCCTCTTCATAAACATATCATTTTCATGGTCTAACAAATATTGTTCTAACGGATCAGTTGGGGGAACAGCAATGGAAGCAAGACCAATAATTTCATCTTTACTAGGTGGTTCCCTTTCACGAGGTTGTCTACTAAACTTAGCGAAAGTAAACTCATGAGACATACCATCTATGCCAACAGTGACAATATTTTTTTCACAATTAATCTTAGCACTAGCAGTATTCAAAAAGGGTCTACCAAAAATAATGGGACAAAAATTATCTTGTGGGGAAGCAAGAACAAGGAAATTAGCAGGGTATTTAATCTTTCCACACAAGACTTCAACATCTCTAACAATCCCAATAGGTTTAACGGTGTCCCTATTAGCAAGCTTAATAGTAACATCAATGTCTTCTAATTCAACAGGTGCAATATCATGCATAATTTCTTTATAAAGATCATAAGGTATCGCATTAGCACTAGCACCCATATCACATAAGCCATGATAACAATGATCTCCTATTTTAACAGAAATAACAGGCGTGCCTACAATAGGTCTACATGTCTTAGTATCGGGTCTAGCAATATTAGCAGTTTCACCCACGAAAGAGATAACATGCCCATCTAAGTCTTCATCCAAGAGATCTTTAATCATAGCAATACCAGGTTCAACATTAATTTGCTCAGGAGGTGTATAAGTCCTAGTATTACTCTTATGGATAACAATCGAAGCTTTAACATGATCTTTTATCCTAACAGGAAAAGGAAGTTTTTCGACATAAGCAGTAGGAATAATAGGATCACTATATGTAATAGTCTTTTCTTCGACTGTAATAGGTGCAACTACTTTCACTTCAACAGGAGGATTATATTTAAATCACTTCTCTTTAGGGAGATCAACGTGAGTAGCAAAAGTTTCACAAAAAGTAGCTACTATCTCAGAGTCAAGTCCATACTTAGAGCTAAATCCACGGAAAGCATAAGTATCCATAAAAGATTTAACACAATCGAACTTAGGTGTCATACCTGACTCCTTACCATCGTCAGAACCCCAATCTTCAGAGTTGCGTTTAATTCTTTCCAATAAGTCCCACTTGAAATCAATATTCTTCAGCATATAGGAACCAACACAGGAAGTATCGAGCAGGTTGCGATTATCAAGAGAAAGCCGAGCATAAAAATTCTGAATAATCATTTCCCGAGAGAGCTCATGATTGGGGCATGAATATAACATGGATTTAAGCCTCCCCCAAGCTTGAGCGATGCTTTCTCCTTCGCGAGGCCAGAAATTATATATGTAATTACGATCACGATGAACAAGATGCATAGGGTAGAACTTCTGGTGAAATTCCAACTTCAGTCGCTTATAATTCCAAAATCTCGTACCATCACATAGCCTATACCATGTCATTGCATCTCTCTTCAAAGATAAAGGGAAGACCTTCCTTTTGACAACATCATCGGGGATACCTGCAGGCTTAAATAATCCACAAACTTCATCCACAAAGATAAGGTGTAAGTCGGGATGCAAAGTTCCGTCTCCTGCAAAAGGATTAGCTACCAGTTTTTCTACCATACCCAAAGGAATCTCAAAGTGAATATTTTCATAAGGTTCAGTAGGTTGAGGAGAATCTCTTTGCTCTTCTGGTTGGGGTGAAGATACCCCAAACAAGCCCCTCAAAGGATTAGTTTCCATAGTGACAAGTAACAGAAAATTTCAGCACACTAAATAAATGTTTCCTTACCAAGTTCCGCTCACCAAAAGCGCTACACTCCCCGGTAACGGAGCCAGAAAAGAGTCTTGATGACCCACAAGTGTAGGGGATCTATCGTAGTCCTTTCGATAAGTAAGAGTGTCGAACCCAACGAGGAGCAGAAGGAAATGATAAGTGGTTTTCAGTAAGGTTTTCTCTGCAAGCACTGAAATAGTAGGTGATAGATAGTTTTGTGATAGGATAAATAGTAAAAGTAACAAGTAAACAAAGTAAATAAGGTGCAGCAAGGAGTCCCAATCCTTTATGTAGCAAAGGATAAGCCTGGACAAATTCTAATAATAATAAAGGAGCTCCCGAGGACACATTGGGAATTATCGTCAAGCTAGTTTTCATCATGTTAATATGATTCGCATTCGGTACTTTGATAATTTGATATGTGGGTGGACCGGCACTTGGGTACTGCCCTAACTTCGACAAGCATTCCACTTATGATTAACCCCTATTGCAAGCATCCGCAACTACAAAAAGGAGTATTAAGGTAAACCTAACCACAACATTAAACATATGGGCCCATATGAACCCCTAACAAAGCAACGCATAAACTAGGGTTTAAGCTTCTGTCACTCTAGCAACCCATCATCTACTTATTACTTCCCTATGCCTTCCTCTAGGCCCAAATAATGGTGAAGTGTCATGTAGTCGATGTTCACATAACACCACTACAGGAAAGACAACATGCATCACATCAAAATATCGAACGAATACCAAATTCACATGACTACTGATAGCAAGACTTCACTCATGTCCTCAGGAACTAAAGTAACTACTCACAAAGCATAATCATGTTCATAACCAGAGGTGTAATAATATGCATTAAGGATCTGAACATATGATCTTCCACCAAGTAAACCAATAAGTATCAACTACAAGGAGTAATCAAAACTACTAGCAACCCACAGGTACCAATTTGTGGTTTTGGATACAAGATTGGATACAAGAGATGAACTAGGGTTTGAGAGGAGATGGTGCTGATGAAGATGTTGATGGAGATTGACCCCCTCCCGATGAGGGGATCGTTGGTGATGACGTTGGTGATGATTTCCCCCTCCCAGAGGGAAGTGTCCCCGGCAGAACAGCTCCGCCAGAGCCCTAGATTGATTCCACCAAGGTTCCGCCTCGTGGCAGCGGAGTTCAGTCCCGTAAGCTTGCCCACGATTTTTTCCTGGGTAAAAGTGATGATATAGCAGAAGATGGACGCTGGAGGCCCACCAGGGGGCCCAGGAGATAGGGGGTGCGCCCTATAGGGGGGGCGCCCCCCTGTCTCCTGGATAGGGTGAGGGCCCCCTGGCCTATTTCTTTCGCTCATAAATTCTTAATAAATCCAAAAGGTTGTTTTGTGGAGTTTCAGGACTTTTGGAGTTGTGTAGAATAGGTTTCCAATGTTTGCTCCTTTTCCAGCCAGAATTCCAGCTGCCAGCATTCCACCTCTTCATGGTAAACCTTGTAAAATAAGAGAGAATAGCCATAAATATTGAGATATAAAGTGTAATGACAGCCCATAATGCAATAAATATTGATATAAAAGCATGATGCAAAATGGACGTACCAGTCCTCGCCTTCTCGATCCAGCAAGATGGGCGAAGTAGTAGATGAGTTCCGGCAGCACGACGGCGTGGTGACGGTGTTGGTGAAGAACAATCTCTGCAGGGCTTCGCCTAAGCACTACGGAAACTATGACGGAGGATAAACTAGAGGGGACGGGGTTGCCGGCACACGGCTTGGTGTTTCTTGATGTGTTTTTGATGCTAGCCCTGCCCCTCTATTTATATGTTGAGCCCTTGGGTCGAAACTTGGAGTAAACGCCTCCACAAAGTCGGTTTCACCCGAAAGGCAAGAGTCCTTCTCGGACTCCAGGGCTAGACGCCAGGGTACCCGGCGTCTGGACCCAGACACTAGGGACCCTGGCATCTGGATCCAGACGCCAGGGATGCTGGCGTCTGGCCCCTGGACTCCGCAAAACTTCCTTTTGAGCTTTCCAAAAACCTTGTGGGCTTTCCCCTTTGGCCCAAATAACGTGTTCTCGGACCCAAACATTTCGGGAAACATCCGGAACCCCTTCCGGTGAATTCAGGAACCCTTCCGGAGACCAAACACTATTATCCCATATATCAATCTTTATCTCCGGACCATTCTGGAGTTCCTCGTCATGTCCGTGATCATATCCGGGACTCCGAACAACATTCGGTCACCAACATACATAACTCATATAATACTATATCGTCAACGAACGTTAAGCGTGCGGACCCTACGGGTTCAAGAACTATGTAGACATGACCGAGACACTTCTCTGGTCAATAACCAATAGCGGAACCTGGATGCCCATATTGGTTCCTACATATTCTACAAAGATCTTTATCGGTCGAACCGCATAACAACATACATTGTTCCCTTTGTCATCGGTATGTTACTTGCCCGAGATTCGATCATCGGTATCATCATACCTAGTTCAATCTCGTTACCGGCAAGTCTCTTTACTCGTTCTGTAATACTTCATCTTGTAACTAACTTATTAGTCACAATGCTTGCAAGGCTTATAGTGATGAGTATTACCGAGAGGGCCCAGAGATACCTCTCCGACAATCGGAGTGACAAATCCTAATCTCAAAATATGCCAACTCAACAAGTACCTTCGGAGACACCTGTAGAACTCCTTTATAATCACCCAGTTACGTTGTGACGTTTGGTAGCACACAAAGTGTTCCTCCGGTAAACGGGAGTTGCATAATCTCATAGTCATAGGAACATGTATAAGTCATGAAGAAAGCAATAGCAACATACTAAACGACCAAGTGCTAAGCTAACGGAATGGGTCAAGTCAATCACATCATTCTCCTAATGATGTGATCCCGTTAATCAAATGACAACTCATATCTATGGTTAGGAAACTTAACCATCTTTGATTAACGAGCTAGTCAAGTAGAGGCACACTAGTGACACTATGTTTGTCTATGTATTCACACATGTATTATGTTTCCGGTTAATACAATTCTAGCATGAATAATAAACATTTATCATGAAATAAGGAAACAAATAATTAACTTTATTATTGCCTCCAGGGCATATTTCCTTCAGTCTCCCACTTGCACTAGAGTCAATAATCTAGTTCACATCATCATGTGATTTAACACCAATATTCACATCTGTATGTGATTAACATCCATAGTTCACATCGTCATGTGACCAATACCCGAAGGGTTTACTAGAGTCAATAATCTAGTTCACATTGCTATGTGATTAACATCCAAAGAGTACTAAGGTATGATCATGTTTTGCTCGTGAGAGAAGTTTAGTCAACGGGTCTGTCACATTCAGAGCCGTATGTATTTTGCAAATATTCTATGTCTACAATGCTCTGCACGGAGCTACTCTAGCTAATTGCTCACACTTTCAATATGTATCCAGATTGAGACTTAGAGTCATCTGGATCGGTGTAAAAGCTTGCATCGATGTAACTCTTTACGACGAACTCTTTTATCACCTCCATAATCGAGAAACATCTCCTTAGTCCTCACTAAGGATATTCTTGACCGCTGTCCAGTGATCTACTCTTAGATCAAAATTGTATTCCTTTGCCAAACTCAGAGCAAGGTATATAATAGGTCTGGTACACATCATAACATACTTTATAGAACCTATGACTGAGGCATAGGGAATGACTTTACATTCTCTTTCTATTTTCTGCCATGGTCGGGTTTTGAGTCTTACTCAACTTCACTCCTTTCCATCACAGGCAAGAACTCTTTCTTTGACTGTTCCATTTTGAACTACTTCAAAATCTTGTCAAGGTATGTACTAATTGAAAATTTTATCAAGCGTCTTGATCTATCTCAATAGATCTTGATGCTTAATATGTAAGTAGCTTTACTGAGGTCTTTCTTTGAAAAACTCCTTTCAAACACTCCTTTATGCTTTCCATAAAATTCTACATCATTTTCGATCAACAATATGTCATTCACATATACTTATCAGAAAGGTTGTAGTGCTCCCAGTCACTTTCTTGTAAATACAGGCCTTTCCAAAAGTCTGCATAAAACCATATGCTTTGATCAACTCATCAAAGCGTATATTCCAACTCCGAGATGCTTGCATCAGTCCATTGATGGATTGCTGGAGCTTGCACACTTTGTTAGCACCTTTAGATTGACAAAACATTCTGGTTGCATCATATACAACTCTTCTTTTATAAATCCATTAAGGAATGCAGTTTTGACATCCATTTGCCAGATTTCATAAAATGTGGCAATTGCTAACATGATTCGGACAGACTTAAGCATCGTTACGAGTGAGAAAATCGCATCATATTCAACACCTTGAACTTGTCGAAAACCTTTCTCAACAAGTCGAGCTTTCTAGATAGTAACACTACTATCAGTGTCCGTCTTCCTCTAGAAGATCCATTTATTTAACTTGGCTTGCTGATCATCGAGCAAGTCAACCAAAGTCCATACTTTGTTCTTATACATGGATCCTATCTCAGATTTTGTGGCTTCAAGCCATTTCGTGGAATCTGGGCTCATCATAGCTTCCTGATAGTTCGTAGGTTCATCATGGTCTAGTAACATGACTTCTAGAACAGAATTACCATACCACTCTGGTGCGGATCTTACTCTGGAAGACCTACGAGGTTCAGTAGTAACTTGATCTGAAGCTTCATGATCATCATCATTAGCTTCCTCACTAATTGGTGTAGGAATCACATGAACTGATTTCTGTGGTCAACTACTTTCCAATAAGGGAGCAGGTACAGTTACCTCATCAAGTTCTACTTTCCTCCCACTCACTTCTTTCGAGAGAAACTCCTTCTCTAGAAAGGATCCATTCTTAGCAACAAAGATTTTACCTTCGGATCTGTGATGGAAGGTGTACCCAACAGTTTCCTTTGGGTATTCTATGAAGATGCACTTCTCCGATTTGGGTTCGAGCTTATCAGGTTGAAACTTTTTCACATAAGCATTGCAGCCCCAAACTTTAAGAAACGACAACTTTGTTTCTTGCCAAACCACAGTTCATAAGTCGTCGTCTCAACGGATTTCGATGGTGCCCTATTTAAAGTGAATGCATCTGTCTCTAATGCATAACCCCAAAATGATAGTGGTAAACTGATAAGAGACATCATAGGTCGCACAATATCCAATAAAGTGCGGTTACGACGTTCGGACACACCATAACGTTGTGGTGTTCCAGGTGGTGTGAACTGTGAAACTATTCCACATTGTTTTATATGAAGGCCAAACTCGTAACTCAAATATTCTCCTCCACGATCAAATCGTAGAAACTTTATTTTCTTGTTACGATGATTCTCTACTTCACTCTGAAATTCTTTAAACTTTTCAAATGTTTCAGACTTGTGTTTCATTAAGTAGATATACTCATATCTGCTCAAATCATCTTGTGAAGGTCAGAAAATAACGATACTCGCCACGAGCATCAATACTCATTGGACCGCATACATCAGTATGTATTATTTCTAATAAGTCACTAGCTCATTCCATTGTTCCGGAGAACGGAGTTTTAGTCATCTTGCCCATAAGGCATGGTTCGCAAGCATCAAATGATTCATAATCAAATGATTCAAAAAATCCATCTTTATGGAGTTTCTTCATGCGCTTTACACCGACATCACCCAAACGACAGTGCCACAAATATGTTGCACTATCATTATCAACTTTGCATCTTTTGGCATCAATATTATGAATATGTGTATCACCATGATCAAGATTCAATAAATCATCAACATTGGGTGTATGACCATAGAAGGTTTTATTCATGTAAACAGAATAACAATTTATTCTCTGTCTTAGATCAATAATCGTATAGCAATAAACATGATCTAATCATATTTATGCTCAACGCAAACACCAAATAACATTTATTTAGGTTCAACACTAATCTCGAAAATATAGGGAGTGTACGATGATGATCATATCAATCTTGGAACCACTTCCAACACACATCGTTACTTCACCCTCAACTAGTCTCTGTTTATTTTGTAACTCCTGTTTCGAGTTACTAATCTTAGTAACCGAACAAGTATAAAATACTTAGCGGCTACTATAAACACTAGTAAGGTACACATCAATAACATGTATATCAAATATACCCTTGTTCACTTTGCCATCCTTCTTATCTACCAAATATTCAGGACATTTCCGCTTCCAGTGACCATTTCCTTTGCAGTAGAAGCACTCAGTTTAAGGCTTTGGTCCAGCTTTGGGCTTCTTTGTGGGAGTGACAACTTGCTTGCCATTCTGCTTGAAGTTCCCTTTCTTTCCCTTTGCCCTTTTCTTGAAACTAGTGGTCTTGTCAATCATCAACACTTGATGCTCTTTTCTTGATTTCTACCTTCATCGATTTCAGCATCACGAAGAGCTCGGGAATCGTTTCAGTCATCCCTTGAATTATAGTTCATCACGAAGTTCCAGTAACTTGGTGATGGTGACTAGAGAACTCTGCCAATCACTATCTTATCTGGAAGATTAACTCCCACTTGATTCAAGCGATTGTAGTACTCAGACAATCTAAGCACTTGCTCACTAGTTGAGCAATTCTCCTCCATCTTTTAGGGGGCATGAGTCTGAAATATCAATTTCATCTCATGGAACATCTCATATGTTCCGTGATGTTTCAAAAAACATTTTTTGTAGTCCCGGTTCTAAGCCATAAAGCATGGTGCACAAAACTATCAAGTAGTCATCATATTGAGCTAGCCAAACATTCATAACGTCTGCATCTGCTCCTACAATAGGTCTGTCACCTAGAGGTGCATCAAGGACATAATTCTTCTGTGCAACAATGAGGATAAACCTCAGATCACGGACCAAGTCCGCATCATTGCTACTAACATCTTTCAACTTAGTTTTCTCTAGGAACACATATAAAAACATAGGGAAGCAAAAACATAAGGAAGCAACAACGCGAGTTATTGATCTACAACATAATTTGCTAAATACTACCAGGACTAAGTTCATGATAAATTAAAGTTCAATTAATCATATTACTTAAGAACTCCCACTTAGATGGACATCCCTCTAATCATCTAAGTGATCACGTGATCCAAATCAACTAAACCATGTCCGATCATCACGTGAGATGGAGTAGTTTTCAATGGTGAACATCACTATGTTGATCATATCTACTATATGATTCACGCTCGACCTTTCGGTCTCAGTGTTCCGAGGCCATATCTGTATATGCCAGGCTCGTCAAGTTTAACCTGAGTATTCCGCGTGTGCAACTGTTTTGCACCCGTTGTATTTGAACGTAGAGCCTATCACACCCGATCATCACGTGGTGTCTCAGCACGAAGAACTTTCGCAACGGTGCATACTCAGGGAGAACACTTATACCTTGAAATTTAGTGAGGGATCATCTTATAATGCTACCGTCAATCAAAGCAAAATAAGATGCATAAAGGATAAACATCACAAGCAATCAATATAAGTGATATGTTATGGCCATCATCATCTTGTGCTTGTGATCTCCATCTCTGAAGCACCATCGTGATCACCATCGTCACCGGCGCGACACCTTGATCTCCATCATAACATCATTGTCGTTTCGCCATCTATTGCTTCTACGACTATCGCTACCGCTTAGTGATAAAGTAAAGCAATTACAGGGCGCTTGCATTTCATACAATAAAGCGACAATCATATGGCTCCTGCCAGTTGTCGATAACTCGGTTACAAAACATGATCATCTCATACAATAAAATATAGCATCACGTCTTGACCATATCACATCACAACATGCCCTGCAAAAACAAGTTAGACGTCCTCTACTTTGTTGTTGCAAATTTTACGTGGCTGCTACGGGCTGAGCAAGAACCGTTCTTACCTACGCATCAAAACCACAACGATAGTTCGTCAAGTTAGTGCTGTTTTAACCTTCTCAAGGACCGGGCGTAGTCACACTCGGTTCAACTAAAGTTGAAGAAACTGACACCCGCCAGCCACCTATGTGCAAAGCACGTCGGTAGAACCAGTCTCGCGTAAGCGTACGCGTAATGTCGGTCCGGGCCGCTTCATCCAACAATACCGCCGAACCAAAGTATGACATGCTGGTAAGCAGCATGACTTGTATCGCCCACAACTCACTTGTGTTCTACTCGTGCATATAACATCTACGCATAAAACCAGGCTCTGATACCACTGTTGGGGAACGTAGTAATTTCAAAAAAAAATCCTACGCACACTCAAGATCATGGTGATGCATAGCAACAAGAGGGGGAGTGTATCTTCATACCCTTGAAGATCGCTAAGCAGAAGCATTTATCAACGCGGTTGATGTAGTCGTACTCTTCACGATCCGACCGATCCAAGTACCGAACGCACGACACCTCCGAGTTCTACACACGTTCAGCTCGATGACGTCCTCGCCTTCTCGATCCAGCAAGACGGGCGAAGTAGTAGATGAGTTCCGGCAGCACAACGACGTGGTGACGGTGTTGGTGAAGAACAATCTCCGCAGGGCTTCGCCTAAGCACTACGGAAACTATGACGGAGGATAAACTAGAGGGGACGGGGTTGCCGGCACACGGCTTGGTGTTTCTTAATGTGTCTTTGGTGCTAGCCCTGCCCCTCTATTTATATGTTGAGTCTTGGGGTCGAAACTTTGAGTAAAAGCCTTCACAAAGTCGGTTTCACCCGAAAGGCAAGAGTCCTTCTCGAACTTCAGGGCCAGACGCCAGGGTACCCGGCGTCTGGACCCAGACGCCAGGGTACCCGACGTCTGGACCCAGACGCCAGGGACCCTGTCGTCTGGCCCCTGTACTCCGCAAAACTTCCTTTTGCGCTTTCCAAAAACCTTGTGGGCTTTCTCATTTGGCCCAAATAACGTGTTCTCGTACCCAAACATTTCGGGAAACATTCGGAACCCCTTCCGGTGAATTCGGGAACCCTTCCGGAGACCAAACACTATTATCCCATATATCAATCTTTATCTCCGGACCATTCCGGAGTTCCTCGTCATGTCCGTGATCATATCCGGGACTCTGAACAACATTCGGTCACCAACATACATAACTCATATAATACTATATCGTCAACGAGTATTAAGCGTGCGGACCCTACGGGTTCGAGAACTATGTAGACATGACCGAGACACTTCTCTGGTCAATAACCAATAGTGGAACCTAGATGCCCATATTGGTTCCTACATATTCTACGAAGATCTTTATCGGTCGAACCGCATAACAAGATATGTTGTTCCCTTTGTCATCGGTATGTTACTTACCCGAGATTCGATCATCGGTATCATCATACCTAGTTCAATCTCGTTACCGGCAAGGCTATTTACTCGTTCCGTAATACTTCATCCCGCAACCAACTTATTAGTCACAATGCTTGCAAGGCTTATAGTGATGAGTATTACCGAGTGGGCCCAGAGATACCTCTCCGACAATCGGAGTGACAAATCCTAATCTCGAAATACGCCAACTCAACAAGTACCTTCGGAGACACATGTAGAACTCCTTTATAACCAACCAGTTACGTTGTGACGTTTGGTAGCACACAAAGTGTTCCTCCGGTAAACGGGAGTTGCATAATCTCAATCATAGGAACATGTATAAGTCATGAAGAAAGCAATAGCAACATACTAAACGATCAAGTGCTAAGTTAACGGAATGGGTCAAGTGAATCACATCATTCTCCTAATGATGTGATCCCGTTAATAAAATGACAACTTATGTCTATGGTTAGGAAACTTAACCATCTTTGATTAACGAGCTAGTCAAGTAGAGGCACACTAGTGACACTATGTTTGTCTATGTATTCACACATGTATTATGTTTCCGGTTAATACAATTCTAGCATGAATAATAAACATTTATCATGAAATAAGGAAATAAATAATTAACTTTATTATTGCCTCTAGGGCATATTTCCTTCACTGCAAGGCTCCGCCGGCCAACCACGACGCCAACCGCCATCGCCGCCACGCCTGCGCCCCGATCTACACCGCGGCACCACCCGTCGAGGCACACCGTCGCCGAAGACCACCGCCCGAGCCGGGGAACCGTGAGGGAAGGAAGAAGGGGCCTGCCACCACCGGCCTCGCCACGACGCCGCGCGGGCAACGCCCGGCCGCGCCAGCCGGCAGGAGGAGGAGTGGAAGGCGGGGGCTAGGCGGCGAGGGGAGGGAGGGCCGCCCCGCAGTTACATCCAAGTTTCCACAGAATTATTTTCGGGACTACCTAGAACTCATCTAGATGAGATATAATTTGGTCTCATTCACTTTGAAAACAAGAACAGATGCACCCACGTCAGCACACACGCATCTTATAGCGTCACATTCAATGGCTATAAAAGGTGAACGAGACCAAATTATATCTCATCTACTCCCTTTGTTCGAAATTAATTGTCTCGAAAATGGATGTATCTAGGGAGTAGATGAGTTCTAGCAAAACTGATTATTTTCGGATTTTGTTAAACTTTTAAATATGGTTTTCCATTTTAAAAAAAGGGCACCATAGCCCGAGCACATCAACTTCGCATTCGTCTAGATGCTCTTATCTCCTCCAGGGTGAAGGGGGCGACGAGGGCGGCGCCGTCGACGCGCGGCTCACCGGCAGGTGAAATCTTTCTCCGCTTCCCACTCTCATCGCCGCCATCGCCGTCCCACTCTGCCTTACCGCGTTCCGGTGACATTCGGCCGGAATGGGGAAGAAACGCGCCTCAATCTGCAACGAAGACGACGGGACGGGAGCGCAGAGGCCCATCCTTTCCCCACTCGCCGCCTGCAGGCAGGAATCGAGCGGCTGGGCGTCCCTCCCCGCTGACCTAGCCCACCTCATCGCCTGGCGGGTGTTCAACGGCGGGCTGGTGGACTACATCGCCTTCCACGCCGTCTGCTCCGACTGGCGCGCCAGCACATCCAATCCGGCCAGGGCCAACCTGAGCGTGCGGCAGTCTCTCCTCCGCCCTCGCGGGTGGGTCGCGCTCTGTAACGGCGACGCGGCGCCCCCGGACGAGGACGGCGGGATCAGCTTCTTCGACACGCGCACAGCCAGGCGCCTGCGCGTCAGCCTTCCCGACCTCCGCCACCACATGGCGTCATCCTGCTGCACAAGCGCACCACCGCCGTGCGCGTGGTCCACCCCTTCACTTCCGACACGGTCGACCTCCCGCCCCTCGCTCCCGCCTTCCACCGGGCGGTCAAGGACCGCAGCTGTATGCTCACCATGAGCGCCTTCGTCTGCGATGTACCCGAGACCTCCTCCATTGCAGTTGTGGCTCATTTCCCCGGTACACCCGTGGTGCTCTGCTCGCAGCCAGGCCACCAAGGTTGGGAGGTCAGCCACCATGGGCTGGAGCTCGCAAACATCTTGCCCTTCCAAGGCCGGCTCTACGCCACCTTGAGGACAGGGTCGTGCGTCCCCAAACGGGTCGTCATGGTTTACCCTCCGGACACTTCTTTCATGACCCACCATGAGCTCCATTCATCCTGCGACCTCCTCGTGGAGTGCTGTGGGCGTATGCTGCTTGTGCAGCAGCATCTAACTCTCCAGCGTAGTGCCAAGTTTTGGCAAAATTTCGAATACAATATCTTTGAGGTGGACCTGAGCCTCCGGAAGCTGATTCCGGTAAACTGCCTTGGCAACTGGGCTTTGTTCCTCAACACTGACCGATGCCTGTCTGTCTCGGCCAAGGACCTGCCATCTATCCATGGCAACTCGGTTTATTTCTCTCTGCCACTCTACCCGGCCGTGCTACACTCTCTAGCCAGTGGTGTGTCGGAGGAGCTATCGGCGTCCTGCCAGATACATGACACAAGAAGGATTCGGCCATCCGTGCGGCCCTTCACCCTTGCTCATCATCTTCTCACATACTGCCATCATAATGAGTGGACAAGGGGACTCATGTTTCACGAGTACCACCTGATACCTGAATCCTTTGAGGAATTGCACAAGAAAATAGAGGCGCAAGATTCTCAATTGCAGATTCCACGCGCTGGAGCCGGAGCTGCAAACTCCAAACTTTTGTCTTCTTCGTAATCGGAATTTATATATGAAAAACTGAAAGTGTTTATCGATGTACTTGTATCTTCTCTGTGACAAAGATTTATCGATGTTAGTGTTTAAATTCCTCCCTGTGTATTGGTATGCATGTGCCTTCTCCATAACAAGAGTTTATCTATGCTGAAGTGTTTGAATTCTTCCCTGTGTGTCGGTTTGACATTGTCTTCTCCATACAGATCTTAAGATGTCCGAATTCTTCAATGTGCATCGATTTGCCACTCCGATGTTAAAAGTGTCTGAATTCTTCCAAGTATGTTGATGTGTCTGTGTCTTCATCATAGTAAGAATTTATCCTCCCACGCATCAAAAAAATTTGTCCTCCCACCAAATAAATGAATTAATCTATTTTGAAGTGTTTGTATATCTTTTCATGTATATGTAAGTGTCCGTTAACGGCAATGTAGTCTGCCTTAAACTATTTTGTTTTTGGCTAACTAAACTTGCTTGTCATTTTGGCTAACTAAAGATCTTAAAATGTCTGAATTCTTCAGTGTCCATATATTTGCCTGTGTCTTCTTCACTCCCATGTTTAAGTTTTTGAATTTTTCCTAGTTAATGTGTCAATCATAGTGATTATTTATCTATGTTCAATTGTTTATATTTTTTTTTCATGTATATGTAAGTGCATGTTCATCGCACTGTAATTGTATTCTTATAAACTCTCTCTGAGGGAGTCCTGGACTAGGGGGTGTCCGGATAGCCGAACTATCATCGTTGGCCAGACTCCAAGACTATGAAGATACAAGATTAAAGACTTCGTCCCGTGTCCGGATGGGACTTTCCTTGACGTGGAAGGTAAGCTTGGCAATACGGATATGTAGATCTCTTACCATTGTAACCGACTCTGTGTAACCCTAGCCCTCTCCGGTGTCTATATAAACCGGATGGCTTTAGTCCGTAGGACGAACAACAATCATACCATAGGCTAGCTTCTAGGGTTTAGCCTCCTTGATCTCGTGGTAGATCTACTCTTGTAATACCCACATCATCAATATCAATCAAGCAGGACGTAGGGTTTTACCTCCATCAAGAGGGCCCGAACCTGGGTAAAATATCGTGTCCCTTGTCTCCTGTTACCATCCGCCTAGACGCACAGTTCGGGACTCCCTACCCGAAATCCGCCGGTTTTGACACCGACATTGGTGCTTTCATTGAGAGTTCCTCTGTGTCGTCACCGATAGGCTCGAGGGCTTCTTCGATCATCAACAATGACGCAGTCCAGGGTGAGACATTCCTCCCCGGACATATCTTCGTATTCGGCGGCTTTGCACTGCGGGCCAATTCGCTTGGCCGTCTGGAGCAGATCGAAAGCTACGCCCCTGGCCGTCAGGTCAGATTTGGAAGTTTGAACTTCACGACTGACATCCGCGGGGACTTGATCTTTGATGGATTCGAGCCACAACCGAGCGCGCCGCACTGTCGCGACGGGCATGATTTAGCTCTGCAGTCGGACAGTACACTGGAGGCCGCACACGAGTCCGCTCCGATCTTCAATTCGGAGCCGACTGCGCAGATCGAGGACGGGTGGCTAGACACCGCCTTGGGGGCTGCAACCTCTACGGCGATAGAGCCGAACACTGACCTTGCCCCTCTTGAAGCTCGTGACTTCGAGGTGCCGGACTCCTCGCCGGACTCCGAACCTCCCGCACCCCCTCCAATCGAATCCGATTGGGCGCCGATTATGGAATTCACCGCTGCGGACATCTTTCAACACTCATCTTTCGGCGACATCTTGAGTTCGCTAAAATATCTCTCGTTATCAGGAGAGCCTTGGCCGGACTACGGTCAGGACGGTTGGGATGCGGACGACAAAGAAATTCAAAGCCCACCCACCACCCACTTAGTAGCCACTGTCGACGATCTAACCGACATGCTAGACTTCGACTCCGAAGACATCGACGATATGGACGACGATGCCGGAGACGACCAAGAACCAGCGCCTACTGGGCACTGGAAAGCCACCCCAACTCATGACGTATACATGGTGGATACACCAAAAGGAAGCGATAACGAGGAACAACGGGACGTGGCGAAGGACAACTCCCCCAACAAACAACCAAAACGGCGACGCAAGCGCCGCCCGAAGTCCCGCCTCGATAAAAACGGCACTCATACTGACCCGGCCCTAGAGTAGGGCGAAGCAGTGGACGACGAACATGCCACCAAGCAACCATCCGAACAGGATGAACTGGACAAGCAACCCATCCCCGGCGAAAACAAGAGCCCATACGATCTCACGCCGAACACATCACCAGAGCATAAGAACCTTTATAAAAGGCTCGTCGCCACTGCAAGAAGTTTGAAAAATCAAAAGCGGAAGCTCAAAACAGCGGAGGACGCACTCAGAATAAGATGGAGCAAAATACTCAATACCGCAGATAAGTATGGCGCTAGTCACCAGGCAAAGAGCTACCCGAAGCGCAAGCTGTTGCCCGAATTTGACAAGGAGGCCGTAGAGCCCCCACAGTCAAAAAAGAAAGAGGCCGCCTGGCCGGATAGACGACCAGATGATAGGCTAAGAGCGGCAAGGGGCGCCGCACACAAGCCGGCACACGATCCACATAAAGATCCGCGCAAAAAGAATGACCCGGTCAGGTCCATCTATGGGCCAAAAAAGAAGACTCCAGGAAGCAACACAACCCGCCGAGTGTTTGAAGATAACGGCACACCCAAATACAGGGGCGCCGCACACCCACTATGTTTCACCGACGAGGTACTGGATCATGAATTTCCAGCGGGATTCAAACCCGTAAATATAGAGGCATATGACGGAACAACAGACCCCGGAGTCTGGATTGAGGATTATATCCTACACGTACATATGGCCAGAGGAGACGATCTCCATGCCATAAAATACCTACCCCTCAAGCTCAAAGGGCCAGCTCGGCATTGGTTCAAAAGCCTCCCAGAAAATACCATTGGAAGTTGGGAAGAGCTCGAGGATGCGTTTCGAGCAAATTTTCAGGGGACTTATGTCCGCCCTCCGGATGCAGACGATTTAAGTCACATAACTCAACAGCCCGGAGAGTCAGCACGCAAATTCTGGAACAGGTTCCTCACCAAAAAGAACCAAATCGACTGTCCGGACATCGAAGCCTTAGCAGCCTTTAAGCACAACGTCCGAGACGAATGGCTCGCCAGACACCTCGGCCAGGAAAAACCAAGAACAATGGCCGCACTAACAAGCCTCATGACCCGCTTTTGCACGGGGGAAGATAGCTGGCTGGCAAGATGCAGCACCAGCGACCCCAGTACATCCGAGGTCAGGGATGGAAATGGAAAATCACGACGCAGAAAAGATCAGCGCCGGAATAAGGAAAATGGCCCAAATAGCACGGCGGTCAACGCCGGGTTCAAAAGCTCTCGGCCGAATAATAAAACACTGCCTCTTAAGGATAACAGTGATGAGCTATCCAACCTAAATAAAATCTTGGATAGGATATGTCAAATCCATAGTACCCCCGGGAAGCCTGCAAACCATACCCACAGAGATTGTTGGGTCTTCAAGCAGTCCGGCCGACTTAACGCCGAACACAAGGGGCTCGACACACCAAGCTAAGACGACGAACCCCACAAGCAGCACGCCGAAAAACAGAAGACTTTCCCACTAGAAGTCAAAACAGTAAACTCACTTCATGTGATAACAAGGAAAAATAGTGCGGCACCTGCTAGAACACGCGCTGCACGGTCCACCCCAGCAGAATCCCAAAATTGGATGTTTAACCCAATTACTTTCGACCATCAGGATTATTCCAGAAGTGTTCGAAATGCAGGAGGGACTGCTTTGGTATTGGATCCCATAATCAACGGACTACAATTCACACAAGTCCTAATGGACGGCGGCAGTGATATAAACCTGCTATACCAGGACACCATCCGCAGAATGGGGATATACCCTACCAAAATTCGCCGTAGCAGCACTTCCTTCAAAGGAGTGACGCCAGGCCTTTACGCCAATTGTACAGGCTCTGTACTACTAGAGGTCGTGTTCGGTTCACCCGACAACCTCCGTCACGAAAAGCTCATTTTCCATATCGCCCCATTCAAAAGTGGCCATCAAGCACTACTGAGACGCGAAGCTTTCGCCCGCTTTAACGCAATACCGCATTATGCGTCTCTTACGCTTAAAATTCCCGGTCCACGCGGCATAATCTCATTAAAGGGTAACTCCGAGTGTTCCTCGACCACGGAAAACGTGAGACTGCCTTGACAGCCACACACTAATCCGACCTTGCTGGTCAAAGCCCCTAAAAACAGGTCATTCAGACCTCGGACAAGGTTAGGCGAGTCCGGCATAAATAAACAAGGGGCTTCCCAGCCGCATACCTCTTTACAAGGGGCCGCACGTATAAACGATGAGAGCCAATAAAGCTCAACTTTATTCATCTTCCAAATCATACTTTATTTTAAATACATCTTTTGCATGATATTTTTTTTTCAAACTAAGTTCTTCTCTTTTACAGATGAAGCACGTGCTACACCCGTTCAGGATACAGCACAACGGAGACACAGACGCAGACGTGCAGCAGGGACCCGTTGCATGGATTCTTTTCAGATTAAGACCCTGCGTAAACCTTTCTTACTGTCTCTTGTTGATACACATCCCCCGGTTTCCTACCATAACCGAGGAGGAGCCTGGCGTTTTGGCATCGGCCGCATCAGAAGTTCCCGCCCGTACCTGGACACTAGGGGCTTAGGGCATTGTTCTGCCCGGTATCATAAAGACCGAATACCTCAGGGAGTGTTCGGCGTCTCGAGTTAGGCCTTATATGCATCAGCTCCGAATCATGTCTTTGGTCAAATGTTGGGTTTGCCCGGCTCCTGTGTTTTGCTGCCTTACGTTCCGCTCCATCGGCTAACGCGGCACCAGGAGAACTACTGCGATTGTGCCCCGGTTAGGCCGGGCGAGCACCTTAGTAGAGAAAGCCGAAAACTGACTGTCATGATATAGCGAGAGACTGGTCAACCACTCGATCGACTACTGGAATGTTTAGAATTCCTCCGCTTTGACGAAGGACCGCTTCCCGGTCAGGCACATACGCGCCCCGAGTTCGGAGAGCGCGGTGCCTCTAGGGGCTATATAGTAGCCCCACCATCGAGCTCCTATGGCTAAGTGAAAGTGATAAAGCATTATAGTCCGGTTGCCTAGTTTGCTATGCTATCACCTCCTTCAAAGGACCAAGACATTGGATTAAGTGTGAAAAAGCGTTTTTTTCAAACACTCCTGCACCATGTGCGTGGGGGCTGAAGCCAAAGACTGCCATCTTTCAGGTTATCCATACATATACGACCACACAGGAGATAATTCAATACTTGAACGCACAAGTATAAAAAGCCGTTACATTATAAACATGATCTCAGAAATCATACATGTCATTTAAACATAACATCTTTCGAGCACTGTGACTCTATTAAACGAGCGCCCTGCAGGACTTCCTCAAAATAGTGCTCGGCGGGTAATCGGCTTTTGTCCGAACCCCGGTATGCAACATCGGTGGCATCCATCTTCGCCCAGTATGTCTTAACACGAGCGAGAGCCATCCGTGCACCCTCTATGCATGCTGACCGCTTCATCGCCTCGATATGCGGCATCGCCCCAAGGAATTGCTGCAACAAGCCAAAATAACTCTCAGGCTTGGTCCTTTCCGGCCACAGATGAGCGACCACATCCGTCATGGCAAGTCCGGACAATCTATTCAGCTCAGCCCACTCAGCCAGCCGATCACTCAACGGAAGTGAACGCTCCGGACTATGGAATTGAGACCAGAAAAGCTCTTCCATTTCGTGATCCTTCTGGCTTCGGAAGTGCATGACTGCGTCCGCCGCACTCGTCGCCAAATCCAGATAAGGATCCTCCGCACCACAGAATTGGCCCAACTGAGCATACTTCGGATCCGTGAACTTCCTACGCAGCAGAAAGGGCTTTCCAGCCACAATGTCTCTGGCCTGACGCAGTTCCTCCTTCATAGCCCGCATCGCACTACGGGCATCCTTTGCTTCGGCGGCGGCCTTCTTCAGGTCCTCTTGCTCCGCTCGGCGTTCTCTTTAAAGAACCTCATAGCGGTCGGTAGCATCTTTTAATTTCACGGTCATTCCGGCCATCTCCTCCCTACTTCGGCAGTGAGCAGCCTTTTCGGCTTTTAGCTCTTCCGCTGCCTTTGAGGCAACCGCATCACTTTTCCTGGCTTGCTCCTTGGCTCGAGCAAGCTCTGCTCGAAGGTCTTCCACAGCAGCGGCACCATCTGCATCAAGCATACAAATTGTAAGGAATGGGCATCAACTCCCTTACTAGGCGACCGCGGAGCAACCACCTACCTTGTGACTCATTAAGTCATTTATTGACCAGCGCGATGTCCGCATCCGCAACGTCGAGTTGCCTCTTCAGCTCGGCAACTCCATCAGTCCGGCTGGCCACCGAATGTTCTGCCACCTGCATAGGAAAGGTGACATTCTATAACTGAGATTATGATCCTCGGCACGCTGTCGCTTTCGACAGCATACCAAGTCTCAGGGGCTACTATCTATACAGGGCGCACTCCATGTGCAAAACTGTCAAAAGGTATGTCATTTTTTGCGTACCTCAAACCCCGTCAGCAAACTTCCGACGGCCTCATACAACCCGCTCTCGGCGGATGAGATCCTTTCAATCACCATGCTCATTAATGTGCGGTGATCTTCTGAGATAGACGCCCTCTTGAGCAAATCCTGCAGCTCCACCGGCCGTACTCCAGTGGGTGCCGAACTCCCCGGCCCCGCCGTACTCGGGGAGACCCTCCGTGACGACACCTCAGGGTCGTCCGCCCCGCCCGACGGGGCGGCAGATGGAGGCGTTTCGCTCTCCATCATCTCCGGACGAAGGTCCCCCGAAGATGAGCTCTGCTGAGATGGGCTGAGATCCGAACTACAAGGTGAAAACTTCGGTTACCCTTAGAAATAAAGTAGGGGTGTCCCCTATTACAAAATTCCCCCTTTTTTACTTACGGCTCGCTGGAGGGCTGATTCCTCTGGGGAGACGGTGCGGCCGGGGCTCTTCCCGGCACAGGACCTTCCGGTGCAGATTTCTTTCCCCGCTTTGAGGCCTTGGCCTCCGGGTCTTCGGAAGCGGTCCTCTTCTCCCCCTGGAAGGAGGGATTCTCGATTCCCCCCTTACTGAAAGCCTCCTTGGCCGAGGTGGTAGTTTCCCTGTGCCCCCCTTCGCCCTCCTCCGAAGGTGCAACCTCCAACATTTTGACTAACATGGGATCCGGCGTGGTCTCAGGGAGGGGGGACAGACACCGTATCAGTTTTACTTGCGCTATTCACCCCTGTCCAAGGGATAGCTGGTTAAAAGGCAAACCCATGATAAATAAATGGACAATGTGTCCGGACACAGGGCTACTTACTTGAGTATCCGGGTGATTGCAGCTTAGGCCAGCATCCTCGGTCAAGTCCGGACGCATATCTTGCAATCCGAAGAACAATTTGTACATCTCCGCGGGTGTCAAACCCATGAAGTGTTGGAGAGCTCATGGCCCCTCCGGATTAAATTCCCACATGCGGAGGGGGCGACGTTTGCAGGGCAGAAGGCGCCGAATCAGCATAACCTGTGCCACTACGACTAGATTGATCTTCCTTTCTTGGAGGCCTCGAATCCGGTCCTGCAACAGGGGTACGTCTTTGGACGGCCCCCATTCAAGCCCCTTGTTGACCCATGACGTCAGCCATTGTGGAGGGCCCGAGCGAAAGGCGGGCGGCGGCCTCTGCCTGCTGCCCCTGGGAGCGGTGATACAGAACCACTCCTGTTGCCACAAGCCGAGCTCCTCCTGAAAAGAGCCCTCGGGCCATGGAGCATCGGCCCTCTTGCTTATAACCGCCCCGCCGCACTCTGCCTGACGCCCCTCAATCATCTTCGGCTCCACGTTGAAGGTTTTGAGCCACAAGCCGAAGTGAGGGGTAGTGCGGAGGAAGGCTTCGCAGACGACAATGAATGATGAGATGTGGAGGATGGACTCCAGAGCCAAGTCATGGAATTCCATCCCATAGTAAAACATGAGCCTCCTCACGAAGGGATCCATCGGGAAGCCTAAACCCCGACGGAGGTGAGACACGAACACGACGCTCTCGCCGGGCTCGGGAGTAGGAATAACTTGCCCTCGGGCAGGCAACCTATGCGAAATCTCGTAGGTTAAGTACCTGGCGTCTCTCAGCTTTAGCACGTCCTCTTCCGTGACGGAGGAGGGCATCCACCGGCCTCGTAGGTCGGAGCCGGACATTGTCGAAGGTCGAAAGTACCCGAATCTGGATCCCGGGGTGTTGGAACTCGGGGCGAGGGGCGGATTCGATTGAGGATTGAAAAAAAAGAACGGGCCTTGGTCTCATTATAAAGAGGGAGAATACCAAGAGCCGTCCCCGTGACCGTTTGGAACCCGCCTTTGATGGAGGGGGCGTGGCAACGGGCGCGGTTGGGTTACCCACGTCCGTATTGATGAGAATCCCGGAATAAGGGAGACACGATCTCTGCTTCGACAAGACGTGCCAAGGAAACCGCTTCGCTAAACACGCTGAGGTGGTACAATAAAAACGAGTAAAGGCTTGGTAGTGGTGTGACGTCACGCCACCAAATACGTCAGCGGATTGAACTTGTGTAAATATTATTCTCTCTATAGTGGTACGTGGAATTTATTTTGCAGAGCCGGACACTATCTTGGTGTTCACAATCTTCTATAAATTATTCGGAGAAGGAACCCGCCTTGCAATGCCGAAGACAATATGCGCGCCGGACTCCTCGTCATTGAAGCCTGGTTCAGGGGCTACTGAGGGAGTCCTGGACTAGGGGGTGTCCGGATAACCGAACTATCATCATTGGCCGGACTCCAAGACTATGAAGATACAAGATTGAAGACTTCGTCCCGTGTCCGGATGGGACTTTCCTTGGCGTGGAAGGCAAGCTTGGCAATACGGATATGTAGATCTCCTACAATTCTAACCGACTCTGTGTAACCCTAGCCCTCTCCGGTGTCTATATAAACCGGATGGCTTTAGTCCGTAGGACGAACAACAATCATACCATAGGCTAGCTTCTAGGGTTTAGCCTCCTTGATTTCGTGGTAGATCTACTCTTGTAATACCCACATCATCAATATCAATCAAGCAGGACGTAGGGTTTTACCTCCATCAAGAGGGCCCGAACCTGGGTAAAACATCGTGTCCCTTGTCTCCTGTTACCATCCGCCTAGACGCACAGTTCGAGACCCCCTACCCGAGATCCGCTGGTTTTGACACCGACACTCTCTTTACTAGTAAAGTGTAAACATTTGACTGTTACAAGTTCAATTGGCACAAGTCAGTGTTGGTCAACAGTTAAATCAAGGATAAATTCAGTGGCAGGCTTTAAATCAAGGATAAATTCAGTGGCAGGCTTGGGATAGAAATTCGGGGCAACAGAGCGTGTGCAGATGGAGGATCACCTGTAGCAAGTTTAAAACGTTGTCACTCAAGATAACTCTTTACAACATGTATATTAGAAGAGGATAGGAGTACCTTAAAGTGCATTTTGGGCTTATAAATCTGGACTGTCAGGTACTCGGCATTATTTGCCAGAAAGCCTTAAACTTGTATGCACTTTTTGTTTGGCTAACTATACTTGCCCATCAACTAAGACTCTCATGACTACTTTTTTTATATCTAAGAAAAATATATATCGTTCGCAACTGAAAATAAATAAATTATTTTGTGCTTATTTAAGTTTAGGTCGCTAACCATGTATTCCACGTGGTCTAATTTTTTTTGGGGGGAATAATATGGCAACTCATTTAATTTCTTTACCAGAAACACACCTTTTAAGTTTGGAATAATAAGTTGAGAATACTGCATTACTCCGGCCGTGCTCCGGATCACTACGGAGTAGAATGCAGAGGATGGGGGTGGACATGTGTGACATTGATCCTAAGGATCTCTCTGAATATCTCCTCTTTCGCAAGAAGTAGTGTGTCTCTTCTGTCAGTCAGTTAGTTTATTTGGTCAGCTGGTCCGTTCAGTCAGCTAGTCTGGTCTATTTATTTTGCGTTTCATGTTGTCTGTTATTTGGAACATCTTGGCTTGGAATGTACGTGGTCTTAATGCTGAATCTAAATGGACCTCGATTAGGAATAAGATTGAGTAAAGTGGAGCCTCTATACTTTGTCTTCAAGAGACAATTTTTTTTTCGTTTTATTTCAGTTTTATCCGTAACATTGCTCCTCGCCACCTTGATAAATTGCTTGTGTTCCATGTCCAATGGGGCTTCTGGTGGCCTTCAGTTCTTTGGAATAGTCGTTTATTTACGGGCACCATAATTAAGCAAGAATCTTTCGGCATTGTGATTGAGTTTCAGTCTACTGCTTCTGCTGACAAATGGACATTAGTGAATGTTTATGGCCCATGTGTGGAACCTAGGAGGTCTGAGTTTGTGCAGTGAGCAGCTGATCTTGTCATACCTTAGAATGAGCTTTGGCTCTTTCTGGGAGATTTTAATTTTTATAGATATGGTGAAAATTGAAATAAAGATGGTGCCAATCATAATGACATGACCTTCAGATCCATTGACCCCCATCATAGGCGCTCTCGGGAGGATGGCGCTGGCGCTCTGCTCCCGCGACCCCGACGGTGCCGCGCCGGTCGCGGCTGGCTCGCCTGTGCCGCCGCCTCCGCCCCTCTGCCCTGCCTCGGACCTCGCCGCTGCGCTCCTGCCTCCCGACGCTCCGCTCCTGCTGGCCCGTCCGTCCCGTGCGCTGTCGCCCTCGTCGTGGCGGTGCTGCCACTTCGCTGGGCTGATTTGGCGGAGGACGACGACTCCGCCGCTGGCCGTCCCACCGTGCGGCGCACGCCTTCGGCTCGCCGAGCTGTGCTGCGCTCGGCGTTGGTCGACGCGCCCCGTCGGGGAGGTCCCTCCTCACCTCATGCTCGCCTGCCTGCATCGCGTCCCCTCCTCCCGACTCCCGGCCAAAGGACCGACCTTGGATCTCGGGCCGCTCGCCGCCGCCGCGCTCCGGCGTGGGGCATCGCGGGGCGGTCCGACCTGGGTCGTGCCCGGTGCTCATGGCGCTCGACGGCAGCCCCCCTGGCCCTCGGCCTGCTCCCTTCCCGTCGGCGGCGTCTTCGCCGGTGATCGTCAGCACCTCGCAGTTTCGGCCCTTCATCGCTTCGTTTGGATCCTCGTCGCTCCGGATCACGCCTGGCCATCCTCGTCGACGCCCCCTGCCCTCTGGAGCCCCTGCGCTGGCGCCGGCCACGGCCGGGCGGTGGTCGCAGCACTAGGGGAAACCCTAGCCGCTGCTGACCCGCCTCGCTAGCTGGGCCGCCTAGCTGTGGGCCGCCCCGTGTTGGGCCAGGAAATGGGCCTCGGACCTGGGCCGACTCCGACGCTTCCCGATCTAGCTTAGGCTTCGGACCTGGTGGGCCGGCTTGCCCTGCCATCCGGCCTATTTGGCCTCCAGCGGGCTTCCCACGCCCCCCACTCAACCCTCATGTGCCCTAACCCTTGCGCACCCGTCTCCCGCCACCAGCACCCCACTTCCTCCCCCGTCGCCGCCGAATCCGCCGCCGGCCTCCATGCCTCGCGATTGGAACGACACGGAACCGCGTCCCAAGCGGTGCGCAGACGACCGCCGCCCCGACGTCTCGCGTGCGGAGGTGCGGCGCGACCCCAGCCGCCCGTCCCCCGACTCGATCCGCCATGAGGCCGATCTCCGCTGACACCTGTCCTCCCGCGGCGACCGTCGGTCTCCTGCACACGATGACCACCGCTCCCCTTCCCGCCGATCTCCTCCCTGCGCTGACCAACGTGGCCGCTCCCGTTCCCGCTCGCCTCCACCGGTCGCGGACCGGCGCGAGCCCCATCGCAGGTCATCGTCCTCAGCTCGCCGGCGGGAAGCCAGCCGCTCGCCAGCCTGCGGAGGCAGGCCCCGTTCCCCCGCCTGCTCCCAAGGCCAGCAAGCTCCCCCTCCCGCTGCCGCTTCGGTCCGCCGGTACCAGCCGCCTCGGGGGGATCCTAACTTCCCCTCGGCCAACAATGGGGCGGGACGGGGCCGACTCGGTGGCAAACGCAAGAAGAAGCGCGGCCTTGGGCGTGCCAATGGCGCTGCCCCGGCCAATGGCTCCACTCGTGACCTCGCTGCCTCGACTACGATCGCTCTCCTTCCCGACGACCGCTCCGCTGACCTCGTCAAGTGCTTCAACTGCGGCCTCTCCGGCCACTCCCAGGTGGCATGTACTCGGCCGCAGTGTTGCTACCTCTGCTCGGACCCGGACCACCCCGCCTTCCTTTGCCCTGACCGTCCGCTGGCGGAGGAGCTGATGATGTACGGGCACGGGATTGAGGTCCTCAGCTACTTCCACATCGAGGTGCCCGACATCCCCGTCCCCTCACCATCACTCCTGGCCATTGTCACCGTGAAGGATGGGGTGGCCTTACCGGAGATGATTGAGGCCGAGCTCAACCACCTCTATCACTGCACCTGGGATTGGCAGGTCACCATGCTGGCTGGAGGCTAGTTCTTTGTCGTCTTCCCGGATGTGGTCAGCCACGGGTACGGCACCCACAGCAGAGACATCACCCTAGCCCTCAATAAGCTAGTGGTGGACATCTTCGTGCCAGTGCGGGATCCCTTGGCGGTCGCGGTCCTAGACAAGGCTTAGATCCTCATTGGTGGCCTCCCGGACATCGCCCACTCTGAGCGGGTCATCCGGAACATGTCCCGCATCCTTGGCAAGGTGGTGGTGGTCGACGAGCTCTCCCTCCGCAAGGAGGAGGAGGTTCGGGTCAAGGTCAAATCCCTCGACTCTTCTAGACTCCGTGCCACGATCCGAGTGTTCTTCAACGACCAGGGCTTCGACCTCCGCATCTTCCCTGAGCCTCCCAACCACATTGGCCGCCACCACATCGACGACAGCTTCTTGGGTGGCGGCACAGATGGGGGAGGCGCCGGAGGCCATCGCAGCGACCGAGACCCCCGTCACGGCCACCCCTCTGGCTCGGACGAGGACGACACGACTCCGATGACAGCCTCCCCGACCAGCCTCCTGCGCCGACTGCCAGGGGCGGGGCTGGGGCGGGCTGTTCCCACGCTGTGGCTCCCCCGTCCCCCGATGACGGCCTCGACGCCTCGGATGCTAGTCTTCAAGTCTTCCCGACTTCTTCGCCCCGCTCCCCCGACGACCCCCCATTGGCATCTTCACCGTCCCGGCACTGCTTGCTCCGCCCTCTCCCGCAGCGCCCGATCTCCCGTATAGCCGATGGGAGCGACAGGCTCGGCCCCGGTCTCGCCCCATCTGGTTGTGACACTCTAAAATTTTTATTTGGTTTTTATCAAAAACATTGTGGTTTGTGAGGAGAGGCTATTTAAAATTTTTCTTTTTCAGAAAAACCTTCCACTTAAAAACTTCCTTTGCCTTGGCAAGGATTTTTTTTCAAACCTTGGTGTTTGATCTTTTGAAACTTCTTCTCTGTTGGTTCTCCCAAATTTAATTTTTGAGTTTAAATTGTTTTCTTTTAAAATGAAGCTCTATGAAAATTTGGGGATTTTCATATCTTGGAACCACCCTTGACTTTGCATTGTTTCCATGTGGTAAAACCCCTCCAAAACCTCCCCTACACCTTGTGATCAACCTAAGTTCTCTGTCCCAACTAATCCAAACAAGTTTTGGATTTTATTCTAATTATTTTCCCTCTCAAATCAATTCTGAAAATTATTTTGAGCCCAAATGATTTTCAAAGCAAGTACCATATTGCATTTGAGTTTTGACCTCAAACCAACTCTCCTGGATAGTCCTTGGTACCCACAACCCAGAACCATCTTGATCTACTCCTTCTCTTTTCAAAATTTTCAAAATTCAGCCTCTGCAAGTTTGGACCAGATTTGCCAAATTTGATGAAATTCATATCTACACTACTCCAAAAATTCCACCAAAATTCAGGCAACCTATGTGAGCAATGAGAAGCCACTCCACCAAGTTTCAGCTCAAGGAAAAATCCCTAGATGCCATTTTCATTCTGTCGAACACCTTGCGGGCACTGTTACTGTTCAAAAATTCAGAAAAGTTCAGTTTCAGTGTCGTGTGCGTTCGTCAGTTCCTCTCACGCGTTCACAGTGCATTTGGCACGTTCCCCTCCGCCTCTTCCTACTGTCTGGAGCACCACACGCTCACTTGGCCTCTTCCTGGCGTCGGTGGCACGATGGCCCGCCCTCGTCGGAGTCTTCCGCGGCGTCAGGACCTCCCGTGGCGGCTGACAGGGGGCAAGAACGGCGGCTCAACGCCGTTCCGCGCCACCCAGCGCTCCCTGGCTCTCCGCATGGACTCATGCACGCCAGCGCACCCCCGCTGCACCGTCGCCGTGGCCCGACAGCCCTGGACGCGCTCTCTGCCGCCAACAGACCCGCGCCGTCCCGTTCCGACCAAAGCCTGCCCTAAGCTTCTAATCCAAGTCCGGTTAGCATCTAAACGGACCCAGTAAACTCCCACGACGGCGCTCGACTCCCTAATCACCCCCGACCGAGCACTGCGCCACCGTAACCATCGCCGGAAATCCCCGTTCACGGCCACCGCCTCGGGCTGCCTATAAAAAGGGCCCCCGAGCTCACCCTCGTGCACGCCTCATCCCCACACCTCACCAACGCCACGCCAGGCCACTAGGGGGACCCCGAGGAGGTCTTCCCCCTCAACTCCGGCCGCCCCGATCCGCCTCGGCCGCCACCTCGATTCGCTCCGGTGAGGCCGTCTCCGGCGCCCAAACCCCGTTCGTTACCCTCTCTAGCTACCAGGAGCATAACCCCCTCCTCAATTTGATCACTGCAGCTCTCTCCGACGAAGTCCGCAACCACCCGAACCGCCGTCCGCTGGAGCAAAGCTCGCCGTTGACGTGGTGCTCGTCGACCGACACCATCACCACCAACCGACGCGGAAGGGTGCCCTGAACACGGAGGTACCCTCCGATCTTTCTGCCTCGCCGTGGATCGCCGCCGGCGACCACCGCGGCTCTCGGGCACCGGCGAACTCTGCCGCCCCGTTTGAATATTTAAACCTGACAACCTCTCTATCCTGTCAGAGCGAAGCGTTTTCTGAAAACGTCTTCTTCCGAATGCGCTTTCCCTCTGGGCTGGCGTAGTCGCTACCGAAGCGCTTTCTGTTTTTATAAACTAGCCCCTAGAAAACTTCTGTTTCATTACATATGAGTCCCTGGACAAAAACCTTTATAACTTTTAAACAGAAAGGTATTTTTGGTTGATTCTTTTTCTGTTCTCTTTAAAATTTTGTCTAGTTTTTTATCAGATTTATTTGGAAAATATTTGGTATACTTTCTGTGCACTCCTTGGTATTCACGATAGCGCATATATTTTCTTTATACCGTAGATACCGAAGGAGGTGACGGAGCCGTGAACTTCACCGAGCTAGGCTCCGACTACTCTGAACCAGGCAAGCATGTTTGAACTTTTGATATGATGAGTGTCTTGGCATGTTTTGCATTTAGTTAGTTTCATGGCATGTTGATAAGCATATCGATGAATGTCATTTTATGCGATAATGAGGTAAGTGAGTTCGATGATCCATAAGTGGATGGATGTGAGTATGAATGGCCATGTGTTGGCATGAGGATGGGTGAGATGGCAGTGTTGTAGCATGCCAGTCTCATGCCGGACTATGTGACTTCAGTGTCAAACCGTATCGGTCCAGTTCCTTTCATTTCCTTCCCTGTACTACCACATGTTTTCTGCAAAGAATATGGTTTAGTAAGTTGCAAACCGCTTTTCTGGTACACACCAAAAGGAGAGGCCGTGATGATGGTTCCATGGCCCTGGATTAAAGCCAGTCATCCGGTTAGGGGGCATGGGTGTTTCCGGTAGAGCGCGCGTATATAAATTTGATCCCATGCTATTCGAGATTGTGATCTCCCCGTCTCAAAAGTTTTTCTTGGACGATGTCTAGGGTGATTCCTAGCATCGAGAGGTATGATGGGTGTGTACTGGTTAGCTGTGTTTTCTTCCGAAATACCGTAAACGGAACTAGTCCTTCGTGACTACGGAAATCCGTTGGCTGTGGGAATAATTTTGTACAAACTCTGGAGAGTCATATATCCCTCCAAATCATCTATTCCATGTCCAAATTCGTATCATCTTGTCCTAACAATGACAGTGTTGATGACAGAGACTCCGGTATTTCGCATGAGTGCTAATTCCGGTTAAATGATATTCCTGTGGATGGACTAACCCATTTATTCTTATGAATTAAAAGTTTATTATGATTATTATTTATCTGTCCATAAAAGCCCTTTCTGTGATGTCGCCCCGACGTCCGACTGTGGCATTTCTTTTCAAGCCCTTTCTGTGATGTCGCCCCGACGTCCGACTATTGCATTTCTTTTCAAGCCCTTTCTGTGATGTCGCTCCGACGTCTGACTGTGGCATTTCTTTTCAAGCCCTTTCTGTGATGTCGCCCCGACGTTCGACTGTGGCATTTCTTTTCAAGCCCTTTCTGTGATGTCGCCCCGACGTCCGACTATGGCATTTCTTTTCAAGCCCTTTCTGTGACGTCGCCCCGACGTCCGACTGAGGTATTTCTTTTTAAGCCCTTTATGTGGTGTCGCTAAGACGCCCGACTGTGGCATCTTTTTCTTTATATTTATTTGTTCACCTTTCGAGGCGTCGCTTCAGACACCCGATCGGAAATTATTTATGTTCTGTTGGGATTTCAGGCGGACTACCGCCGTTTCCCTTTTACTTACCTTGTTATGATAATTTTGAATGTACATTGGTGAATTTATTCATGACGCATCCATGCATGCATTTGTTATATCTTACGTCCGAACTGTCTTGCGAGTACTTTCAAAGTACTCACTGGCATGTTGATTTGGCCAGATGCTGACGAAGGCGATTACATGGATGAGGAGTTCGATAGCGAGTCCGACACTTAGAGGAGTCCCAGTCAGTCTCGTGCGACCCTGGATTCAGTCACTGTTTTATATCCGCTTCCGCTACCAAATAAATTCATCGAGCCTCACCTCGACGCTCGATGAGATGATAGACTTAGAGTCTTGTATTTCTCTCCCCGCTATGTTTTTCCACCACCGCCCTATCCTCGAGTCAGTAGTATGTCTCCACACCACTGTGTCATGTCCGCCATTATGTATAATTATTGGCGTGCTTGTAATAATTTGGTTGAGCAACCGCAGTTCGACCCTGTAATATATTTTATGCTACTGGTTTATTGTATCAAGAAATTGTCTACCAGTGAGGAGGATTTCTCTCATACTGGACTCAAAAGATTGGTTTCTCAATAAATATTTTTATTGGAAAACCGGTCGCGACAAGCTTGGTACCAGAGCCAGGCTGACTGTAGGAAGCCACTAGGTGCGATCGCTAATTAGTTATTAGCATGATAGAGCTAATTTATATTTTTGCAATTGTAGTCATTTTCTGTTAGTCAGCATAAATTTATGATCTGACCCTGCAGAATTTTTGCCTACTTTTGTAGATGGCCGACAACAGCTGCGAGTCTCAGACCTTCGCCAACGTGCCCGATGGGTTCGTCAAGCTTCTTTCTTTCATCGTTCAGGTCGCGATGGGGCCATCCGTACGCCCAGTCTTCACACTCTGCTAGCACTGAGTCAACGACAGTCTGACCATGCACCAGGCCGCGGTGCAGTTCAAGGGAGGGCGTGGTGAGTTACGCCGCTTCCGGTTCGTGGGAAGAGCAATGCCTACGGACAGGCATGCTATGCAGATGGCAGCCCGCGAGGCGATAGCTCGTCTCAGGGATGTCCTTCCCGTGATGAAGACTCGTCGTTACCGTTATCTTCCGTGCCATGTGCCTTACACCTGTCACTACGCATACTCCTGCCCCAGAGGAGAACGAGACGAGGCTTTTGAGATGCTCATTGAGTATCTCCGGGCCCTGGAGGCAGCCTTCGACAACCTGGTGGACGACTTCGTAGCTACCCGCATGGACTCAGTCCATGGCTGTGCCTCCAACAGGAGGGAGCTCCTACCCATCGCTCCGCCACTGACTTTGGTCTCGTCCTCTGCATCTTATACGCCTACTCGTCGCCTGCCTTCTACCGAAGAATTCAACCAAGTCATTGCACCCACTTCAGCACGCACTGCACCACCCTTCGCGCCCACTCCTGTACGTGTTGCTCCGCCCCTGGCAACCGCTCCGTCCACTCTGTGCAACACTACACGTATGGAGCCCATTAGCAAGGAGGAAGTCGAGTCCCCAACCTCGCTACGCCTCGCCCTCGGCAGGGCAAAGGAGGTCGTCAACATCTCTGCCTGAGTACGCTTAGCTGCCGTGTATTGTACTGCTTTGTAAGATATGTACATAGGTTGTGAGAAGTAGCCTGTTTGCGCATCATGTAGGATCTGGAGAAGTGCACTAGCCTAAATAACATGTCAGGATTATGTATGCATATCCTGAGTGATGTATTGTATAATTACCAACCGCGTGTAAGATATGTAATGAGCAGTCCTTCTCCGTGCGCAAGTAGATTTGTTTTTCCTGAGTAAGCCGAGTTATTTAATTCTATCTGCTAGCTTTATGCATTTATGGTTTTGTTTTGCGAATCTTTCCGCTTTTCTTATGAGTTTTACAAAAAAATATCCCCAGAGTGAAAAATGTCTCGTCCTTGGACACGCTCCATGCCAACTCCACCAGAGGAAAATTATGATACACAACCCAACAACGAGTTCACTCAGGGACAGTCAAGCCAACAGGGCAGTGAATCGGCACTTTCACAAATGTGCCGCCTTTATGAGCAGAGTCAGCAACAACATCGGGAGATGATGAACCAAGTCATCAACATGGGAAATCACCATGGACAGTATCAACAGCATTCCAAGTTATCTGAACTACAGAAGACACGTCCTCAAACATTTTCTCACACTGACAAGCCTCTTGAAGCCGAGGACTGGCTTCGAGATATGGAGAGGAAATTAATTATTGCAAAATGTTCAGATCTCGAGAAAGTACTATATGCTCCACACTATCTCACAGGAGCAGCCGCATCGTGGTGGGAGAATTTTCTGCACATGCATCCCAACGAAAATAACATAACCTGGGATGATTTCAAGGAAGGTTTCCATGGTGCACATATTCCTAAGAGTATTATGAAAATCAAGAAGAGAGAATTCGATGACCTCAAACAAAGGAACATGACAGTGTCAGATTACAACAGTCAATTTACCCTATTATCCCGCTACGCCAATGAGGAACGTATGACTGAAATCAAGAAGATGGAGAAATTCCTTGACGGTCTGGCGCCCGCGCTTAAATGCCAACTGGTCGTGCACACTTTTCCTGATTTTAAAACACTGGTGGACAAAGCCATTACTCTGGAAAATGAGAGACGCAGTCTGGAAGATATCCGCAAGCGAAAAAGGGACCAGACTAATCACGCTCGCAATCACCGAAGCAAGACAGATTTTCAAAAGGGTGGGACACACAAATTCTCATCCAATGTCTCACGCCCAATCAAGAATTTTCATGCAAGGGACAAGGAATTCACCTATCGCCCCGACGTTACTTGTTACGCTTGTGGAGAAGAAGGGCACTATGCCAAACAGTGCCCCAAGCCAAGGAGTTCAACCCCAAAGCCGAACAACGGCGGCAATAATTCAGCACCCAAGCGAAACAATTTCAATCCCAACAATAACCACAGGAAGGGTCATCTGAACCACGTAACCAAAGAGGAGGCACAAAATGCTCCGAATATCGTACTCGGTATGTTTCCTGTCAACACAATACCTGCAATGGTTTTGTTTGATTCTGGAGCTTCTCACTCTTTCATTTCGAAAAGTTTTGCTTTGCAAAATAAGTTTTCGATACTTCCTTTGGAGAAATCCATGATCATCAAGTCCCCTGGGATTCAGCAAGTTTCTCAGAATTACTGTCAGAATGTGGTCATTGAGTTCGAAGGATTGGAGTTTCACGCAAATCTTATTGTATTGGAAAATAAAGGACTGGATGTCATCCTAGGGATGGATTGGCTAACCACCAATAAAGGTTTCATCGACTGTTTCAACAGGACCGTGATTCTCACACACCACCAAGGGAAGACAATAAGAGTATCATCCAAGGAAGGAAAAAGACCCCGGCAACCGAGATTAAATAAGGTGGACGTTTCTGAGCTAAACAAGGTTCCAGTAGTGTGTGAATTTCCAGATGTATTCCCTGAAGAGCTGCCAGGCATGCCACCAGACCGAGAAATAGAATTCCGCATTGAGCTAGCACCTGGAACCGCCCCCATATACAAGAAACCATACAGAATGGCACCATCCGAGTTGGTCGAGTTGAAGAAGCAAATAAAGGAATTACTGGAAAAAGGATACATTCGAGCCAGCTCCTCACCTTGGGGGTCACCAATTTTATTTGCCAAAAAGAAGGATGGAACGCTGAGATTGTGTATCGACTATCGAGCACTTAACATGGTCATAGTCAAAAACAAATACCCGATGCCAAGGATAAACGATTTGTTTGATCAACTTGCTCAGGCCAAGGTATTCTCAAAAATTGACTTAAGGTCAGGATACCATCAATTGAAGGTATGAACGGAAGATATCCCCAAAACAGCCTTCACCTCCAGATATGGACTGTACGAGTTCACAGTGATGCCATTTGGATTAACTAACGCCCCAGCATATTTTGTTCACCTCATGAACAAAGTATTTATGAAGTTTATGGACAAGTTCGTCATGGTATTCATCGACGATATTCTGGTATACTCCAAGACACCAGAAGAGCACGCAGAACATCTCAGGATTGTGCTAGGAGAGCTAAGAAAACACCAATTGTATGCCAAGTTCAGCAAGTGCGAATTTTGGCTAAGACAAGTAGGTTTTCTAGGCCACGTGCTGACTCAAGACGGTATCGTAGTGGACCTAGACAAAGTTAAGGCCGTACTTGATTGGAAATCACCAGCCAGCGTAACGGACATACGAAGTTTCTTGGGAATGGCAGGATATTACCGCAGATTTATTGAAGGATTTTCCACCATAGCCAAGCCTATGACACAGTTGCTCAAGAAAGATAAGAAGTTTGAGTGGACAGAAGCCTGCGAGAAAAGTTTCCAAGAGCTAAAGCGGAAATTAACAACAGCACCGGTATTAATTGTACCCGACATACACAAGAATTTTAAAGTATATTGTGACGCGTCCAGAAAAGGTCTCGGATGCGTGTTGATGCAGGAAGGCAAGGTTGTCGCCTACGCTTCAAGGCAACTTCGCAAGCATGAGGAAAATTATCCCACTCATGACTTAGAAATGGCAGCGGTTATTCATGCACTCAAGGAATGGAGGCATTTCTTACTTGGGAATCGATGTGAAATATATACGGATCACAAAAGTCTCAAATATATTTTCACGCAGCCAGAACTAAATTTACGGCAACGACGCTGGTTGGAATTGGTAAAGGATTATGATGTTGGGATCCATTACCATCCAGGGAAAGCAAATGTAGTGGCCGATGCCCTGAGTCGGAACCCCAGCTCCGACGGAAACTATCTGCACAGCTTGAGGCCCGAATTCCATCAAGAATTTGCCAAGCTCAACTTGATAATGGTAGCAGAAGGCACCATATCAAACTTGGAAATACAACCCAACCTTGTGGAGAAAATTAAAGAAGCTCAGCCCGGTCACCCCAGCATTGAAGGAATTAAAAGAAAGTTGAATATGGGCAAGGCCTTGAAATTCGTCATAGATAATGAATGAATATTATGGTACGGAGAAAGGCTATGCGTGCCAAACATAGAAGACCTTAAACAGCAAATGTTAGCTGAAGCACACACCACTCCATATTCGATCCACCCTGGAGGAACCAAAATGTATAAGGATATTCAAGAAAGATTTTGGTGGCACGGTATGAAGAGGGACATAGCCGCCTTCATTGCATGTTGCGACTCATGTCAGCGCATAAAAGCTGAACATCAGAGACCAGCCGGACTACTGCAACCAAACAAAATACCTGAGTGGAAATGGGATGAAATAGGGATGGATTTTATTGTCGGACTACCTCGGTCACGACACGGGAATGATGCCATATGGGTCATCACTGACAGGTTGACCAAAGTGGCATACTTTATTCCAGTGAAGACAACCTACACCACTCAGAGGCTTGCCAGGATTTATCTTTCCCGCATAGTTTGTCTGCACGGTGTCCCGAAGACTATAATATCCGACAGAGGCACTCAGTTCGTCTCAAGATTTTGGGAGCATTTACAACTGGCTCTAGGAACCCAACTAGCCTTCAGTACCGCATACCATCCACAGACTGATGGACAAACTGAACGCGTAAACCAAATTTTAGAAGACATGCTGAGAGCATGTGTCCTCACATATGGAACCAGTTGGGAAGAAAGCCTGCCATACGCCGAGTTCGCGTATAATAATAGCTACCAGGCCAGCCTACAAATGGCACCATTTGAGGCTTTGTACGGACGGAGATGTCGTACCCCGTTAAATTGGTCAGAGACCGGAGACAGCCGCATCTTCAGACCAGACATGCTCAGAGAAGCCGAGGAAAAGGTCAAGCTAATCAGAGACCGACTTAAGACCGCTCAAAGTCGACAGAAGAGTTATTATGATCAGAAACATCGTAGGGTCAGCTTCGAACCCGGTGAGTTCGTATACCTGAGAGTATCCCCTATGAGAGGATTGCAACGATTTAAGATTAAAGGAAAGTTAGCACCAAGATTCATTGGACCATTCTGCATAGTGGCACGAAGAGGCACTGTAGCCTACCAGCTAGACTTACCCGAAGACTTGTCCGACATTCACGACGTGTTCCACGTCTCTCAATTAAGGAAGTATGTAAGCAACCCAGAGAAACAAGTATCCCATGAAAACATTGATGTGCAGCCAGACCTCACTTATCGAGAACGTCCCGTAAGAATATTAGAGGAGTCTGAAAGGAGGACCCGACAGAAGACCATCAAGTTTTTCAAAGTCCAGTGGAGCAATCACACCGACAGTGAAGCAACTTGGGAAAGCGAGGATTTTCTTCGGACTGAGCATCCACACCTATTTAAGGATCAGCTGAAATTCGGGGACGAGATTTTTCCTAAGGGGGTAGGTGTTGTGACACTCTAAAATTTTTATTTGGTTTTTATCAAAAACTTTGTGGTTTTGAGGAGAGGCTATTTAAAATTTTTCTTTTTCAGAAAAACCTTCCACTTAAAAACTTCCTTTGCCTTGGCAAGGATTTTTTTTTCAAACCTTGGTGTTTGATCTTTTGAAACTTCTTCTCTGTTGGTTCTCTCAAATTTAATTTTTGAGTTTATATTGTTTTCTTTTAAAATGAAGCTCTATGAAAATTTGGGGATTTTCATATCTTGGAACCACCCTTGACTTTGCATTGTTTCCATGTGGTAAAACCCCTCCAAAACCTCCCCTACACCTTGTGATCAACCTAAGTTCTCTGTCCCAACTAATCCAAACAAGTTTTGGATTTTATTCTAATTATTTTCCCTCTCAAATCAATTCTGAAAATTATTTTGAGCCCAAATGATTTTCAAAGCAAGTACCATATTGCATTTGAGTTTTGACCTCAAACCAACTCTCCTGGATAGTCCTTGGTACCCACAACCCAGAACCATCTTGATCCACTCCTTCTCTTTTCAAAATTTTCAAAATTCAGCCTCTTCAAGTTTGGACCAGATTTGCCAAATTTGATGAAATTCATATCTACACTACTCCAAAAATTCCACCAAAATTCAGGCAACCTATGTGAGCAATGAGAAGCCACTCCACCAAGTTTCAGCTCAAGGAAAAATCCCTAGATGCCATTTTCATTCTGTCGAACACCTTGCGGGCACTGTTACTGTTCAAAAATTCAGAAAAGTTCAGTTTCAGTGTCGTGTGCGTTCGTCAGTTCCTCTCACGCGTTCACAGTGCATTTGGCACGTTCCCCTCCACCTCTTCCTACTGTCTGGAGCACCACACGCTCACTTGCCCTCTTCCTGGCGTCCGTGGCACGATGGCCCGCCCTCGCCGGAGTCTTCCGCGGCGTCGGGACCTCCTGTGGCGGCTGACAGGGGGCAAGAACGGCGGCTCAACGCGGTTCCGCGCCGCCCAGCACTCCCTGGCTCTCCGCGTGGCCTCATGCACGCCAGCGCACCCCCGCTGCACCGTCGCCGTGGCCCGACAGCCCTGGACGCGCTCTCTGCCGCCAACGGACCCGCGCCGTCCCGTTCCGACCAAAGCCTGCCCTAAGCTTCTAATCCAAGTCCGGTTAGCATCTAAACGGACCCAGTAAACTCCCACGACGGCGCTCGACTCCCTAATCACCCCCGACCGAGCACTGCGCCACCGTAACCATCGCCGGAAATCCCCGTTCACGGCCACCGCCTCGGGCTGCCTATAAAAAGGGCCCCCGAGCTCACCCTCGTGCACGCCTCATCCCCACACCTCACCAACGCCACGCCAGGCCACTAGGGGGACCCCGAGGAGGTCTTCCCCCTCAACTCCGGCCGCCCCGATCCGCCTCGGCCCCCCCTCGATTCGCTCCGGTGAGGCCGTCTCCGGCGCCCAAACCCCGTTCGTTACCCTCTCTAGCTACCAGGAGCATAACCCCCTCCTCAATTTGATCACTGCAGCTCTCTCCGACGAAGTCCGCAACCACCCGAACCGCCGTCCGCCGGAGCAAAGCTCGCCGTCGACGTGGTGCTCGCCGACCGACACCACCACCACCAACCGACGCGGAAGGGTGGCCTGAACACGGAGGTACCCTCCGATCTTTCTGCCTCGCCGTGGATCGCCGCCGGCGACCACGGCGGCTCTCGGGCACCGGCGAACTCTGCCGCCCCGTTTGAATATTTAAACCTGACAGGCGGGACCCGCCTGTCAGCCTCTCTATCCTGTCAGAGCGAAGTGTTTTCTGAAAACATCTTCTTCCGAGTGCGCTTTCCCTCTGGGCTGGCGTAGTCGCTACCTAAGCACTTTCTGTTTTTATAAACTAGCCCCTAGAAAACTTCTGTTTCATTACAGATGAGTCCCTGGACAAAAACCTTTACAACTTTTAAACAGAAAGGTATTTTTGGTTGATTCTTTTTCTGTTCTCTTTAAAATTTTGTCTAGTTTTTTATCAGATTTATTTGGAAAATATTTGGTATACTTTCTGTGAACTCCTTGGTATTCACGATAGCGCATATATTTTCTTTATACCGTAGATACCGAAGGAGGTGATGGAGCCGTGAACTTCACCGAGCTAGGCTCCGACTACTCTGAACCAGGCAAGCATGTTTGAACTTTTGATATGATGAGTGTCTTGGCATGTTTTGCATTTAGTTAGTTTCATGGCATGTTGATAAGCTTATCGATGAATGTCATTTTATGCGATAATGAGGTAAGTGAGTTCGATGATCCACAAGTGGATGGATGTGAGTATGAATGGCCATGTGTTGGCATGAGGATGGGTGAGATGGCAGTGTTGTAGCATGCCAGTCTCATGCCGGACTATGTGACTTCAGTGTCAAACCGTATCGGTCCAGTTCCTTTCATTTCCTTCCCTGTACTATCACATGTTTTCTGCAAAGAATATGGTTTAGTAAGTTGCAAACCGCTTTTCTGGTACACACCAAAAGGAGAGGCCGTGATGATGGTTCCATGGCCCTGGATTAAAGCCAGTCATCTGGTCAGGGGGCATGGGTGTTTCCGGTTGGGACCGAGAGGGGGGCACCCCTTAGAGCGCGCGTATATAAATTTGATCCCATGCTATTCGAGATTGTGATCTCCCCCTTGGATGATGTCTAGGGTGATTCCTAGCATCGAGAGGTATGATGGGTGTGTACTGGTTAGCTGTGTTTTCTTCCGAAATACCGTAAACGGAACTAGTCCTTCGTGACTACGGAAATCCGTTGGCTGTGGGAATAATTTTGTACAAACTCTGCAGAGTCATATATCCCTCCAAATCATCTATTCCATGTCCAAATTCGTATTATCTTGTCCTAACAATGACAGTGTTGATGACAGAGACTCCGGTATTTCGCATGAGTGCTAATTCCGGTTAAATGATATTCCTTTGGATGGACTAACCCATTTATTCTTATGAATTAAAAGTTTATTATGATTATTATTTATCTGTCCATAAAAGCCCTTTCTGTGATGTCGCCCCGACGTCCGACTGTGGCATTTCTTTTCAAGCCCTTTCTGTGATGTCGCCCCGACGTCCGACTGTGGCATTTCTTTTCAAGCCCTTTCTGTGATGTCGCTCCGACGTCCGACTGTGGCATTTCTTTTCAAGCCCTTTCTATGATGTCGCCCCGACGTCTGACTGTGGCATTTCTTTTCAAGCCCTTTCTGTGATGTCGCCCCGACGTCCGACTGTGGCATTTCTTTTCAAGCCCTTTCTGTGACGTCGCCCCGACGTCCGACTGAGGTATTTCTTTTTAAGCCCTTTATGTGGTGTCGCTAAGACGCCCGACTGTGGCATCTTTTTCTTTATATTTATTTGTTCACCTTTCGAGGCGTCGCTTCAGACACCCGATCGGAAATTATTTATGTTCTGTTGGGATTTCAGGCGGACTACCGCCGTTTCCCTTTTACTTACCTTGTTATGATAATTTTGAATGTACATTGGTGCATTTATTCATGACGCATCCATGCATGCATTTGTTATATCTTACGTCCGAACTGTCTTGCGAGTACTTTCAAAGTACTCACTGGCATGTTGATTTGGCCAGATGCTGACGAAGGCGATTACATGGATGAGGAGTTCGATAGCGAGTCCGACACTTAGAGGAGTCCCAGTCAGTCTCATGCGACCCTGGATTCGGTCACTGTTTTATATCCGCTTCCGCTACCAAATAAATTCATCGAACCTCACCTCGACGCTCGATGAGATGATAGACTTAGAGTCTTGTATTTCTCTCCCCGCTATGTTTTTCCACCACCGCCCTATCCTCGAGTCAGTAGTATGTCTCCACACCACTGTGTCATGTCCGCCATTATGTATAATTATTGGCGTGCTTGTAATAATTTGGTTGAGCAACCGCAGTTCGACCCTGTAATATATTTTATGCTACTGGCTTATTGTATCAAGAAATTGTCTACCAGTGAGGAGGATTTCTCTCATACTGGACTCAAAAGATTGGTTTCTCAATAAATATTTTTATTGGAAAACCGGTCGTGACACCGGTGCCCCGGAGATGGAGGCTGGTCCGTCTGCATGGCTGGACATCCCACCTCCGGTGGATGACGCGCCTGCGGACCCGCCGCCCTCCTCTGGCGCTCCCTGCGTGATGATCCCTGCTCCTGCCCTGGCACCTCCGTGCTTTGCTTCCGAGGGACTGGCGGTGGTGGTGACCACCCCGGTGGCCGGTCCTCCGCCTCCCCCTCGAACTGCAGCCTACGCCAGGAGGGGCTGTTCAACCTCGACCCCGGTGTCCTCCTCACGTCGCATGCTCGGATTGAGGCGGCCAGGCCAGTGGGTAGTCCAGCTCTACCTATCCCCGAGCCGGCCGCTCTCCGGACTATTGCCCGAAACCTCAAGTCAGGTACCACGATCATCCCGGCCACCTCTGCTACTTGCTCCTTTTCTGCCTTGGAGTCGGCTCCGCTTCGCCACCTTGCTAAGGTGGCAGCGGACTCGGCCATAATGTTCAGGGGGGAGGTTGCTCCCCCGCTAGTTCAGATCGAAGCCATCCGTGCACAGGAGATCCTCGATGGTCGGCTCGCCGAGGCCCGTGCACGCCTCCCTCCCTCCTCGGGAGCGCCGCCCGGGGTTGCCCCGGGCGCCCCTCCTAGCGTGGCTGCCGCTCCGGCTGAGATCCGGGGCCGCACCCGCTCCCGTACCGCAGCCCTCCGCGCCCAGAGCGCCTCACGTGTCTTGGGGTCAAGCAACCCCCCGATGGATACGTGATGCAAGCCCTATTCTGGAACATCCGCGGTTTCGCCCAAGATGGTCGTTGCCGCCAACTCATAGAGTACATGCGAACCGAGCAAATTGACATTGTAGCCATTCAAGAAACGATGCGTATGGAATTCTCCCTGTCGGAACTTGAACATCTGAGCTCCGACCTGTTCGCCTGACACTGGCTCCCTCCTAGTGGGAGTACGGGCCACTCGGGTGGCATCCTCCTAGGTGTGAAGGATGCCACCCTTGAGGTGGGGAGCATGGACCGAGATGAGTTCTTTGTCAGCATGGAGGTCTTCAAGCGGGCCCTAAACTTTAAATGGGAGATCATTGCGGTCTACGGTCCGGCCGATCACCGCCGGTCTGAGACCTTCCTCACTGAGCTCCGGAGGAAGGTGGTGTCGGCCTAGTTACCGGTGGTAGTGGGCGGCGATTTCAACCTCATCCGGACGGAAGAAGACAAGATCAATAATTTAGTGAACTTTCCTTGGATGCAAATGTTCAATGATTGCATCACTGATATGGGGCTGCGTGGGCTCAATCGAGTCGGGGCCAGGTTCACTTGGACTAACCGCCAAGTTGATCCGACTCGCTCGGTCCTCGATCGAGTCTTCGCCTCCCCTGAGTGGGACATTCGTTGTCCCCTAGCATCGCTTCGGGCGATTACGTGGATTGGTTGTGACCACGTTCCTCTTCTCCTCTCTTCGGAGAATGAGCGCCCCCCTGTCGCCTTGGTTCCGCTTCGAAACCTTCTGGTTACGTCAGCCATGATTTACTGCTGCGGTGGCCGCCAGCTGGCGCGAGGCGAGGGCTGCCCCCCCACCGAGCCCTGTCAGCCGTTGATTCCTGGCACTTCTGCGCCAAGCGGTCACGACAATTCATGAAAGGGTGGGGTGCAAACGTGGGTTGAGACATCCTTGAGCGGAAGAAAGCCCTCCTTGAGGGAATCCAGGCCCTCGATCTGCAGGCTGACGCCGCTAGCCTCTCGGCAGACGAATGGATACTGAGATATGACTTGGAAGACCAGCTCATGGTAATCTACACTGACGAGGAGGCATACTGGCACTTGCGGGGTACGCAGAACTGGGTCCTCAAGGAGGACGCTAATACTGCCTACTTCCAGGCTATTGCTAACGGCCATAGACGCCGTAACTCCATCCCCCTCCTGTGGGATGGACCGACCCTCCTTCAACGGCAGGAGGACATCCGGGCTCATGTCGACGGCTTCTACAAAGACCTATTCTCTGCCTCCCCTCAGGGAGGTCTTGCACTAGCGCAAGATATCTGGCCTGCCCACTGTTGCGTCTCTCCTGCGGATAAGCGGCCCTCACGGCCCCGTTCTCGGAGGCGGAAGTGTGGGAGGCAATTAAGGGCATGAACCCTTCCTCGGCTCCCGGCCCGGATGGCCTCCCAGTGAAGTTCTTCCAGACCTTCTAGGAGGTGATCAAACCTGAGGTGATGGCCCTATTTGATGAGTTCCTGGTTGGGTCCATTGACCTCGCCCGACTAAACTATGGGGTAATCACTCTCATCCCTAAAGTGACGGGAGCTTCAGACATCCATCAATTTCGACTGATTACGGTGATTAATGTCATCTTCCGCATCCTCGCGAAGGGGTACGCCATTAGGGTGGCTCCTATTGCCGACCGGATCACTCACCCTAACCAGTCGGCCTTCATCCAGGGCCGCTATTTCCTTGATGGAGTCTTGGTGTTCCACGAAGCTCTCCATGAGGTGCACGCCAAACACCTAAAGGCAGTTTCCTGAAACTGGATATCCAAAAGGCCTATGACACGGTCAGCTAGACCTTCCTTCGGGAATGTCTGCTCCGGAAGGGCTTCGACGATAGGTGGGTGACCAGAGTGATGTAGATGGTGTCATCAGGCCGCACCGCGGTGAACATTAATGGGGAGATTGGCCCATTCTTCCCCACGTTTTGTGGGGTGCACCAGGGCGACCCATTCTGCCCGTTCTTGTTTAACATGGTCGTCGATGCGCTGGCGGCCATCCTCGATAAGGCCAAGGCGGCGGGTTACATTAAGGGGATAGTTTCACATCTAGTTGGAGGCAACGAGATTTCCCTTCTCCAATATGCGGACGACACCATTATCATGGTGGAGGGGTCAGAGAGTAATATTTCGAACCTCAAGTTCCTCTTATTGTGCTTCTGGCAGATGTCCGGCCTTTGGATCAACTTCGATAAGAGTGAGGTGATGGTCTTGGGCTATGCCCAAGACGAGCGACAGAGCATAGCGGATCGACTTAATTGCCAGCTTGGGTGTTTCCCCAAGACGTATCTAGGGATACCCATTAGTGACGCCAGGCTTACGGTGGCCGAGCTGTGCCCCATAGTGGGGAAGCACCAGCACCGTATTGAGCCCTGGCAGGGTCGGTGGCTTTCAAAAGCGGCCCGTACGGTGCTCATTAACTCGTCCCTCTCCAGCCTCCTATTATTCATCATGAGCTTCTACAGCCTTCCGGAGACTCTACATCACGAGATTGCCACTGTTCAGGGGCGTTTCTTCTGGGCTGGCGAGGGGGATAAGCAGAAGTACCACATGGTTAGGTGGTCTGAGATCTGCAAACCTCGCGACCAGGGCGGCCTCGGGATCATGTCCTCCAAACGCATGAACATTGCCCTTCTGACTCGGTGGCTCTGGCGGATAGGCAATGGAGATGGTGGCATGTGGCTTCGCATCATTCAGCAGAAATACCTCCGAGGCCAGGCTCTCGCCTTCTGCCAGCGATCTGGGGGCTCCCAGTTCTGGCAATCCATCATCCAACTCCTCCCTGTCCTCCGGATAGAGACCTCGATCGAGATTGGTTCTGGCACCACCACGCTGTTCTGGTTCGATCGCTGGACTGGTGACACACCCCTTGCGGCCCGCTTTCCGGACCTGTTCTCCATCGCGGTTGCCCCGCAGATCTTCATAGCGACCGCCCTTGGTGACTTAGGGCGCCTTGCGTTCCAGAGGCCTTTTGGTCCGGCTGAGAATGCAGACTGATAGGAGTTGCTTGACTGTATTGCACTCCGTGAGCCTAGTCTCACGATAGACGATGACCGCGCCAGATGGTGCCTCGATCAGTCTTGGCAATTCTCCACCAAATCCCTCTACCGGTCCATCGCTCCCTCGCTCGGCCATGAGGCACTCTCCTCCATTTGGGAGATTCGCCTTCCCCTGAAAATTAGGATCTTCTTGTGGCAATGGATTCGTGGCCGCCTCCCATCTGGCGTAGAGGTTCTGAAGCGCAAAGGCCCTGGTGATGGGCGTTGCCCGCTCTGTGGGCCTGAAGAAGATTCGAACCATATCGTCTTCACCTGCGTGTCCGCGCAGTTCCTATGGAGTTGTTTCCGCGAGATTGTGGGTGGAAGCTGGGACTATAACAACTTCCCCGCTCTCTTTGCCGAACTCCAGGCGATACCCCCCGTGTTGCGCCACATTAGGTGGCTGACCATTGGGGTTCTTGCCTGGACGCTGTGGACTGTTAGAAATAAACTTGTGATTCAGCATATTCCTCTTCGTCGTGCTACTGACGCTTTGTTCAAATGGTCTAGTTACTTGCAGCTTTGGCGGCTGCTTAGCCGTCCCAGGGAGAGAGACGCCATCACCTCCATCATCACCCGTCTTCGCGCGATGGCTCTCCGGTTGGCTCCACCGCTTCCCCCGCCACCACCAGAACCAGATTAGTTTGTCGTCTTCTCGCCATCTCCACGCCGTCTAGGGGTGTTTCGTTCTGAGTCTGTGTTGGGTTTGTTATGCTGTGCCCACAACGGAACTTGGGTCTGTGTGTGTTGGTCTGTATGTGAGTGCTGGACCTTGTCTGCGGTGGCGTTGTGTTGGTGTGTTGTGTGTTCTGTTGTTACCTGATACTCTGTGCTTGGTGGTTGCTTTATTTATAAAGCGGGGCGAAAGCCTTTTTCGGTAATGATAATGACATGTATATTTTTAATGAACTCATTGCTCACTTGGGTATTATTGAGCTGCCTATAAAGGGGAGGGCATACACTTGGAGCAACATGCAGCTTGACCCTTTTCAGGTGCAGTTGGACTGGTATTTCATTTCCACTGCTTGAACCTTAAAATTCCCCAATACTCAAGTGCGTCCTCTTGCAAGTCCTGTTTCAGATCATCTACCTGGTGTAGTTAGAGTGGATTCCAAGATACCTAAAGCCCAGATATTTCGTTTTGAGAATTATTGGATTAAAAGCCAGGTTTTATGGATTTGGTTGACATTATATGGAATACTAGATGATACCCCGTATGTTGCTATAGGGATTGGTTGCAATATTTTTTATGAAATTAAAAAAGATATAATATATGCACAGGGCCTGTCCTTTAAAATAGATATAATATATTGTATTTAATTATTATATAGTTGTATGTATATATATATATATATATATATATATATATATATATATATATATATATAGACAACATGAGTAGCATTTCTCATGCATGTTAAGAGAAATATAATTAGTGTGATTGATTAGGTGGCATGTGTGGTGAGTTGGGATGTGTGCATGTTGAGTGAGAATATAAATATTATTTCCAATGCAATGTTAAGGGAAATAATTAATGGGATGATGAGGTGTCATGTGTACATGTTGAGAGAATTGAGATAGTGGGGATCAACTATTCAGGTATAATAATATTGGTTCAGACGCATGGTAATAGTGCCAAAGTTCTTGCTGCAAAATTTAAGCTCATGCATCAAGGTCTTACAAAATGGTCTAGTGACATTTCTTCCTTTTTTGACCCAAAAAGATATATGTACAAACAGGTAAAGAAACAATCACAAATCAACTACCCAACTCATGTTTTCTCTAACATGAAAAATGTGTTATCTTATGAGAACTACGAAAAGAGGGAGCTCATCCATTGCTCTAGGCAGGCAATGTTCTTTCTCTTAGTTCTATGCTTGACCAGAGATAGATCTTAATGTCGTCCATGCTTCCGGGCTTCCAGACTTGGGAGGGATTGTTGACGATCTTTTCATTCCTTTGCATCCATATGTTCTAGCATCCCAAAATAACAATATCCATGGAAATATGTGGTGGGAATGCTTGCTTGAGGAAGATAATGTCATCAAAAGCAGATACTCCTCTATGTCCATTTGGGGCAATGATGTCCCAACATGAGAGTGCAAATTGCAGTCCCAGAGTAGGTGCAGAGTTATTTCCTCAACCTGTTCTTGGCAGAGTGCACCTTCATAGCCCTGTAGCAAGAATTTTTTTCCTTTTGAGAAGGATTCTAGAACTTATTCTGTCATATAGTAATAGCCAGAAGAAAATTTTATGCCTGATTCTGCTTCTTGCCTTCCATAAATCTCTAAATAGGTGATGTGCCATAGAAGGACCCATCATATGTTTATACATCTTGCTGATAGAAAATATACCAGATTTCCACTCATATGTCCATATATCAACATTATTTCCAAGTTGCTGCACAATTGATGTTAGATCATTTAGTTGCTGGAAGGGAACGATAGAGAGTGGGGTGTGGAACTGCTCCATTATATCAATCGAATGTTTCACATGGGCCACTTAGCATTGATCATTGATTGCAAAAGAGTGTAGCTCAGGATATTGCTCAACCAGAGCTTTGTGTTGCCATTTGTCTGTCCAAAACAGAGTGGTGTCTTCGGTGCCAACTGTACAATGTGCAACTTCCTTGAAGAGAGGTATCAGTTTCAAATGAGCTTTCTACTAGAAAGAGCTCTCCAGTCTATCCTTTGGTGGAGCAGTTGAGTAATATGTTTCCCACAACAGTTTGACCCAACACTGGTACGCGTCAGTGCTATACAAACGGTTTAAACCCTTTTCCGCAATGACATTTGGACCCGTTACCTAGTGAGTGTGGGCGATTAGGGGGTCCTTCCCGCACGACCCAGAAACCGTCGGGGATAGGGACCCTACAGTACTCGTTTACATTTGTGGTCACATTGTCATCGCAGTCGGTATTCTGTGGTGCTACATTTACGATGTCCGGTCCATCACAAACGGTTCACTATTATAGAACATGTATGATAAGCATACAATCACACACATTCACTTTTCGCAAACCGTATGCGATAACTAATTAAGAAGATTAGCTAATCATCGTATGAGTGTCGGATAGGATTATGAAACGTCGGACCATCGTAACATCGTCGTACACGACAACTATCGCACACGCTATTCTGTCAGTTCATGGTTGCGAATCGTGTACGATAAGGAAACTATCGCAAACGGTTAGTTTGCTAGCATCGTTTGTGATATTGTCTAACATCGCACATGCTTTGCAAACGGCAACTATGTGCACGCTTGCACACGTTTTCTCTCTGTGAACCTTCTCGGATTATGGTGTATATCGCAAACGTTTGTATTTTACCAACCATGTGTGCCGTAACAACCTAGAGATCATAATTTCACCGTAATTTAATTGTTGCTATATCAAATTGAAATTAAAATTAAAATTAAATGTATGCTATAGCTTTATTCATATCCATTAGGTTTAGACAACCAATGAATTATTCGATTCATAGGTACACATCAAGAATTACATAAGAACCAAATAAAGAATGATGAACCACAGTTGTATACTTGTACTATTAAATATGGTAAAGAAAGAGGCGAAATACATTATGGTTGCTGAACAAGGTGAAGCGGAATGCCCATATTGTGCCCTCCTCCATGTACAAGGCACACACGATTCTAGTCCAATCCCTGGTGATGGCCGACCGCCCACCCTTAACCGTCTTCATGGAAACATCTAGATAATCATCGTGTTCTGGTAGAAATACTTTAACCTTTGCATGCCCACCAATCATGTAGTTTGAGAGGTAATCTTTAGTAAACTGTTTTGGGAACCACTGCAAAGGAAAAAAAAGATTCAAACATTGTCATCTAACACAACTCATTATGGGCAGTAAAAAGAAGGTTGCAGAGTACTTACTTACCATCCTGTAATTTGCTGTTGTATTGGATAAAGTGTAAACAAATAGTTTAATTGCCATCTTTTGACCAATTTTGCTAACAATATTTATCAGATTCCTCACTTGATGCTCGTTCATCGATATCTCATTTCCCCATACACAGAAAGGGTCGAAGCGCGGATCTTTACCAATGACATATGTACCTAAAAGCACCAAGTTAATATTAGAAGATAAACACCAATTGCACAATGATGTAGTACAACACTCTTATATAATATCTTATAACATCCAATATACTCACATATTAGATGAATTAACATCTTATATCACGGGCCGGAAGGAGTTTATTGCATTCTTACAAATTATCAGCTGATTAACTGCTGCTGTATCCATGGGTTAGAGTTAGTTTGAGCTAGTTCGGGCTCAAATATCCCTAAAGTATATCTAAACATGAGGGCTAGTTTGAGCTAGTTGCATCTATAATCCACCAAAAAAAAACTATCCAACCCAAGAGGTGCTAATTGGAGCTAGTTCTTCTAGTGCATTTATTGTCAATCTAAGTATCTAATCCTATCATCCAAACACCTCCTTGGATGGAGTTAGTTCAGGGTTAGTCATGAGCTAGAAACTAACTCTAACCTCTAAGCTAAGTTGAGTATCCAAATAGGGCTGTGTTATTGTTGTTGCTGCTGCTCTTCTACGTGTATCTAGACATCATCAGAACATTAAGGTAACACTCTTCCTTGTTGCTATGTAGCCTAGGATTGCACATGTAAACATTAAGTATAGTGCATGTTGCTATGTAGCCTCAGATATATTACATATGACCCTAGTAAACCTAACGATAAATGGGTTGCAGATATATTCATCAGTTAAAAGTCCGATTCACCGATTAGTCCCTAATCAGCCCTCGGCCTATATGGTACCATCTACCGATATCCTGAACAGTGAGCATATATAAGCCATGGGATGAAACTAACCTCGATGGAAAACAACAGTAGTTCCCAAAATTGTCTTGTGTAGGGACATCGAGAAGCATGTTAAGCACAACAGGCTAAACATCAACCAAAATTATCCATGATAGACAAAATAATCTCCAAAAGATAGCTTCAGTGTGCAGGTTTAAGCATGCTAGTAAAGCAAAACAAGTGAAAAGGTGTGTTAACTGCAACATGCCTAGCATTTAACAACAAGAAAACATAGTCATTCAAACTAGTATTGTGTCGGTCTAAGTACACTGGTTATTGTTAAATAAAAATGGAAAGATGTGTTTAACTACAAGATGCAGCCACCAAATGTAGTCATTCATGCCCTATTTGTTTCAGCTTCGCTTGGATTTTAATCACCTATGGACTCGCTTCAGTGGGAAGCTATTTCTGCGAATCAACTTCACCACCGAAGTACACTTTGAGGTGCTTCAGGAAATTGCACTAAAAATGACCCAAATCCAGATTCAGCTTCACTGGCAAAGTTGATTCCAAATAGCTGATTGTTTTGGATTCCAGATTCGGCTTCACTGGTAAAGATGAGTCTGGTCCCAGAATCCGAAACAAACAGGGCCATAGTGGTATTGTTGAAGCTGGTACTGATGAAATTAAACTGCATAGTTCATACTTGCACATATAGAACATCACGTTGTAAATAACTGGAATAAACAAGGCATATTACAAACAACCAAAGATAGCATTTGAAACTGGACATATGCTAACTACAAACAACGGAACAATCAAAAAACTTTAAAAGAGGCATATGCTAGCTATAACAGGCTTAATAACTAGCAAATATATGCATTCCTACCGGTATGTTTAAAACTGGATTGATGAAATGTACTGCACAGTAAATAATTGCACATACAGAGCATCACATTGTGAACAACTGAAATAAACAAGGCATACTGCAAACAACCCGATATAGCAATTAAAATTGGACATATTCTCACTACACTACAAAAGGGACTCGACAAAAAAAATCATGGGTTTCCCCCTGTGAAGAGGAACGGCAAAACAAATCATGGGTTTCCTCACTTGTCACAGATGGGCTCGTTCCCGTGGGAAGAGAATGAACCCTGGATGCGCTCCATGTTGTCGTAGATGGATGATACGTCCATTTTGCATCATGCTTTTATGATAATATCTATTGCATTATGGACTATTATTTCGCGTTGTGTCACGATACTTATGGCTATTCTCTCTTATTTTACAAGGTTTACATGAAGAGGGAGAATGCCGGCAGCTGGAATTCTGGGCTGGAAAAGGAGCAAATATTGAAGGACTATTATGCGCAACTCCAAAAGTCCTGAAACTCCACGGAATACCTTAGAATAAATAAAGAAAAATCGTCGCCAAAGATGAAGGCCAGGGGGCCCACACCCTGCTCACAAGGGTGGGGGGCGCGGCCCCCCCTGGGCGCTCCCCTACCTCGTGGGCCCCCTGGTGGCTCTTCGACGCCCATCTTCTCCTATATGAAGTCTTTCGATGAGAAAAAAACAAGAGAGAACCTTTCGGGACGAGACTCCGCCGCCACGAGGCGGAACCTTGGCGGAACCAATCTGGGGCTCCTGCAGAGCTTTTCTGCCGGGGACACTTCCCTCCGAGAGGGGGAAATCATCACCATCTGTCGGTGTACTAAGATAGGGGTACCCTAGTATCCCGAACTCGTGCACGGGCAGTCGCAGCGCCCCGCGGCAAGGCTTGCCGGGCACCCGCCAAGGACCTCCGTGGTTCCTCTGGAGCCATTCAAGAACAAAGTATTCAAGTCAAGAAAACAAGGCCCCGGCAAGAGGAGCTTGCCGGGAAGGCCAACCAAGGCATCTCAAGAAACTTGCCGCGACGCGCCGCGCGTCGCGGCAAGGCCCGGTGAGCGACAAGCTTTCGGATGCGACAAAACAACTCCCACGGCAAGGCGCTTGCCGCAGCAGGCGGCCACTCTATACCCACCGCTCCAGCGCACCCACCAACGTGTCGCCCTGGGGCCTTCCCAGGCACGCGTGGCGGGAAGCTGCGCAGCCAGCGGTACGCGGTGGCAAGCGGCGCTGACAAGGTAGCCATCGTGGCAAGCTTAGACGCCCCTGACGGTCCTTTTTTACACTGTTCAGACGACACAGACGGGCATTTAATGCCCTTGTCCCCTGCCGTCAGGGTTAGGTAGGAAACATTGTACATGTAACTGTACCAACCACCTCGCTTTTTACATTTGTACCCTTCTCTGTGTTGCCACCTGTCGGTGACCCCTTGAGCCTATAAAAGGAGGCCCATGCGCAACGTAGAGGGGGTTCGAACCCAGAAAACCCATACGCTCGGTCTCGTTAGCAGCTGAGTGTACTGTAGCTCTCGGCGCTCCCGAGCAAGAACACAATACAACCCGACAAGCAGCAGTAGGAGTATTATCTCTCTAGAGAGCTCCGAAGCTGGGTAAAACTGCTCGTGTGCCTCGCCTCGATATGCTCTTCATGCGATCTCTGCCCCCCGCCGAACCGAAAGGGGCTCGGTCCGCCGGTCCCATAGGTGTTCGTGGATCGCCAGTTTCCCCACGACATCTTTGGCGCGCCAGGTAGGGGGCGTCGAGATTGTGTGAACCTGATCCGGCGTGCGCACGAGCTAGATTCTCTTCCTCTTCATCAACATGCCACCGAAGAAGAAGACTTCGGCGGCAGATGTTCCGTCCACGTCGATCCCACCGCCACCGGAGCAGGCGGGTTGTGGGGTGTACACCGGCGGAGGAGCGGACGTCGACGCGTCCGCAATCATACCGCGCCCATCTCAGGGGACGCAAGACCAACAGCGTCATGGTATCCGTAGTACCATACGTATGTTGGACCAAGATCAAGCTGGTGGATCCAAGGGCGCTCAAGACCAGCATGCACGCCAACGGTCCGGCACGAGCGAGACACGGCTGCCTGGATGGGATGCTGCTCCTTCTAACATAGTTAGAAGTCCGAGCACATCCCGCTCCTTGCGCCGTCCGCCACCGCCGCCGACCACTCTGGCAGAAGCTCTGACGCGAGCTCAACTACTCCTGGATTACCCTCCGACGTCGGACAAGATCGACGAATGGAGGGCCACCATTCAGAGTCTCATCGGCTACGCCAACGGCGACACTCCGCGGCAACCAAGTACATCATTGCCGCGGCGGGAAGGCCAGGCACGAGCCGGTGGCAACGAAACCAGCGGGGGTGCAACCACCGTGCACTCTCCACCCCGAAGGCCAAGATCGCCGACTCGCCGGATCCACCTTGACAGCGACTCCACCGCCTCGTCGGATCCACGAGCTCGTCGTGATCAGCGGCAAGTCCTTCATGATCGACAGCAAGAAGACGCTCGAACTCGCATCGAGCGCCGGAGAGAAGCGCGACGTCAATCCGACCAGCGCGCTGGGCCCTCTGTCGACATGCGTGCGCCAGGGGAACCAGGCGACTTGCCGTACGCGGTAGGTTGCCCTGCGTTCACTCGTGAGCTGCGGCAAGTCCAGTGGCCCGGCAAGAAAAACTTCAAGCTAGATGTACCAGAGAAGTACGACGGCAAGACGCATCCGTCGGAGTTCCTCAGCGTCTACACCATCACGGTGCAGGCTGCCGGGGGACGGGACGACAAGATCCTGGCCAACTACTTCCCACTGGTGCTCAAGCCTAATGTCAGATCCTGGCTTATGCATTTGCCGGACAACTCCATATCTTCGTGGGCAGATCTGTATCACCAGTTTGTCGGCGCCTTTACGGGCGGCCACAAGCCTCATGGCCAAGAGAGTGACCTTCATCTGCTTGCCCAGAAGGAAGGAGAGTCCCTGCGCAAGTACATTCAAAGATTCAGCCGCGTGCAGCACAACATCCCAGACGTCCACCCTGTCGCGGTAATCAGCGCGTTCCATCAGAACATGCGAAACCACAGGATGCGGGAGGAGATGGCGATGTGCAAGATCAGAGACGTCAGTGAGCTGTATGCCCTGGCCGACAAGTGTGCACGTGCGGAGGAAGGGAGGAGACTTCCCGGAGAGAACACAGGAACAGCAGGATCTGATAGCGAAGAGACCGCCCCAGCAAGGAAAAACCGGCGGCGGAATAACAGGAAGAAGAAAGGCAAAGATGTGCTAGTTGTTGAGCACTCCGGCAACGGAGGCAGCGCCAAGGAAGCCAAAGCTGGTGGCTCCGGCGAAGCTGTGGCGGTTGCCGACAAGCAGGACGGCAACAACAAGCAGTACTGCAAGATCCACCGCACCAAGGGCCATGACCTCCAGAGCTGCAAGAAGGTCGACCAGCTTGTTGAACAGCAGAAGGCTGAATACGAGCGGCGCGACAAGGAGAAGGCCCAGGAAGGTGCTGGAGGAGCTGGCAAGAAACGTCCCGTCCGGGGAGGACGCCGCGGCAAGGCCAAGCAGCGGCAAGGGGACAGGCCTCCCGCGGCCGCGACAAGGATGAAGATGATGACGATGATGAAGATATGGATGATGATGAGGCCGACGAGCAGGAGTTCCAGAAAGCCACGGAGATCCTATGCGTTGACGGTGGTGCTTCTCTGCATACTTTGCACCGCCAACTCAAGCAGTGGGTGCGGGAAGTTAATGCAGTAGAACCACCCGTCGAGTCACGCAAGCCTCTAAAATGGTCCAGCACGCTTATCATTTTTGACATTGAGGACCACCCTGATCGCATAACTGCGGTCGGGTGCTTGCCGATGTTGGTTTCACCAACTATCCGCAACCTCAAGGTCACTAAGATGCTAGTTGACGGCGGGGCCGGCTTGAATCTGATCTCCTCCGCGGTGCTCCAGAAACTCCAGATCCCTGACAGTGAGCTCGAAGAGACCGGTACATTCCAAGGAATCAATCCGGGAAGGAGCAAACCAAAGGGAAAGATCACGTTGCCGGTGACATTTGGCAGCGAGTTGAATTTCAGGACTGAGAGGGTCACTTTTGATGTTGCTGATTTCCCATTGCCTTACAATGGGATACTTGGCCGTCCAGCACTCGCCAAGTTCATGGCAGCCTCTCACTATGCCTGCAACGTGCTGAAGATGCCAGGCCCGATAAGTGTCATCTCTGTCTCTGGCGACAAGAAAGATGCCCTTATCTGCGTCGACAAGATCTACTGGGAAGTAGCAGCCGCAGCAGATCGCAACTCACTTGCCGCTGAAGCTCCCGGGGGGAAGAAGAAGACCAAGTCCGGCAAGAGCTCTGATGCCCACTCCGGCAAGCGCACCTCTTCGGAGTGCCGCGCTACCGTCGAGGACGCACCATCGAGCTCCACCGGCAAGTGTAAGAAGGCAATGGCGGCTCCACCTGAGACCAAGAAGGCGTCCGCCAAGGAGGACGGTACTGGTGGTACCTTCACCATCAGTGCCACACTCGACCCTAAATAGGAAAGCGCGCTCGTTGCTTTCCTGCGGGCGAATGTCGATGTGTTTGCGTGGCAACCATCTGACATCCCCGGTGTTCCCAGGGAAGTAATTGAGCACCACCTTGCCATTTGTCCTCATGCGTGGCCCGTCAAGCAGAAAGTCAGGAAACAAGTAGTGGAGCACCAAGAATTCATCGCAGAAGAAATCAGGAAGTTGGAAGCAGCAGGCCTTGTCAGAGGAGTACTCCATCCTACGTGGCTGGCCAATCCTGTAGTCGTGCGGAAGGCAAACGGGAAATGGAGGCTTTGTATTGACTTCACAGATGTTAATAAAGCTTGTCCTAAAGACCCATTTCCCTTGCCGCGCATCGATCAGATTGTTGACTCCACGGCAGGATGCGGTCTGCTGTCATTTCTTGATGCATACTCAGGATATCATTAGATCTTCATGGCAGAAGATGATGAAGAGAAGACCACATTCATCACACCATGTGGCACCTACTGTTTTGTACGGATGCCCTTCGGGTTAAAGAATGCTGGTTCAACATTTGCAAGGGTAGTCCATCATGCTTTTGAGCCACAGATACACAGAAATGTGGAAGCCTACATGGATGACATAGTGGTCAAGAGCAAAGACAGGGCAACCCTGATTCAAGATTTAGATGAAACATTTTCAAATCTGCGCAAGATCAACCTCAAGCTTAACCCCGAGAAGTGCGTGTTTGGAGTCCCCTCCGGCAAACTTCTCAGGTTCTTTGTGTCTCAGAGGGGGATTGAAGCCAACCCCGACAAGATCAAGGCCATCGAGAAAATCGAAGCACCAAAGCGCGTCAAGGATGTATGAAGACTTGCCGGTTGCGTGGCTGCTCTCAGCAGGTTCATCTCTAGGTCTGCTGAGCGCGCCCTGCCGTTTTTCAAAATATTAAAAAAGGCAGGTCCAATGAAATGGACTCCGGAAGTGGAGGCTGCGCTGCAGGACTTGAAGAGATACCTGTCCTCCACTCCAACACTTGTCGCACCTAAGCCGCAAGAGAAGTTGCTGCTGTACATAGCGGCAACCAATCAAGTGGTTAGTGCTGCGTTAGTGGCGGAGAGGGAGGCAGATGATGAGCCAGCAACCGCGGCAGATACATCCAGCGACAAACAGGGGGCTTCACCGGCAAGCTCTGGTCCCAACAAGGATGGATCTGCGCAGGCGCCCGAGAAGATGCAGAAAAGGATGGTGCAGCGCCCAGTTTACTTTGTCAGTTCCCTTCTGCAGGGGGCTAGGTCAAGGTACTCTGGTGTGCAGAAATTGCTTTTCGGTCTTCTCATGGCCTCGAGAAAGCTGCGCCATTACTTCCAAGCACATGAGATCACAGTCGTCACTCGCTTTCCGCTGAAGAGGATACTGCAGAATCTAGAAGCAACAGGCAGGATTGTCGAGTGGGCACTGGAACTGTCAAGCTTTGGACTCAAGTTTGAGAGCACTTCAACTATCCAAAGCAGGGCATTGGCAGAGTTCATAGTAGAGTGGACGCCAACACAAGATGAAGAAATCCCAGAGACGAGCATCCCCGTCAAAGAGGCGAGCAAAGAGTGGCTGATGTACTTCGATGGTGCCTTCTCGCTGCAAGGCGCCGGTGCGGGCGTGCTGCTTGTGGCACCCACCGGAGAGCAACTCAAGTACGTGGTCCAGATGCACTTTCCTAAGGAGCAAGCAACGAACAATACTGCAGAGTATGAGGGTTTGCTTGCCGGTCTCAAAATCGCGGCAGACCTTGGGATCAAGAAGCTCATTGTCAGGGGTGACTCACAGCTTGTCGTCCGCCAAGTGAACAAGAATTATCAGAGTCCATTGATGGAAGCTTATGTTGATGAAGTGAGAAAGCTAGAAGAGTACTTCGACGGCCTGCAAATGGAACATGTTCCGAGAGCTCAGAACGACATTGCTGATGGCCTGTCAAAGTGCGCCGCACTAAAGTTACCTGTGGAACCAGGGATCTTTGTGCTCAAGCTGACTCAACCATCTGTAACGCCATCAACTGGACAGAGCAAGAAAAGGAAGTTGATTTCTGGTGACTATTTTCCGGCAGAGCTCCCCGAAGCCGCCGCCAAGAAGGTCCCCAAGATCAACACCAAGAGTGCTGAGGAGCAGTCTGCTCCGGCAAGCCTTAGGGTTTGTTCCGTCGAAGCAGACACTCCCGACAAGTTTTGCTCCGGCAAGCTTGCCGGGGAACATCAAGCTCCGGCTGAGCCACAGGTTCTTGCCGTAGAAGCAGATGTTCCCGCAGCAGCAGATGTGCCTTTAGTCCTTGTTGTCGAGCCACAAGCTCCAGCATGGGCACATCCAATTGTTCGTTTCCTTCAGATAGGAGAACTTCCCGAAGAGCAAGAAGAAGCGGAAAAAGTAGCCCGACAGTCAAGTATGTACCAGTTTGTCGATAGCACACTATACAGAAGAAGGCTCAATGGTGTGAAATTGAAGTGCATTTGCCGGGAAGACGGACAAAGGCTGTTGGCAGAGATACATGGAGGCTTATGTGGCCACCACATTGGCGCAAGAGCCCTTGCCGGCAAAGCGTTCCGGCAAGGTTTCTTTTGGCCGACAGCCCTCCAGGATGCAACTGCACAAGTAAGCAAGTGTGAAGCGTGCCAGTTCCATTCCAAGCAGATACACCAGCTAGCTCAAGCTCTCCAGACGATCCCTTTATCCTGGCCATTTTCGGTCTGGGGGCTCGACATTCTCGGCCCCTTTCCCCGAGCTGTCGGGGGCTTTGAGTACTTATACGTTGCAATCGACAAGTTCACAAAGTGGCCAGAAGTGGAACCAGTGAGGAAGGTGACAACACAGTCAGCAGTCAAGTTCTTCAGGTCGATTGTTTGCCGTTTCGGAATTCCAAACAGGATCATCACCGACAACGGCACACAATTCACGAGCCGCACCTTCATGCAGTATGTCCAAGATCTTGGCACCAAGGTCTGCTTCGCTTCTGTTGCTCATCCGAGAAGCAACGGTCAAGCGGAGAGGGCAAATGCTGAAGTGCTGCGTGGGCTCAAGACCAGAACTTTCGACAGGCTGCGCAAGTGCGGAAGAAACTGGATTGAGGAGCTGCCGGTGGTTCTTTGGTCGATCAGAACGACGCCAAATCGAGCCACTGGCCAGACACCTTTCGCTCTAGTCTATGGAGCAGAGGCAGTTCTCCCCACAGAACTCGTATACGGGTCGCCTCGAGTGCTCGCTTATGATGAGCTCGAGCAAGAGCAGCTGCGGCAAGATGACGCGCTGCTCCTCGAGGAAAACCGTCTTCAGGCTGCTGTACGAGCTGCTCGATACCAGCAAGCTTTGCGCCGCTACCATAGCCGCAAAGTTAATGCCAGAAGCTTCGAGGAAGGCGACCTTATTCTTCGGCGCGTTCAGTCCGCCAAGAATTCCAACAAGTTGACACCGAAGTGGGAAGGCCCTTATCGGGTGAAACGAGTCACTAGGCCTGGCGCTGTCCGCCTTGAGACCGAAGATGGCATTCCGGTGAGCAACTCCTGGAACATTGAGCATCTTCGTAAGTTTTACCCATAAGGCGCGGTTGCCGGAACCTGTTCCGGCAACCACCTTTTGTACAAGTCTTGCCGCTGTTGCATGTAATCCTTTGTACAAAGCTGGGCGCAGATCCCGTGCATAAGTAAAGCTCATGTGCTTCGCACACCTTGTCGATTTCTTGCATCATATTCTTTCTTGCATGCGTTATCTGACACTTTGTGCAGCACCTACTCCCGGTAAGCAATAACGAGCCATAAGGCTCCATATCATTATTTTCTCTTCTTTCCTTTTTTTCAACAAAAGAAAAGAAGGATCCCTCGCGCACAAGTTCACCAGGGGGGAAGAGGGAGAAGACAATGGTGTGGAACAGGCGTCGTTCAAGGAAATTTCACCTTGACGGAAACCTTGCCGGGAAGCAAAACGACAGAAAAGCTAAGTTGCCAAAGTTTGAGCAATTAGTTTTAATTTTTAAGTTATTCTCCTTGAACGATCGTGCTTTGTATGGAAAACCTATGCGCGGAGGAACCAACTCGTAGCTGGTTGCGCCCTTACTTTGTTTCGAGTCCGCTCAACAACTTAAGTGTGCTGCAACTAGTTGCGACAAGGTTTCTTGTCGGAAGCGGCACCGCCAGCAGGCTGTTGATGTTCCGCACTCAACGCTCGCGGCTTAGGTGCCTGCGCCGACAAGTTCCCTGAAAGCGTAGGGTAAAAACATACAAAGCTAGGAATCAAGTAAAGGAAATAACATAGCAATTGATACCCAAAAACAAAGTTATATTACAAAAGATAGCTTGTCGCAGATCTAACAGATTGTTCTTGTAACATGACTACCAGCGACAAGGAAAAGAAAGATACAACGGGCGGCCTAGTCTACGCGATCGCCCTCAACCCTCTTGATCTCGCTCACCTTGTCCACAATGGGTGCGACAAGGGCTTTGAGCTCATCCCGATCAGCATCTAGCGGCAAGGATTTGAGGACGTTGGTGAAGCTGAGGCCTGGATTGCGGAAGGCCACCTTCATCAGCACCTTCTGGAGAACTCCTGCGCAGATCTTGCGTGATTCATCGGCCAGCTGCTTGGGGATCCTCTCTCGGAGCCGCTGGAGGGCTGTCGCCAGACCCTTGAAGAATAAACTGAGCTTGGAGCTGGGCTGGAGATGATCATCGGAAGGATATCCGAAATCTTCCATCCCCAGCTGCGCCAACTCCCCATCGATGACTGCGGCGATGTTCACCAGACCCTCGGTCCAGTGCTCCACCGTCTCCCTAAACGAGTTCTGGGTGACAGCAATGCTCGCCAGCAGGTCCTCGTCGGCCTTGATCTTTGCCGTCAAGGTCTTTTCCCGCTCCTTGGCGGCGTCCAGCGTCTGCGTCAGCATGGCCAGCTTCAGCTCGAGATCCGCATTGGAGTCCTTGGCGGCACTGAGCTCCTTGCCCCTCTCAGCGAGAAGACCCTGCAGCTCACCATGAGCGGCAGCATCCTTCTCGCGTTCGCGCTTGAGCTCTGCAAGCTCCTCGCTGCTCGCCTTCAGGTTGGCCTCCAGCTGCGCCACCCTCGCCTCCAGCTCCTTCTTGGCGGCCTCTGCAGTTGCGGCAGCGTCCCTTGCTTCTTTGAGAGCCCCGCCAAGTTTTTCCTCGCGCGCGACAAGCTCCTCCTCGTAGCTGTCGAGGTAGGCCTTCCGCTGCACCAATTCACCTTCCCGCGCGGATTGCTTCTCGGCGGCCAGCCTTTGTTGCTCTTCAGCTTCAGCCTTCTCGAGGAGGAAGGCCGTGCGCTCCTCGTCGACCCGCTCCCGCTCCTGTGCCAGAGACCGGAGAGCTTCTTGGTTGGCGCTTCGGAGCTCCTCAGCGCGTTTCTCCATGTCAACTCCCGCCTTTGCGACAAGTGCTTCCCGGGAAGCCAGTTTAGCTTGTCGGGCGCGGTAGAGCAGCATCAACTTCCACAGCAGCTGCTCCTCCTCAGGCTCATCGCTGCTGCCTGGCGTGTCAACCAATGACAGCCCTGGAGCTCGATGCCCACGGGAGCTTGATGAAGATCCCGTCGCCGGCCTTCAAGTAGGCGCCGGGCCGTGGCTCCTCGGAGTCCGGCGCTGCAGCAGCGGCGGAGGGGTCGGCGGTCGGTGCAGCGCCTGGCGCTCCTGCGGCCTCGGGGCCGTCAGTGCGATCGCCAGACTCCTCGCCTGCTTTTGCGGCAGCAGCCTTGGCGGCCTCCTCGCCGGCGGGATCGTCAGCACCGGCCTCCCCGTCGTTGGCGACGGCGTCGTCGGCGCTGCTGCGCGCGTTCCCCTCGTCAGCGGCCTCGGTCTCCATCGGCTCTGCAGCAGATGGATCTGAAAGACGGAGGAGGGAGAAAAGTCAAAACAAATACTCAAGAGAAAATCAGAAGAAGAAGAACCCAAGGGAAGTTCTCGGACAAGTGGGTTACCTGGGCTGGGATCTGCAGTCGTGGTCTCAACCACCGGAGGATCACTAGCGCCGTCCCTTGCCGGAGAGCTATCCCTTGCCGGAGAGCTCTCCCTTGCCGGAGAACGCTCCCTTGCCGGGGGATCCTCCCTTGCGGCGTAGTCGAAGCAGACGGCGCTCCTGTAGCGGCCTCCGGGCCCTCTGGGTGAGGCTGCTCTGCTCCTACACAAATTCAACAATCAAGATATCAGCAAAGGAAACAACACCCATGAGCTCCTGTCAGCAAGAAGCAAACTACAAACTTACGCAGGGGGCTGCGCTGGGGGCTGCTTTGCGGAGTGGTTGCCGGGTCCGTCAAGGTGGTTTCAGATCCACCCCCCGCTGACACAGTGATATCATCCTCGATGATAATCACCGGGGCCTTGGCTCTCTTCGCCGCTCTCTGGGCCAGTGTCCTGAAAAGGAATGGGTTCAGATTGAAGCAGGTCAGATACAAGACAAGAACAGCAAAAATCGAAGAATTACAAGTACAATTAAGAAACTTACTCCTCCTCCTCCTCGTCGGAGCTCAGCGCGGAGAGGTCGAAGTCCGACCCACCTCCAGTGCGGCGTGGTGGAGGAGTGGGTTCCCTTGCTCGCTTGGCGGGGGCAGTAGCGGTGGTCCGGGAGGGCCCCGCTCCAGTTGCTGCATCGGCGGGAGGTGCTCCCGTGGCAACAGAGCTTGCCGCGGTGGAGCGCGTCGCGTGCTGCGGTGGCTGTTGACCCGTCCGCCGCCCTGCTGCGTCCCCGGCCCTGCGTAGGCGCCTCCTTGGTGCGGCTGGGGGCTCCTCTTGCGGCAGGCTGTCAAAAGGATCGGGCCCGACAAGGTCTTCCTCGCCGGGCTCGTTCGGCTCGTCTTCATTCCCGGCAAGCTCCTCTTCACCGACAAACTCCTCGCGCTCGGAAAGGCTTGTCGCCTCTGCTGCCTCTGCCTCCTCCACGGTGAACCCGAACTCACCTGCGGCAGCTGCTGCCGTAGCCTCTTCTGCCCTGGTGGCGATGAGCTGCAGTTCCGCTTCAGTGGTGTCGCGGGTGAGGCTCTTCTGCTCGTCGGCGCGGACCGGCACTTCTTCCAAAGTGTCGAAGAACACCCACACGACGTCATCCGCAGGCTCTTGCCAAGTTGGTACGATGCCGTGCGAGTCGCACAACGGCATCATGGCGCGAATGCGGTCAAGCGACGAGTTGTTGCACAGCGGTACTACGCCCCTCGGCAACGTGAATGGGTGTTGGGGGTCGCGCTTGAACAACTCTAGCAGCGTCGCGTCCAGCTCCAGGACGGTGAAGTTGAAATTGAGGCCTGGCCGCAGCCTCATGATGTCCGCCGAGTTCTTGAACTCCCAGGCGGGCCTCCCCCTCTCCTGTAGGGGGGCGATGTGGCGGCGAAGGAAATCTGCGCCAACTGCGCCTACAGTGAGCCCGGCAAGCCTGAGGCGGAGGATTCTGGTAACAGCGATCTTCAGCCTCTCGTCTTCCGGGGCCAAGTTACTCCAATCATTGCCGCGCACTATTGGGGTCTGGCGCAGGGCAGTGAACGACTGCGGGTTCTCCTCCACGATCCAGCACCACTCCGCTCTCCACTCCTCCCACTTGCTGCGAGGCTCGCCCTCCAGATACGCCTGCTTCTTGCCGACTCTCGAGATCCAGGCTATTCTTCCAGCAAGCGGCTCTCCTCTCTCGACCCGGGGCATGAAGTAATGGCGGAAAAGGGCTACATTGGGGTGGACTCCGACAAAGTTTTCGCACAAATGTGCGAAAACTGCCATTGTCAGAACGGCGTTGGGGGTGAAGTCTAGGAGGCGGAGCCCGTACGTGTTCATGATACCACAGAAGAACTCCGAGAAGGGCGGGCAGAGCCTGCAATAGAAGAACAACACGAAGAACGGGTACCTGTTTGGAGCTAATTCCGAAGCGGTCGCTGGAAGTACCCTCGTGCGCGCATGCGCCCGCGTCTCCGTCGACCAGAAGAGGTAGAAGAATTCCCTCAGCTCCTTTGCGTCGAGCTGGGGGGAGAAGATCGCCCGCTCCTTCCGCAGCGCCGCGAGCCGCTGCGCCTCGGCCGACTTCACGCCCTTCCCCTTGTCGGCTTTTGGGGCCATGGCGGAAGTGGTGGGGGAGGTTGATGGCGTTGGTGATGCTGGTGGCAATGGGGGGCAGGGCGCTGCTCTCTCTCGGCTTCAGGAAGAAGGGGGGGGGGCGGCAGAGATTGTGAAGGAGAAGTAGCAACTGGCGAGGGGGGACGAACTGCCCCTGTTTCCCCTGTTTATAAAGAGGGAGGGGGCGGATGTTTCGCCCTTCCGAATAAAGAACCACCCACAATATCTCCCACGACGTCGCAATCAGCACGTGCCGTTGGGAGAGGGCGCGGTGGGTGCGGAGTGGGGTACGGCGTGGCCCCAGTACGCGTGTGCCCATGCACTGTTTTGGGCCTGGCCCAACAGCGCTCGGCACCGTGTGTGGCCCAGGCCCGGGGGCTCCTATCGGTGTACTAAGATAGGGGTACCCTAGTATCCCGAACTCGTGCACGGGCAGTCGCAGCACCCCGCGGCAAGGCTTGCCGGGCACCCGCCAAGGACCTCCGTGGTTCCTCTGGAGCCATTCAAGAACAAAGTATTCAAGTCAAGAAAACAAGGCCCCGGCAAGAGGAGCTTGCCGGGAAGGCCAACCAAGGCATCTCAAGAAACTTGCCGCGACGCGCCGCGCGTCGCGGCAAGGCCCGGTGAGCGACAAGCTTCCGGACGTGACAAAACAACTCCCGCGGCAAGGCGCTTGCCGCGGCAGGCGGCCACTCTGTACCCACCGCTCCAGCGCACCCACCAACGTGTCGCCCTGGGGCCTTCCCAGGCACGCGTGGCGGGAAGCTGCGCAGCCAGCGGTACACGGTGGCAAGCGGCGCTGACAAGGTAGCCATCGTGGCAAGCTTAGACGCCCCTGACGGTCCTTTTTTACACTGTTCAGACGACACAGACGGGCATTTAATGCCCTTGTCCCCTGCCGTCAGGGTTAGGTAGGAAACACTGGACATGTAACTGTACCAACCACCTCGCTTTTTACATTTGTACCCTTCTCTGCGTTGCCACCTGTCGGTGACCCCTTGAGCCTATAAAAGGAGGCCCATGCGCAACGTAGAGGGGGTTCGAACCCAGAAAACCCATACGCTCGGTCTCGTTAGCAGCTGAGTGTACTGTAGCTCTCGGCGCTCCCGAGCAAGAACACAATACAACCCGACAAGCAGCAGTAGGAGTATTATCTCTCCGGAGAGCTCCGAAGCTGGGTAAAACTGCTCGTGTGCCTCGCCTCGATCTGCTCTTCGTGCGATCTCCGCCCCCCGCCGAACCGAAAGGGGCTCGGTCCGCCGGTCCCATAGGTGTTCGTGGATCGCCAGTTTCCCCATGACACCATCGTCATCACCAACGCTGCTCTCATCGGGAGAGGGCAATCTCCATCAACATCTTCACCAGCACCATCTCATCTCCAAACCCTAGTTCATCTCTTGTATCCAATTCTTGTCTCCAAGTCTGCGATTGGTGCTAGTAGGTTGCTAGTAGTGTTGATTACTCTTTGTAGTATGCTAGTTGGTTTATTTGGTGGAAGACCATATGTTCAGATCCTTTATGCATACTAGATGACCCGGTGCGCCAAATGGCGCAGAGACCCATTTAAAACCATGTTTGCGTTGAAAATATTTGCCTTTTTTAGTAACTTTATGTTTGATCAAGGATGGAGACCATGTCAAACCCGAAGTGTTTTGAACGTGTATTTGGACAATGTGTCATTTGGCTCTATGTTACCCAAGTAAGGTGCAAGGTCCAAATTCAAGCATCAAGGGTAATGATTCTAAACCTTTTATAGCAGAAGTCTTTGCATTTGTTAGAAACTTCGAGTTTTAGGAAGCACTGAGGGTAATAATTCAAATTATATACCTTAGCATGTGAAACTAATAAAAACCGAGAATCTGCATGATATGGTATATAGGCATGGTTTAAAGGTCTTTTCGGTTTTTGCTATGTTGGATGCTCTATGATGAGTAAAAGAACCTAACTATTTATCTCAGATCAAATGCTATAGATTTCACACGGAGCTCATGCGGCCCACTGACGTTTGTTGGGCTAGGCCTAACCAGTGAAAAGGGGTTGTCAAGGAGAATATGATATATATATATATATATAAATATATATCAAGCCATATTTGTGGATATTGGGGGTGAGTGTATCACCACATCATTCGCTGATTCAGGAGAGGCCACAACGGGGTGTCTGTCATCAACTGATACCGAGCCTAGTGAGCGACTATAAGTGAACTTCATGAAAGAAAACTTAAGTTCAAAAAAAATTGTCAAGAAAACTTTGCTTGACTGAAAAGGAAATTTATGCTAGAGAATGTACTGAAACAACATGTAAAGAACACGACAGATAAAGTTTGGCAAGGCTACTTGAGTAGAGATTTGACAAACGCTCTAGCAAGGTTGATTCTCTGCTTCTATATAATTATTATCTGCATCGTGTGTGTTATATACATAGAATTTGCTTCATACCACTTGTAGAGATTACACAAACGCTTTGGCAAGGCTACTTGACCAGCCAGAGGCTATAGTTTTTAAACCATGCCTACATAATAGCACTTTGTCTTTGTCTGGTTAAGCTGTTCAACGGTGTCTTCAGTAGCGGTCAGAGAAGCTCCATCTGCTGTCACTGTCAACCTAACACAACAAAAAGAAATTTAGGTACATCAAAGAAAGATGGGTGTATACAGGAAACAGAAGGCAGAAAAGGAGCAGCCCAAGGCTAAGCTAATCGGCGTCTTGATTTTAATTTCTCTTGACAGGATTGGTGAATAAAACACGTGTGGCACCATGGGTATTGCAAGATGATTTACTATTGAAAAGAGAAAAAGCACGAACCAAAGATTTAGTACAAAAAAGCAAGACGAATTGAAATCAAAAGCCAAGTCCAGACATAGTACCCTGCACCTACAGCTGAAGGGGTAGCATTGTTCATTTTTTAAGTCAGTGTCCATGACTACATACACAAATGCAGATGGTCAGAAAAGAAATAAATTGGAGACCAGCAAGTTGTGTGGATCAGCACAAATGTAGGATACACAGCTTATTTATATACCTCAGTTGGTGGTGGATCATCACAGATGCAGAGCATTGTAAGAGTATAATGAAACAAAGCTAATGCATCAACAGTGAGAAAGGAAGGGAGCAAACCTTGGTGAACAGACCAAGGAAGAAGCATATGTGGTCAGAACTAAAAAGATCATATAGCCTACTCCAACATGGTTGAATAGATGGATCCCAAGATTTTTTTTTACAAATCTACAACAACACAGCCAGATATCAAGATTCTTAGAACGAATGCGTAAACTAAAAAACCCAAAAAGAATCATATCCCATTCCAAAAGTACTATATAAACATATCAAAACTGTGAGGACAAACATCTAAACCATAAGACCAAACAAACAATCTGACCCATAAACAAATAAAGAACACTACTAACATGACACAACATAAAAATAGCCATCAAGCATGCCCAAAATATAACTCATTTTAACCTCCTCAAAAGATTGCCTAATTGAATGTGAAAATAAAATAGCTATATCTGTCAGATAGCAAAGTTAAGTAGACCCGACTCAGTTGGCCACGGACAGAGAGAACTTTGAAACCAAGATTTCTTCCCTGTCAGCTCGTGCACTACTGTAACATGTGAGTAGGAACAGGATGACACCAGGTTGCAATCAAGGACCACTGAATTATAAGAATAAAAAATAAATAAAAGAAACTACATACTGAGAAAACCCAAACAATTCGGCAATCCATTCCAAGACACAATAAATTCACAAGCCCAATTAGCATTATACCTCACAGCTGGCACAACAATGGTCACAAAACTTTCATATCCTGGCACAGAGCATCCAACTCTCAGTCCGCACCCTGCATGCACCCGAGCAGAACCAGGTCAAAAAATGGAGAAGGGGAAAAAGAGAAAACTTCAAACAGGCTGCAAGGGGCTCATACCGAGACGAAGAGTTGAGTACGGACTGGTGGAGTGTGAGCTTGTGCACCAGCTGCGGTCGTCGTCGCCCACCCAAATGGGTCGCCATCCGCTGGACCACCGATGAGCTGCCTATGATGCTAGGCTGTCGTCAAGTCGCGAAAGAGGGTGTCGAGCATGGCCGTCGCTGTGTCACCTCAGGATGCCGGTGAGGCCTGCATCGGGTTCAAATAAGTCATGCAAACATCAAATGAGCCTAGAAGCCCAAACCAACTTCTATGTGACAACTAAGATAACCTTTCTAACATTTGGAAAAGGGGCACATAGCTCAGCAGCACACAACGGATTCTTGTTCATTCAAATAAAAGGGATTTTGTTGACTTACTCTATTATAATGTGATAGATATATGACGCACTAATTGTTTCAAAAAGAGAAGTTATTTTGCCATAAAAAAATGAAGCACAAAACTTTCTCGTCGAGTCCGAGTCATGAACTCCTTCCATAGATCCTACAAACAAAGATGAACACAAAGTTCTGTCGGTCCATGAAACAGGTAGAGATCAGATTAAACGCAAGTAATCCAAACCACACCAGGAGCTGAGGTGGCGGCGAGCAATCACCTCGACCTTGTTGAGCTTGCCCTGGTTTAGAACCTTGAAAAGGGTGAACCCAGCGGGCCTCTTGAACCGCACCAACATCTCCAACCAAGCCGCAGCTCAACTCACCTAGATCGCAAGCACAACCACACAACAAAATCAAAACTATCCAATCTGTTTGGTGTAGCCTATGGTTCTATTATTAAAATATACTAACATGATCTTGAAAAAGAATTTTGCTCCTGTCCAGTAATTTCTACTGGGAATAGCTCACTGGTGAGTATAAACTTTTCGGAACTGGAGTTCCCCTGGTTGGAAAATTAGTATAAACATGTGATACTAATATTCAGGAGGAACGTAGAATGGTAAATACTAATTTATTTTATGCAATAAGTACTAATTGATATTTGATATTCAGTAGAAATGTAGAATGGTAAGCCCTAACTGATATTTGATATTCAGTAGAAATGCTGAAGGATAATCCTCTAACACTGGATAGCTAGAGGATTATAATTTCTAATTCATGGTAACAGAATTTAGCATTTGCCATTCATAAAAAGAAAAAAAAATCAACCTCTAGAAATGATAATCCTCCTTTCTCCTGCCAAAATCATGCTGCCCGGGTTCTGTGAATCAAATAAATTGTAATGTAAACGAAATCAGCACTATGTTGTTTTCATGCTAACCTACCCAATAAATAGTTGTACAATACCAATACAATGTTGTACATTATCTAAACGCTATAAAATGAGGCAAGTTTGGTTATGTTTGTTTGGTTGGTTAGATTTCCTTGCAAGTCATTCCATTGTTGCTTTTAGGATCTTCACTAAGTTTGCTATTTTGGGTCTGCTAGAAAAACACATGATGTTTCATTTATTTCATAGTGTACTGATTAATGGCGTAGGCATAATCTCCGACTCCACTTCCTAGCATAACTATGCCAACCAAAATAGGTCTTGCTTGCATATCCCTGTAAGCAAATACCGATGATAGAAAAGAAAGAAATGGTACAGATTAGTTACCTCTTGCATGGATATGATAATAAAGTTGAATCATGAAGAAACCATGGGTTATATAACCCAACACTGTTGCAAGGTGGTCCGCTCTATGCAAATCTTGAAACAAAGTTCCAAAAAGTTAAATACATAAATACCATCACACAATGACAGAAACACATAAGGAACACACGTTCTAGATACCTAAATGAACCCAGGAAAAGAAATGCACGAACTTATTTATGAAATTTAGACCATAATGTCTCAGCAAGCATATTCTCCTAAGAAAGAAGGCAGGTCTAGGCACACAAAAAGTTTCATCTGTGAGAAGCATTTTCACAAACACGTGGTGTGCTACTTGTTCTACTAATCAAAGAAAACCAACAAGCAGAGAGGAGAAACTCAGCAACCTGCAAGCTGCAACCTCACCAAACAACCTACAACCAGCTGAGACTGTTTTGAGAGATCCGTCAATAATTCAATATTTTCTATGTTCGTAACCTCTTTCCATTTTTACTATAATAACGAATGCCACTTTGCCTAAGCCAAATTGCATCTCAGCAGAAACTACTACAAAGTACAATTACACTTTCATAGTTCATATCATTCAGAAAAATGGTTTTTCGAGAACGTACTTATATTTCTTTGCAAAAAGTGCCTATTTAGCATATAGTAATACCACATGACATGGACCTCAATAGAACTGCAAGCATTGCAGCAACTTCTCATTATCTTAGCTCATTGTTCAAATGAGTAAAACATACCTGCTCACCAACTACATTTAGTACTGGAACAAGGTTGACATGGACGAGGCAAACATTTCCAGGTCCTACAACTCAGAATAAGGAAGCTAAATGTGTAAAAGCAAGCAAATGCCAAAATAGATATAGACATTTAGGGAAGAGCTGGTCTTTACTGACCTAGACGGTATGAAAATTGACCTAATGCTTCAATAAAATGCATTGATTCAATATCCCCTCATCAAGAGTGCCACTGTCATTATGCGCGGTGAGAAAAGATTTTGTCCCTGCACTGGGCAGACTTACATAGCTATGGGAACATCCGAAGGAACTGCACACTTCCACATGTATGCTTTAAGTGTGCTGCATTGCAAGCTGTGCTACACATGAAATTATCTTGTTTACCTATAGTTCCAACGAAACTATCACACAAACATTAGGAGTCCCTTGTTTACCGTCAACCAGCTTTATCGCCACGCGTTCGATCCAATCCTGAATTCCATCTGTGATATGTGGCCCAACCTGTTAACACCCAGTAACCTTTGTCATACAAGTGTTTCGCATGAATGCTCCAGCTACACTATATAATGACAACAAACCTGGACGTTTTCTTCAAGTAGTCTCCTCTCCTTTCCTTGTCAATGACAGCCTGGTGTGAGGATTTTACAAGGAAAAATGCTTTTAACTTCCAGAAGATAGAAGCAGCACCTACAATTGATAATAAAAGAACACAAAAAAGTTCGAACACAAAAAATAACCGATAATCTGCAAAAACAAAAGCTAACATGGACAAGTCACATGCATGTACACTGATTACAAGCGACTAAACCAAGCAAGCAAATATCTAGTCATGTCGTGGCCTTCCTAGACCGTGTGCGTTGCGTCCAGCCTGTCTGAATTTAAGAGATTGGAGGATGAGCAACAGCAGGTAGATAAAAAGGGAGGGTAAGGGGGAAAAGAGAGATGCCGCCGGCAACGAGCGCCATGGAGGGACAGAAAAAAAATACGTGTGTTTGGCCATGGAGGCAGCAAGGTCGCGGCGAGAAGGTGAAGACGGGCGGCGGACCAAGTTCGTCTTCCCCGCGGCTGCACCCCACCACGACCGAAGCGCAGTCCCCGCAGATCTTCTCCGGCACGGATCCACCGCTCGTGTGCGCCTTCTTTGGCACCGCCGCCGGAGAGAAAAGTGAGAGAGGAGGAGGCGGCATAGTGGAGAGCAGAGTAGAGAAGGAGGGGAGCGGGGGGCTAGGTGCAGAGGGAGCGGGGAAGGCGGCTGCGAGCTGTGGAGGGCGGCTGCGGTGCGGAGGGAGCGGGGGAGGCGGCTGCGAGGCTGCGGAGGAAGCGAGGGAGACGACCGCGAGATTGGCTCGTGGGCCTAGGGTTCCTTTTACCCTGGATCGCGATTGGCGAGCACGCGACCCAGACTTCGCGTACCAAGATTTAAAGAAAACTCACGTTAATCTTGCGACCCCACGGCTACGAACCCCACCTGTCATTCTCTCGTGAAGCAAGCGCAAAAGTGAGAAAACACGGACGGTTGACCAAATGCCAGCAGCCAAGAAATTACTGTGGTAGCTCGATCGGGCGGTCAAAAGTGGCGAGGCGAGCGATGCCCCAGTTATGCGGGTAGGCTAGGAAGGTTTATATGTTTAATTATTAGCCCTCTGATTATGAACATGAATATGCTTTGTGAGTAATTACGTTTGTTCCTGAGGACAAGGGAGAAGTCTTGCTATTAGTAGTCATGTGAATTTGGTATTCGTTTGATATTTTGACGAGATGTATGTTGTCTAACCTCTAGTGGTGTTATGAGAACGTCGACTACATAACACTTCACCATTATTTGGGCCTAGAGGAATGCATTGGGAAGTAATAAGTAGATGATGGGTTGCTAGAGTGACAGAATCTTAAACCCTAGTTTATGCGTTGCTTCGTAAGGGGCTGATTTGGATCCACATGTTTCATGCTATGGTTAGGTTTACCTTAATACTTTTGTTGTAGTTGCAGATGCTTGCAATAGAGGTTAATCATAAGTGGGATGCTTGTCCAAGTAAGGTCAGTACCCAAGCACCGGTCCATCCACATATCAAATTATCAAAGTACCGAACGCGAATCATATGAGCGTGATGAAAACTAGCTTGACAATAATCCCATGTGTCCTCGGGAGCGATTTTCCTATTATAAGAGTTTGTCCAGGCTTGTCCTTTTCTACAAAAAGGATTGGGTCACCTTGCTGCACTTCATTTACTTTTGTTACTTGTTGCTCGTTACAATTTATCCTATCACAAAACTTTCTGTTACCACTTATTTCAGTACTTGCAGAGAATACCTTGCTGAAAACCGCTTATCATTTCCTTCTGCTCCTCGTTGGGTTCGACACTCTTACTTATCGAAAGGACTACGATAGATCCCCTATACTTGTGGGTCATCAAAACTCTTTTCTGGCGCCGTTTCCAGGGAGTGAAGCGCTTTTGGTAGGTGGAATTTGGTAAGGAAAAAAATTTATTTAGTGTGCTGAAATTTTTTGTCACTTGTTACTATGGAAAGTAATTGTTTATGGGGCTTGTTCGGGGTATCTTCACCCCGTCCAGTTGAGCCAAGAGTTTCTCCTCAACCCACTGAACCTACTGAATCTATTGAAAATGAAACTCCTTTTGGAATTCCTTCGGGTATGATGGAAAAACTGCTAGCTAACACTTTCGCAGGAGATGGAACAAAGCATCCTGACGAACATCTACGCTTTGTGGATAATATTTGTGGACTATTTAAGCTTGCAAGTATACCTGATGATGTTGTTAAGAAGAAGGCTTTCCCTTTATCTTTGGAGGGAGACACATTGACATGGTATAGACTATGTGATGATACAAGATCATGGAACTATAAAAGAGTGAAATTGGAATTTCATCAAAAGTATTATCCTATGCATATTGTTCATCATGATCGCAATTATATATATATATATATAATTTTTGGCCTCGCGAAGGAGAAAGCATCGCTCAAGCTTGGGGAGGCTTAAATCAATGTTATATTCATGCCCCAATCATGAGCTCTCAAAATTGACAATTCTCGAGAATTTTTATGCTCGGCTTTCTGATAACAATCGCACCATGCTCGATACTTCTTGTGCTGGCTCTTTTATGATGAAGCCTATTGAATTTGGATGGAATCTATTGGATAGAATTAAACGCAACTCTGAAGATTGGGACCTCGACGAAGGTAAGGAGTCAGGTATGACACCTAAGTTTGATTGTGTTAAATCTTTTATGGATACCGATATTTTCCGTAAGTTTAGCACTAAATATGGACTTGACTCTGAGATAGTAGCTTCTTTCTGTGAATCTTTTGCTACTTATGTTGATCTCCCCAAGGAGAAGTGGTTTAAATATCATCCTCCCATAGAAGTAAAAGTAGCTGCACCTATTAAAGTTGAAGTAAATATTGTCACTTATAATGATCCTATTGTTCCTACTTCTTATGTTGAGAAACCCCCTTTCCCTGTTAGAATGAAGGATCATGCTAAAGGTTCAACTATTGTTTGTAAAAGCAATATTAGGAATTATACACCTCCTGAGCAAGTCAAAGTAGAACCCAATATTGCTATTGTTAAAGATCTCTTGTTTGACAATATTGATGGGCATGTTATTCAATTTTGCGATGAAACTGCCAGAATTGCTAAACCTTGTGATAAAGATAAACATAGACCTGTGGTAGGCGTGCCTGTTATTTCTGTTAAAATAGGAGATCATTGTTATCATGGCTTGTGTGATATGGGTGCTAGTGCTAGTGCTATACCCATTGACTTATACAAGGAAATTATGCATGATATTGCACCTGCTGAGTTAGAAGGTATTGATGTTACAATTAAGCTTGCCAATAGAGACACTATTTCTCCAGTGGGAATTGTTAGAGATGTTGAAGTCTTGTGTGGGAAAACCAAATATCCCGCTGATTTTCTTGTCCTTGGTTCCCCACAAGATAGCTTTTGTCCCATTATATTTGGTAGACCCTTCTTGAATACTGTTAACGCTAAGATAGATTGCAAAAAGAATGTTGTTACTATTGGTTTGGACGATATGGTTCATGAGTTTAATTTCTCTAAATTTAGTAAACAACATCGTGAGGAAGAATCGCCTAGTAAGGATGAAATTATTGGTCTTGCCTCTATTGCTGTACCTCCTAGTGATCCTTTAGAAAAGTATTTGCTAGATCATGAAAATGATATGTTTATGAATGAAAGAAGGGAAATAGATGAAGTATTCTTTAAACAGGAACCTATTCTGCAACACAATTTGCCTGTTGAAATCCTAGGGGATCCCCCTCCACCCAGGTCATCCCGTGTTTGAGCTTAAACCGTTGCCTGATAATCTTAAATATGCTTATCTTGATGAAAAGAAAATATATCCTGTTATTATTAGCGCTAACCTTTCAGAGCATGAAGAAGAAAGATTATTGAAAACTCTGAAGAAGCATCGTGCCGCTATTGGATATACTCTGTATGATCTTAAGGGCATCAGTCCCACTCTATGTCAACATAAAATAAATTTGGAAGCTGATGCCAAACCAGTTTGTGATCCTCAACAATGTTTGAATCCTAAAATGAAAGAGGTGGTAAGAAAAGAAATACTCAAGCTTCTGGAGGCAGGTATAATTTATCCAGTTGCTGATAGTCAGTGGGTAAGTCCTGTTCATTGTGTCCCTAAGAAGGGAAGTATTACGGTTATCCCTAATGATAAAGATGAATTGATCCCTCAAAGAATTATCACATGTTATAGGATGGTAATTGATTTCCGTAAATTAAATAAAGCTACTAAGAAAGATCATTACCCCTTACCTTTTATTGATCAAATGCTAGAGAGGCTATGCAAACATACACATTATTGCTTTCTAGATGGTTATTCTGGTTTCTCTCAAATATCTGTGTCAACTAAAGATCAATCAAAGACTACTTTTACATGCCCTTTTGGTACTTTTGCTTATAGATGTATGCCTTTTGGTTTATGTAATGCACCTACTACCTTTCAAAGATGCATGATGGCTATATTCTCTGACTTTTGTGAGAAAATTTGTGAGGTTTTCATGGATGACTTTTCCGCCTATGGTTCCTCTTTTGATGATTGCTTGAGCAATCTATCTCGAGTTTTGCAGAGATGTGAAGAAACTAATCTTGTGTTGAATTGGGAAAAGTGCCACTTTATGGTTAATGAAGGTATTATCTTGGGGCACAAAGTTTTTGAACGAGGTATTGAAGTTGATAAAGCCAAGGTTGATGCTATTGAAAAGATGCCATGTCCCAAGGACATCAAAGGTATAAGAAGTTTCCTTGGTCATGCCGGATTTTATAGGAGGTTCATTAAGGACTTCTCAAAAATCTCTCGGCCTCTGACTAATTTATTACAAAAAGATGTACCGTTTGTCTTTGATGATGATTGTGTAGAAGCATTTGAAATACTTAAGAAAGCACTAGTCTCTGCACCTGTTGTTCAGCCACCTGATTGGAATTTACCCTTTGAAATTATGTGTGATGCTAGTGATTATGCTGTAGGTGCTGTTCTAGGGCAGAGAGTTGATAAGAAATTAAATGTTATCCATTATGCTAGTAAGACTTTGGACAGTGCTCAAAGAAATTATGCTACTACCGAAAAGGAACTTTTAGCAGTGGTGTTTGCTTGTGATAAGTTTAGACCTTATATTGTTGATTCCAAAGTTACTATTCACACTGATCATGCTGCTATTAAATATCTTATGGAAAAGAAGGATGCAAAACCTAGACTTATTAGATGGGTTCTCCTGCTTCAAGAATTTGATTTGCATATTGTTGATAGAAAGGGAGCTGAGAACCCCGTTGCAGACAACTTGTCTAGGCTAGAGAATGTTCTTGATGACCCACTACCTATTGATGATAGCTTTCCTAATGATCAATTAAATGTCATAAGTACTTCTCATAGCACTCCATGGTATGCTGACTATGCTAATTATATTGTTGCTAAATTTATACCACCTAGCTTCACATACCAACAAAAGAAAACGTTTTTCTATGACTTGCGACATTACTTTTGGGATGATCCACATATTTATAAAGAAGGAGTAGATGGTGTCATTAGACGTTGTGTACCTGAGCATGAACATGAACAGATCCTACACAAGTGTCACTCCGAAGCTTCTGGAGGACACCATGCTGGAGATAGAACTGCACATAAGGTATTGCAATCCGGTTTTTATTGGCCTACTCTCTTCAAAGATGCCCGTAAGTTTGTTTTGTCTTGCGATGAATGCCAAAGAATTGGTAATATCAGTAGACGTCAAGAAATACCTATGAATTATTCACTTGTTATTGAACCATTTGATGTTTGGGGCTTTGATTATATGGGACCTTTTCCTGCCTCTAATGGATACACACATATTTCAGTTGCTGTTGATTACGTTACTAAGTGGGTGGAAGCTATTCCAACTAGTAGTGCTGATCATAACACATCTATTAAAATGCTTAAGGAAGTTATTTTTCCGAGGTTTGGAGTCCCTAGATATTTAATGACTGATGGTGGTTCACACTTCATTCATGGTGCTTTCCGTAAGATGCTTGCTAAATATGACGTTAACCATAGGATTGCATCTCCTTATCACCCGAAGTCTAGTGGTCAAGTAGAGTTGAGCAACAGAGAGCTTAAATTAATTTTGCAAAAGACAGTCAATAGGTCTAGAAAGAATTGGTCCAAGAAACTTGATGATGCATTATGGGCCTATAGAACTGCTTATAAAAATCCTATGGGTATGTCTCCGTACAAAATGGTCTATGGAAAAGATTGTCACTTACCTCTCGAGCTAGAACATAAGGCATATTGGGCTATTAAAGAGCTCAACTATGATTTCAAACTTGCCGGTGAGAAGAGGTTATTTGATATTAGCTCACTTGATGAATGGAAAGCCCAAGCTTATGAAAATGCCAAGTTGTTTAAAGAAAAAGTTAAAAGATGGCATGACAAAAGGATACAAAAGCGTGAGTTTAATGTAGGTGATTATGTATTGCTATACAACTCTCGTTTAAGATTTTTTGCAGGAAAACTTCTCTCTAAATGGGAAGGTCCCTACGTTATCGAGGAGGTCTATCGTTCCAGTGCCATAAAAATCAACAACTTCACAGGCACAAATCCGAAGGTGGTAAATGGTCAAAGGATCAAGCACTATATCTCAGGTAATCCTATAAATGTTGAAACTAATATTATTGAAACCGTGACCCCGGAGGAGTACATAAAGGACACTTTCCAGAACGTTCCTGACTCCAAAAAGGAATAGGTATGTGGTACGGTAAGTAAACCGACTCCAAAACAATTTCTAAGGCAATATTTCTCCGTTTTGGAATATTTAGAAAAATAGAAAAATAAGTAGCAGTCCGAGGAGGACACGAGGCCTCCACGAGGGTGGGGGGCGCGCCCTACCCCCCTGGGCGCCCCCTACCTCGTGAGCACCTCGTGTGCCCTCCGGACTCCGTTTCCTTGCACGATACGCATTTTGGTCGGTAAAAATTCATTATATATACTCCCAAAGGTTTTGACTCTCGTATCACGCAAATATCCTCTGTTTTCATTTTGAGCTGCTACTGCTGCAGATTAAAGCAAGATGTCATCTCAAGATTCGCAGGGAGGAAGCTATGTGGCTAATTTCCTTGCAGACCCTAAGGTCTACGTGGACTTGGACCATAGTGGTTGGACCACAGAACAAGAAGAAGACTATGAGCCTAAGGAGAAGGAGGAAACAATCTCAGACGAAGATGAAGTTCCGCTACCTCAACCAGGGGATATGCATGTGGATTTTAAAAAGTCAAGTCTACCTGATAGAGCAAAGAAGCCAAAGATCGAGTTTATCCCTTTTTGTCTCTTGCAGGAAAATAAGCAAGAACTATGCAAAAGAGTATTAAGTCTTGAGTGGGAGATCGAAGACCTAAAAGAACAGAACATTATACTCAAGCGTAAATTGAGGAAGAAGTCATCATCACCACCTCCATCACCTCCGAGGATATAATCACATGGGCATAGGCACCCCCTTGGCAACTGCCAAGCTTGGGGGAGGTGCCCTGGTATCGTATCACCATCACAACTCCTATCTTTATCGTTTTTCTTAGTTCGATCCTATTAGTAGTATCTTGATTTAGTAGAATAAAGTCATGGCATGATCTAGTTTTGAGTTTTGCTTTATGATCCTTCTTTGTAATCGAGTCCGTGAGCTATATAATAAAGATTAGTGTTGATTCAAGGGCTTGAGTATTTTGCCATGATCTTGGGTGATTAGAAGAAAAAGAATAAAAAGAATCAAGAGTTCATATTGATCTTATTGAAAGTAATGACTTCACATAGAAAGAGTATGATGATTTAAAGTTGTTGGGAGTTCGCAAATATAGATTTGGTCATCGTTGAATTTAATAGGAAGTAATAAGGAAAGAGAGGTTTCACATATAGATATATTATCATTGACATCTTTTATGGTTGGGAGCACTCATTAAAATATGACATGCTAAAGAGTTGAAGTTGGACAAGGAAGACAACATAATGAGTTATGTTTTCTTACATTCGAGATAAAGTATGTTGTCATGGATCCTCTACCGTGTTGAGCTTGCCTTTCCCCCTCATGCTGGCCAAATTCTTAGCACCAAGTAGAAATACTACTTGTGCTTCCAAACACCCTTAAACCAGTTTTGCCATGAGAGTCCACCATATCTACCTATGGATTGAGTAAGATCCTTCAAGTAAGTTGTCATCGGTGCAAGCAATAAAAATTGCTCTCTAAATATGCATGAATTATTAATGTAGAGAAATAAGCTTTGTACGAACTTGTTGTGGACGCAATAAAAGCGACGGAATGCATAATAAAGGTTCACATGCAAGGGGAAATATAAAGTGACGTTCTTTTGCATTAAGATTTTGTGCATCAACCCTAAACGCGCATGACAACCTCTGCTTCCCTCTGCGAAGGGCCTATCTTTTATTATTATCCTCTACCTTACAAGAGTCACGGTGATCCTCACCATTCCTTTTTCATTTTATCCTTTAGCAAGCTCAGCATGTTGGAAAGAGTATGATATACATATCTAATTGGATGTGGGGGAGCACACATTATTATTGTTGACATTACCCTTGAGGTAAAAGGTTGTGGGGCAAAACTATAAGCCCCTATCTTTCTCTGTGTCCGACTAAAACTCCGTAACCACAAGTATCGCGTGAGTGCTAGCAATTATGAAGGACTAAATGATAGTTGAGTATGTGGACTTGCTTTTAAGCTCTGACATAGACTCTTTCCGATGTTATGATAAATTGCAATTGCTTCAATGACTGAGATTATAATTGTTAGTGCCCAATAATGTTCTGATTCATGCTTTGGCTTTGTGAATAGGTCATTACTTGAACATGAGTAATCATATGACAAAATCTATTTATGTTGCTGTTATGAAATAATCATGTTGCCTTCATGTCTGTATTTTATTTTTATCGACGCCTCTACCTCTAAACATGAGGACATATTTATTGTTATCGGCCTTTCGCTTGAGGACAAGCGAGGTCTAAGCTTGGGGGAGTTGATACGTCCATGTTGCATCATGCCTTTATGATAATATCTATTGCATTATGGGCTGTCATTTCACGTTATGTCACGATACTTATGGCTATTCTCTCTTATTTTACAAGGTTTACATGAAGAGGGAGAATGCCGGCAGCTGGAATTCTTGGATGGAAAAGGAGCAAATATTGAAGGACTATTCTGCGGAACTCCAAAAGTCCTGAAACTCCACGGAATACCTTAGAATAAATAAAGAAAAATCATCGCCAAAGATGAAGGCCAAGGGGCCCACACCCTGCTCACGAGGGTGGGGGGCGCCCCCCTGGGCGCGCCCCCCTACCTCGTGGGCCCCCTGGTGGCTCTCCGACGCCCATCTTCTCCTATATGAAGTCTTTCGATGAGAAAAAAAGAGAGAACCTTTCGGGATGAGACTCCGCCGCCACGAGGCGGAACCTTGGCAGAACCAATCTAGGGCTCCTGTAGAGCTTTTCTGCCGGGGACACTTCCCTCCGGGAGGGGGAAATCATCACCATCATCATCACCAACGCTCCTATCATCAGGAGAGGGCAATCTCCATCAACATCTTCACCAGCACCATCTCATCTCCAAACCCTAGTTCATCTCTTGTATCCAATTCTTGTCTCCAAGTCCGGGATTGGTGCTAGTAGGTTGCTAGTAGTGTTGATTACTCTTTGTAGTTGATGCTAGTTGGTTTATTTGGTGGAAGACCATATGTTCAGATCATTTATGCATATTATTACCCCTCTGATTATGAACATGAATATGCTTTGTGAGTAATTACATTTGTTCCTGAGGACAAGGGAGAAGTCTTGCTATTCGATATTTTGATGATATGTATGTTGTTTAACCTCTAGTGGTGTTATGTGAACGTCGACTACATAACACTTCACCATTATTTGGGCCTAGAGGAAGGCATTGGTAAGTAATAAGTAGATGATGGGTTGCTAGAGTGACAGAAGCTTAAACCCTAGTTTATGCGTTGCTTCGTAAGGGGCTGATTTGGATCCACATGTTTCATGCTATGGTTAGGTTTACCTTAATACTTTTGTTGTAGTTGCGGATGCTTGCAATAGAGGTTAATCATAAGTGGGATGCTTGTCCAAGTAAGGGCAGTACCCAAGCACCGGTCCACCCACATATCAAATTATCAAAGTACCGAACACGAATCATATGAGCGTGATGAAAATTAGCTTGACGATATTCCCATGTGTCCTCGGGAGCGCTTTTCCTATTATAAGAGTTTGTCCAGGCTTGTCCTTTGCTACAAAAAGGATTGGGCCACCTTGCTGCACTTCATTTACTTTTGTTACTTGTTGCTCGTTACAATTTATCCTATCACAAAACTTTCTGTTACCACTTATTTCAGTACTTGCAGAGAATACCTTGCTGAAAACCGCTTATCATTTCCTTCTGCTCCTCGTTGGGTTCGACACTCTTACTTATCGAAAGGACTAGATAGATCCCCTATACTTGTGGGTCATCAATGGACTCCTTTCCCTTGGAAGAGCACGACTGTAGGGTGCCCTCCCTGATGTCACAGACAGGCTCTTTCCCCTTGGAAGAGCAGATGTGCTCTTTCCCCTTGGAAGAGCCAGAGAGGGTACCCTCCTCGTGGTCGCCGTCGATGAGGTCTGACTTGGAAGCTGTGGATCCCAACCTAGCATCGCATAAGGTGTCCTTCAGAAATGACAAAAGGGGCTCGATGGCGATGTAGGATGGCAAGTTGTTGACAGCGAGCCAGAGGAGATCAGCAGCGGGGCCATGCATGAGATCGATGCCGGTTGAACCCGAGGGGTTGGGGTCGACCACTTAACTTGTGACATAGCCCGCCTCAGGCCGTCGCTGTCCATGACCTCGATGTCGTAGTCGGTGGAAGAGACATGCCCGCATACTCTAGCCCGCTTCTTGAGTTCCTACCACCAGTAATTGTCGTCAGCTTCCTCGGCGACGTCGGGCGAAGAGACCGCGATACACCTCTTTTGGGCCAGTCGCTCCTCGAGCTCCATGGGAAGCGTAGTCGGGCTTAGGCTGCGATGCTCTGGAGTGGGGGATGGGGATGGGGATCTGGGGGAAAAGGGGCGTTTGGCAGGCATCATCTAAGAAACTCAGGGCGGCCTTGGTATGGAGATCGGTGGGTAAGCTGCACTGGCAAACCAGTAGATGTTGACAATGGAGGTCTCGCGGCGGCAGCGGGGGGGGGGACCTTGCTAGGGTTTCGAGCGAGGGAGTGTGTGTGTGTGTAC